>NC_143483.1:41723647-42061218 GCF_027475165.1 Benincasa hispida | reverse complement strand
TCCGATCTTATACAAACTCTTTGTATAAGACATCCCCACACGTATATCTCTACATGAATGGTCAAGATCTACCATCTGTAGTAGTTTACAACACTTGCAAACCCCTATAAAGCGGATCGTATACGTAGTGTCACCAAGATCAGGTATCCCACCTTAATCCTTATACTACAGACCTATTTAGGTTATCACTTAAGGCATGATCCACTTGTATATCTCATATACATGCTTAAATTTACGTAAGATAACCATGGAGCTTTGTTTATTGGATATGAATAAATGCCAGAATGAAATAACACTTATTTTATTCATAAACAATGTGTATAATTACAAACAACGAGACTCCAAGAGGCCAATCCCAACAGGCAGAAGTTCACAACTCACTCAGGATTAAGGTCATGTTACCTATGGTCATCTTAGTGAAATGAAAGCCTCAATTATGAATGGCGTTATATAATGAGACTAAACATTTCATGGTCCGGTCTTATACAAACTCCTTTGTATAGAACATTCCCGCTCGTATGTCTAATACATGAATGATCAAGATCAGATCATTTGTAGCACTTTATAACATTTGTAACACCTACAAAGCAGGCCATGCTCGTAGTGTCACCAGGATAAGGTATACCTCCTTATCCATATACTACGGACTATTTAGGTTATCACTTAAAACATGATCCACTTGCATGTCTCCATATACATGTTTAAGTTACGAAGATAACCATGGATCTTAGTTTATTGATTTTTGGTTAATGCAACTAAAATATCAAATATTTCATAGACTGAAGTGAATAAAATATCATATATTATAAATTACTAAATGTTTGTTCATACAAGTATTTACAAACTACAGGACCATACGAGATTTAAGACATCAACCCCAATAGTTCCCAGCTCCCCAATCATATGAATCCTCAAAATGGTAGGCTTATTGAGTCAACAATCTGGTCACTCTCATCCATACAAATCAAAGGACCGTCTTTATAGATAAGAGTTCACAACTCACTTAGGATTCAGGTCATGTTACCTATGGTCATCCTGGTGAAATGTAAGTCTCTATTATGAACGACATTATATAATAAGACTAAACATTTCGTGGTCCAGTCTTATACAAACTCCTTTGTATAGAATATCCCTGCTCACATGTCTATGCATGAATGATTAGGATCATATCATTTGTAGCACTTTACAACAATTGTAACACCTACAAAGTGGGACATACTCGTAGTGTCACCGGGATAAGATACCTAGCCTTATCCATCTACTACAAACCATTTAGGTTATCACTTAAACATGATCCACTCATATGTTTCTACATACATGTTTAAGCTACAAGATAACCTTGGATGTTAGTTTATTGATTTGTGGTTAATGCAACTAATTTTGAAATAAAACATCATATATTTTATTAAATAAATAATAAGTTTGTATGATACAATTACAAACTATAGGACCCTACGAAATTTAGGGCATCAACCCTAACAGGCCATAGATGACTCGACCTTAATCTAGAGTGAGTTGTGAACTCCTGTTTATGAGGGTGATCCTTTGATATGTATAGGTGAGAGTGGCTAGATTTTCCGACTCAATATGCCTACCATTTTGGGAATTTGTTCGAGTAAGGAGCTAAGAATACAACTACACAAGATGGAATTCACTCGTTCCTACTTTAGGGTAAGTAAATGAATTGCTCCCTTAATAGCTGATTCCGAATCTTAAACAATGAGGCCTCACCCTCTCATTGGCCCGAGAGGGTTAGTTTATAATTAGACTATGAACTGTTTATTCATTAGAAAATCAGTGGTATTTAAGGAGTTAGATGTAACTACAAGAGTAAAATGGTAATTTGACCCAGGTATAGTTACAAGTGATTTGTGAAGGGTCGACTTACTATTGATTGACTATATTCATTGACACATAAATATATCTATATTGCGAAGAGTGCAGTTGTGAGTCTTTATTGGAATGACCCACAGTTAATGAATGTTGATTAATTTAATTAAAAAGTTTAATTAATTAATCTCATATCATTGGAACTTCTAATTTTGTAAGTTCATTAGGCCCTCTTACTAGCTCACAAAAGGACAACATAAAAATATATTAATTTTGGGTTAATATGAATTGTTAAAATTAAATAAAGGAATTAATTGTATAAGATATAATTAATATAAGATCTATAGATACATTTTAATATATAGTTAATTATAAAATACAATTTATAGTTAATACTATATATGAGATAAATAAATATTTAAATATGATTCATATATTATTTATATAAATGAGATTCATATAAAAATATAAGTTAAAATTTATATGAATATGATTCGGATTAAAACTATAAGTTATATGAGAGTAGTATATTTGAATAAGATTTAAATATGATTTATTATGAATTGCTACTCATATTAAAACTATAGGTTAAATTTAATATGAATGAGATTCATATTAAAACTATAGTATATGAGGAAAACACATTTGAATATAATTCAAATATAATATTAATTAAATATATGATATTTGATTAATTAATTAATTAGATTAATTAATATTTATTAATTTAATATTAAATCAAATATGATTCTATAATATGAAATTAAATATTAAAGTTAACTCCCATGCAGTCAGCAAGGGAAGTTAATGCAAGGGAGTTAACATAAGATTAAGAGGAGTTATCTCCCCTCCCACAAGTTTCACATAATGGTTTTTTTTCTATAATGAAGAATCTCATATTTTTTTTCCCTCCTAACACATCATAGTTCTCTTCGTCTCTCAAATGGTCTTCCCTTACCAAAATCGAAGAGTCAACAACTCCTTTGATTCTTATCCTAAAAATAGTAAGGAAGACTCGATGGTCATGTTCTTGGAAGTGAAGGGATGGAATCCCAGTGCGGAAGCATATGAATACCTTTGTGTCATTGAATTATTTTTAGAACAAAACAAAACTAGAGAAAATACAAGAGAGGAAACGAAAGAGTAAACACTTACCCATGAAGAATTCTTCTTAACTTGCTCCTCTCCTAATAATTACAAACTCATCCTCCACGTCATGAGACCTTCTTCCACGAATATAGAAAGAACATAAAAAAACTCTTGGACACCACCACTGAAGTCTTTCTTACTATTCTTAAGGCGAGAATCTAGATAGAGTTGTAGGCTCGTCTATTTAATTTTGGTGAGGAAATAAGGAGGAATTTTTTAGAGAGTTCTTGGGAGAAGAAGGAAGAATGTTGCAAAGAGAAAACTTTCACTGTGTTTCACGCATCTCTCAAAACTTCCTATGTTTCCTGTATATGAGAGAGATGAGAGGAGTTATTTTCATAACTCCCTTCATCACATAAAATAACTCCTACCTTTAATTATATCAAAATAATATAATTAAATTAAGATACTATACTATATCTCATATAATATAACCTATAGTGTATTAATATCATATATAGTATAATTTGACTTTACATTCTCTCACATGACCTATAATTTTAATATGAGTCGAATTCATATTAATTTCAACCTATAATTTTTTTTATGAATTTCATTCATATAATTAATAGTTGAATGGTTTTCAAATTATGGATGTTTACAGGTCAGTTCGGCTCTGTTGAGGGGTTAAACCAGAGCAGAACCGACCAAAATAACAAAGGTACAGAAAAAATCGAGACAACCGATTTTTATGGGCTAAACTGCGCCAGACCAAGCCACGAAATTGGGTGGTTGCTCAGTTCGACTTTGGTTAGCCACGCAAGCGCACCGGTCGCGCATGGGTCGGTTTACCCGTGTGCCCGCATGTATGTTTTTTTTCTACTGCATTTCTGACTTCTGTTTTCCTTTTTAGTTTTTAGTATTAACTTATTTTATTATATATATATATAGATGTACATATATGCATATCTATATGTATATATATAGACATACGTACACATATGTATACATACATACACACAATCCTTCCTTAATAATTAGTAAATTCCTTCCTTTGGGCCAATTTAATAAAATCTTGTTTTTTAAAATCTTGTTTTTAATTATTCAAGTTTCAATTATTTAATAAAAAACCTTGAATTAAAAAAATGATAACATTCAACTTTCCTTTTCATTATATCAAATATGAATAATAAATAATAAATATTCATGAAATATAAAAAGTTGTTGACAAATTAATTAAGCAATTGAATTCTAAAGATAGAAAGCTAAAAAGTAAATGAAAGATTGAAAAAAAATTAAATAATGAATAGTGCAAGTCGTCGATCTTTAGATCAGGACTCTACTCAATACTCTCCAATCTTCAAGTCTCACTTTCATTCTTTAGTCTTCAAAAAGGAGTTTCTTGACTTCACTGGGGCTCAAAGCATGATTTGTAACCTACGATATAACAAATAACAATACAATAACAATAATAGTAAATCTAGTGATATTGTTAAATACTAATAATAAATAAAGTTATTAATATAAGTTTAACTTCTAATTTTAATTTCAAACATTCTTTCATGAGATAAACTTCCTCTAAATATGATTGAAGATCAACATTGATAGTATAAAGCTTAAGTAATGTTGTGCCCATATAACTGCCTCAACTGTTGACGGAGCCAACATGGATGAAAAGGATCAATCACCCTTCCACTAGTACTAAATGCAGACTCAGAAGCAATTCTAGTTAATGGTATTGTCCAAACACATTATGCAACCCTACTAAGAACCTTAAACCTGGAAGAACTCACCTTCCCCCATTCTAAGATGTCAAAATTTTATCATCCTTTACACGACGTTCCAATAAGTAGAACTTTAAACCTGAACCACTTTCATAGGCAAAAGTTCACAACTCACTCAGGATTCAGGTTATGTCACCTATGATTATCCTGGTGAAATGTAAATCTCTATTATGAACGGCGTTATATAATGAGACTAGTCATTTTGTGATCCGATCTTATACAAACTCCTTCGTATAGAATACCCCCGCTCACATGTCTCTACATGAATGATCAAGATCATATCATTTGTAGCATTTTACAACAATTGTAACATCTACAAAGCGGGTCATATTCGTAGTATTACTGGGATAAGGTACCCAGTTTTATCCATCTATTACAGACCTTTTGGGCTATCACTTAAACATGATCCACCTATATATCTCTACATACATGTTTAAGTTATAGATGATAACCTTGGATATTAGTTTATTGGGTTATGGGTTAATGCTACTAAATATTGAATATAACATCTCATAAATAAAATATTTGTATATTACAATTACGAACACTTTCTTTGAGCTTCAATTTTTTTTTCATCTTCTTCTTGAGAGAGATATTTTATGTTGCAAGGACTAATTTGCTGTGAGTTAAAATTTGTAAATCCACTCTTGTAGAGAGTTTGTCAAGTGTACTCTTTATTTTTACAAACATTTTGTAACGGTTGCTCTTGATCCCAAAAAAAGAGTTGTCGTAACAGTTTGATCCTGAACTATGAAAAGGAGTAGGTTTGTTCTTGCACCCAAAAAAAAGAACGTTGTAACGATTCGACTCTAAGCCGTGGAAAGAGTCAAAGACCTCTAGTGAATTACCCAAGAGGAGCTTGGGAAGTGGACGTAGGTCAGTTGTGCTGAACCACTATAAAATTTCTAGTGTTAATTTCTCTATCTTTAATTTTGCAATTAATTTGTTGTTATATTTTATTATATGAAATTAATTGCAATATTTGTTCCTTAAAGTAATTGCTTAATATTTATTAGGTTGGTTGAATTGATCCCATATCTCATACCAATCTTTTTATTAAAATCAAATTGGGTGAAGTGTTAGTTTTAATTATTTGGCTATTTTGAATTTACTTCTTCCTTTTAACTAATTCCCCTAAATAATACATTCAATAGAAACAATCATTCAACACAATCATAACATATTTTTCTTATACTTTAAAATAATACTAAATTCATTTTCTTTTTAAAACCAATCCAAAAATCAAAAGCTCATCATGTGTTACTTCTCCATTGTTCTAAGTGGAGAAAAATTCTAACACATTATCAACTCGAGATTTTTCTGTTAAGCTTGTTGCGGCCATATCTTCTTCGTTTGAATTTCGATGTGATGATTCAAATTTCGTTAGAATCATTGTTTCGAGCTCTATGCTAGGACTATTCAAAATAATAAAATTATTAGTAAAGAAAATCATATTTGTTATCATCAAAACATTAATTAACTATCTTTCTTGTTCCTTTCTCAAGCCATCAATGACGACATTTCACACTTTGAACTTGTCGTCAACTCTTTTCTCTCTCTGGACTGTTTGGGGGCCCAACATGAGATGGTATATCCCACATCCTATATCATCTCAATGTTTGGAGGTCAATTATCCTATCTCACCGATTTAATTGTTTGTGGACCCATTTTCGGAACATGTTTCGTATCTCACCGTCATTTTCCTTCCGTGTGTCGTATATCATTTCAGTTCTTGAACATACTCGATCATACTCGATTATAACTCCTCAGACATCAGAACTTCCCACATCCTATATCATCTTAACGTCCTAAACAGCCTTTGTTGTTCTTCTAATGACCTTATATCACATTCTAAAATAAAGCTCCAAACGATGTAAACCCAAACCGAGAAAAAACTGAATTCATCGATATTCAATTAATTTTCCTCTAATGTTAGATATATGTTTGGTTGGTTATTAGGCAAAAGTGAAATCGTCGATTCGTTTCTCGATTCAAGCAAAAATCAAGAAAATTGGATGAATGGAGAACCAAACTAGTGTTCACCTCCATTTGATACGATATGGAAAATGCTAACATACCAAATGTTATGAAAACTGTAGTGAATTAGAATTACAAACCATTTGTGTATCTGGATCCCTCATTCACAAATATTAATGCTCTCGAATCCATTTTATTTTAAAGTTTAGATTAGACACAGATTGCTTTAGTATCAAAACTCTCGCAATAAAGAACCGGTTCCTTGGCCCCAAGAGTCAAACATTTTACAAGTCGGAACATTCAGTTGTATTTGAATTTTTTCTTGGTATGCAACTCGAGACGTGAATTGAAAAATTCAGCTTGAAACAATAAAACACAAAATCTAAAATTAATATTAGTTTATATGACAATTTAAATTTAAAGATAAATTATTCAAATTTTGACTTTAAAAAATTAATTAGTTTTTAGTAAAAATAAATAAATATAAATCAAATTATTCACCTATATAATCTAAATTAAAATATTCAATTTAAACATATTCATTACCTTTCTCAATAAATAATCAATTTTGAAACTTAAATGTAATATTTATATAATAATAATACCATAACATTAGATAACTATACTAAATAAATATGTAAAAGCTAATCGGGGCGAGGTCGGAGAATGCATTCCTCGTCCCCATCCCCGTTTAGCTCATGGAAAAAAAATTTACTCATTCCCTGCCTAATCGGGGAATCGGCCACATCGCTGTAGAAAAATTGGATATCTCTAATTCTCCCTAGCCTAGTAGGAATTTTAAATTTTTAACGCCCCAGTCCCGAATGGGAGAATATATCCAAGTCAATAAAATTAGGGGTGAACATGATTGATTGAAAAATCGAGTTGATCGATTGAATCAAAGGAGGTCGATAAGAGAAGACGAGGGGCTCGATCAACATCGGTTTGGGAAAAATCCAAACCGAAAACTAAAAAAGAAATTAAAGAATAAAATCGACCGACCAACTGATAACCAATTTGCACTCCTCGATGGTCGAGGTCGATTTGAATATTTACTAGATCAACCATAATCAATTTGGTGGCAGTTTGGTCGAAAAACTGACTCAGACCGACCTCTGCATACCTTTAAATGAAAGATCCTCATTCATTATTTAAGTCTAATCATTTTTTAAATGAAAAATTAAAATGCATTAAAAAACCTACCATTTTAAGGTGGAAAAAAGTGGTATTTGTATATCACATACTAATTCAAATAATTAATTCTAAAAGTATTGTTTTTTTTCTTTGGGAATAATTTACTCTAAAATGTTAATAAATATATAATATATATATTAAACATTTGAGAATTTTAGATAAAAGATAGGGTGGAGTATGCATTCTCTATCTTCATCTCCAAAAGGAATTCGAAAAAAAGAAAGGAAAAAAAAGAATCTTTATGTCTATAACCCTAATTGAGATTCCCATCCGATTAAGAGTGGTCCTATAAAAAAAAAAAAAAAAGTCAAATGGGAGGAACATTACTAAAATGAGACGATGTAATAAAGTGGATGAAATAGATATAACAACTAAAAAAAGGATGTCGACATTTAGACAATATAGTGGAGATATCAATTGACTTTATAAGTTCCACATCCATGACAAATGATTGATTTATAGAAATATCGACAATATTCTCAATCACTTTCCCTTTTTATCAATTAAAAATTTGGTTCTTTTATGGAAATGAATGAAATGGTAGTAAAATTTTGTGAAATGATAGTAAACTTTTGTAGCATCACGATGAACCAATACAACGTTAAGGTGGTCCTTATTTATCAATATCGACAATATTCCCAATCACTTTCCCTTATTTATCACGATGAACCAATACAACGTTAGGTTTGAAATTCCAAATGTTAAATCTTAGACGGTTTGGATGAATAATAACAATAACAAAAAGGTTAAAATACTATTTTGATTCATATATTCTGAAATTTATTTGGTTAATGTACTTGTTGAATGAGAAATTTTGGATCAATCACAAATTACTACATCATTTACCATGTTAATGACGAAATTGCAAATAATTGAATTTGGGACTAATTAAAAGTTGATATATGTCCTAAATTGAAATTGAAGACATAAATTGGCAAATTCTAAGGACGCCATATGTTTTCATCATGTCCATTAGATTGAATAAAATTAATTTGGTACAATTGAATATTATAATTTGGGTAAAGTCGAATTGAGTCCAAAAATAGCCTTAACTTGGCCCAAATGCCAAATTAGACCCAATTCCAATTGATTGGGTCCAGAGGTCAGGTCATATCTTGTTATATAACGTCATTCATGACAAAGATTTCATTTCATTAGGATGACCATAGGTAACATGATTTTAATCTTGAGTGAGTTGGGAACTCCTGCCTTTGAGGGCAGTCCTTTGATTTGCATGGGTGTGAGTGGCCAGATTGCCGACTCAAACCTACCACTTTGGGGATTCATCTGATTTGGGAGCTGGAAACTCAGCTACACAAGATGGAATTCACTCCTCCCCCGAAGCAGGGGTAAGTAGATAGAAATTTTCCTTAAAGGCTGATCACGGGGCTTGAACGATGTGGCGCCACACACCTTCTCATGGCCCGAGAGTTCCCACACATGGTAGGACTATGTTGTATTGTTCATTAGAGGGATCAGTGGTACTTAAGGAGTTAGATGTAACTACAAAGGCAAAATGATAAATTGACCTAGTTATACTTACGAGCATTTGTGAAAGAATATCGTACTCATGATTGGTTATATTCGATGGACACAGAAATATATCTGTGGTGAGAAGAGTGCAGCTATCGATCTTTAGTGGAATTTCTAGCAGTTAACGGATGGTGGATCTCGTGGCTAAAGAGTTTAGTCAGCTATTCACGTACCGTTGGAGCATCGAGCCATAAGTTCATAAGGTCCCCTTGGTAGCTCGATGGATTCAAGTTGAGAATCAGCTTTTGGGTCAGTTTGAATTGTTCAAATTGACAAGAGTGAGTTCGATTATATATGATATGATTGACATTATGTATGAGATGCATTATTTGGAGGAAAATGAAATAAATATGATTTATATCTAGTGGAGGAGACAAGACTATGGTTCATATGTTGCATTTGATGTGATATTAAACCATAGGTTAATGAATATAATATGATTATATTTATTATTTATTTTTGGACAATTATAGGATAATTGTGTCGACATTTTCTTTGTAACCGTGTGATAGTGAGAGGTTGCTTATGTTGGGTTGTATGTCCTAAAACTCGTAGTTTTTGTAAATAAGTGAATTTTAGTACATATGAAGTCATTCAAGTGAATTAATTGTTTATTCTAAATCCAATTAAACTACGAACCCTTGGCTATTATTATGAGTTCTTAGACTTTATGTGGAGATATAAATAGGATCAAAGTTCGAGTAAGTAGTCTAAATAGTCTATAGTACATGGATCAGGTTGGGTACCTCTTCCTGGAGACACTATTGAATACGACCCGCTTCATGATTGTTACAAATGTTGTAAGGTGTCATAAATGAAGTGGTCCTAATTTGTTCATGTAGAGACATGTGAGCGGTGGTATTCTACATAATAAGATTGTGTAAGACTGATCCTGAAATAATCACTGTTACGTATTAACACCGTTTACGATTAACACTGATTAATTTCACTTAACGATGGCCTAGATAACTTGATTTGAATCTCGAGCTATCTTTGAACTTCTGTTTATTCAAAATTATCCCTTGATCTGCATAGGTGAGAGTAAGCTCAATAGCACTGCTCAATATTCCTCCCATTTCAAAGATAAGACCGGGTAGATAGTTGGGGACATAGAATTTGCAAGACAGAATTCACTCCTACCCAACTTAGGAATAGTAGAAAGGCTCTTAAGTGCTGTTCCTGGGTCTTGAACAAGGGGGCCCATCCTCTCACTAGCCCAAGAGGGAATAGATTTAGTGATTAGATCCTAAATCAATTGTTCATTAGAGGGACATTAGTACTTAAGGAGAAAAGATGTAACTTAGAGGTAAATCAGTAATTGACCTAGCTGAAGTTATGAACGACCTATGAAGGATTGACTTATCGATGACGACTATATCAAATGGACACAAATATATCTACAGTGAGGAGAATGCAGCTACGGGCTTTAGTGGAATGTCCCGTTAGTTAACAAATGTTGGTTAACTAGGTTAAAGAGTTTGGTCGGTTAATCTTGGATCGTTGGAGCTTATGATCTGTAGGTCCATTAAGTCCCTCTACTAGCTCATAAATGGACTAAAATCTTAGATAGTGTGGTGAATGAGTTTGAATCGTTCAAATCTTGGCTTAAGGAATGAAAGTAAGATATATACGATATATCGACGTTTAATTACGAATTTAACGGACAAATAGAGTTAATTATAATATTTAAATATGATTTAAATATTAATTATATGAATAGGGATTCATATCGTTTTTTAGAAAAATCGGGACAAGTGGGAAAAAATAATATTATTTTAATTTTAATAATAATATTATATTAAATTAAATTAATTAATTAATTAATTATTTGTATTTATTTAATTATTTTTTTAAAATTAAAAATCAATTTCAATTCAATTTTTGGAAATTCATTGAAAATTTGATTTTAAAATTGATTTTTGAAGATTGGATTTTCCCACTAACTAAGCTAGGAACTTGGTTGTCTTCTTCATAATTAACCAACAAATTAACCATTTTGTGTTGTCAAATTTTGATGCAATTGGATTGCATGTTATTCTTTAATAAATAGAGATGATTTTGCCATAAAAATGGTTAAGAATTTTGTGAAATAAAAGGTTAATTTTGCAAAATTCAATCCATTGTTTATCTTCTTCCAAACCTTTATTCCTTCTCAAATTCACCACAAATTTGGATCTCACCATCCAATCTAAGCCTGGAGAATAGTAGAGAAGACTCTTGTGGTGGTCTACAACCAAGTGGTGCTGAAATTCATCAAGAATTGAAGGAGAATTTGGAGCTTCAAGGGTAAGTGTTCTTGAAACTTTGTTTTTCCTTTTGCATGTTTAATCCTCTAAATTGAGCATCTTAGAGTGAAAATTGATCAAATCAACTTCTGCTGCATGCTCATTTATCCTGCAGCTTGCAGTTTTCATAACTGAAGAATAAAATGAAAATCGTTTTCATTTTGTAAGAGCGCAATCATTCGCTCACGTTGTAGTGTATACTGCCTATCGCATAGCAAATCGAAAGACTACACGATAGCTCAACGTTCAAGACCCAGAATCATTCAACGCTTGGGATGTATTCCGAGCGGGGACTGGAAGACATTCCTCCATCAAGACAAATCGTAGATCATCAATAACCAAAATTGTATTTAGGTTAGATTTCCACGTCGTATAGTCTTTTACCGGTTAATTTCTCATTTTTAAGCAAATATATGATTGTGGAAGACATGCTGAAATATACAACGATCAATTGATCGTATTAGTTATATTTGTCATAACTCATTACTTAGTAATCCAATCAATTTAGCAAAAACATATGTAAACATAGAATCCTAATTAAACTATTGATTTTCATTTCTGCAACAATACTTCAAAGGTTTAGAGCAACAGCCACCAAAGGATGATCAGCTACTCCTCCCTTGAATTGAGACATCTCAGCCAATCACTAGCACCAAAATAACTTTTATTCCTACAGTTTTTAGCTACCGTTGTTTCGGTCAAGGAATCATTAACTAACTTAATTCATCCCACAAGTGTGACAATCCCATTTTTGGATCCCAGAGGTATGCTTTAACAGGCTATCGAAGAGAAAAACAACGGTTGAAGATTAACCTAAGAAACCCTATCCATTGTTTGAGTTTGCGTTGTTCCAACCTCTATGATCAGGTCCTTCGAATGGATGGTCACTCCAGGACGACACGTAGGCGAACCATAGGAATCTCACGGTGCAACCTAATGGAGGAGACTATAGGATACGTTGACACGCATCCCTCTCCCATTTACTATGAACACTTTCCCTATTTACCTTGTTATTGACCTATGTAAACACTTTTCGAAGGGAAGTCGCACCTAAGATGACACGAAGCCAAGCATGAATCTCACGGTGTGAACTCTTAGGGATGTGAGAGGTGAATTTTGATATATCACATATACCAACATCCTTCCACTAAAGTATTCTAATATTTTTAGGATTTTATTATACTTAGTTAAAACCCAGCTAATGATTTATCTAAGTCCTTTTACATTTGCTCAATATAACATTTATATTGAATAATTTAACAATATTTGATTTCATTTATTAAACGTTTTTAATAAAATCAATCATTTATTGCATGCTGATAAAATATTTGTCCAATTTACCTTCTAGGTTAGTTCCCAGGTGGAGGTGTTCCGTCTCCGTCGGCTTAGATACCCCTCCTAGACAGAACCTTCTTTAGAAAAAGGTTTGTTCACATGTGGATGAACTCTTATATCATGGCGATCAATGAAACAAACCATAACAACCACTTTCTCAAACCATGCTGGAATTCTTGCAATTCACGAGGTTAGTCAAGAATGTGTATGACCAAGATGAATAACTCAGCACATTCGTAGAATATGTGATTTGTCTAGTAAAAATCTTTCAACGATATTATACAAAGACAACGATTTTATAATATTCTTTTTAAGAGTATCAGATTATATGAAATATGCTCTTTTTGCTTCTAGGATTTTCATATATAATGGGCATCTAAAAGAGAGTATTATAAATATGTAAATGCTCATTATTAGTGTCCATTGGCAATTTGTTACTTATCCATTACCTTGTCCAAGTGTCTCAAGATTATACTATTAGTGTCCATATAATCCACCTCCCCTATAAATAGTGGCAAGGTGATCAATCCAAAAAAAAAAAAAAAGGGAGAAAGTAGAGAAATTCAATTTTTTGTTACTTTATTTACTTTTTGTTATTTATTTATTTTATATATTTATATATTATATTATATTTATTTTATTATATATTATTATTATATTATATTTCTATATATTCATGTTTTCGTTGTACACCATTATACTCCTCAAATTCACAACAATATACCTATTAAGGCAAAACCCTAAATTGCTCTCCCTCTCAATATCATATAAAGTATGTAGGGTCTCCCTCTCAATATCATATTAAAGCAACTTTCGGCAGAGAGTTTTGCTTTAAACGCAGCTGAAAGGAGTATCTGACTTGGGTGCATTCTGCAAAGTCTAATTTGGAACTTAAATGCGGCGCTACCTACAATTAAAAAAACAAATGCGAAAGTTGTTAGTGAAAAGGAAAGAAAGTTCCCTAATTGAATGAAATATGTATGGTTTTACCAATTTATAGGATGAATTCAAATTCTAATTAATTTAGGTTTTTGAGCAAATCTTTTCAAATAAAGGAAATCTTATCCCAAAATTGAAAAAAAAAATTGGAAATATTTCATGTTTCATCCCAAGTTTAATTAAAAAAAATATTCAAATTATCCAAATTTAAGATTTTATTTTAATTTGGACGGTGATAAACCCCAAATCTACCTCACACTAAAAAATTTTGGCCATATCAAAAATTTGATCTCAAATTCAAATTATAAGTCTAAGCTTTTATCTTAGAACAAATTAAATCATGGATAAGACCTTAAATTAAAATTTGATCGTATTCCAAAATTTACTCCAAATTCAAATCATTCAAATTTATCTTCAACTCAAATTAAATTGTGGGATTAAATCTCAAATTTTTTTTTTTTAAAAAAAAATAGCCATATTCCAATTTTTTTTTTATCCCAAATTCAAATACTCAAGTCCAAAATTTAATATTGAAGTCAAATTAAATGGTGGATAAGAGCTCAAATTCACTTTAAATTAAATTTTGGCTAAATTCTAAACTTTATCCCGAATTAATTTAACTAAACCTATGTACTAATTTCACATTTTGATTAATTTGACATGTCAAAATCAAGAACAAATTCCTTGTATTTTGACTTAAACTTTATCTTTTTCGAGATTCACCCACCCATTCATGTGCATAAATCTTGAAAATGGACATTTCTTGAATGAGAAATTTTGTACTAATCACAAATTATCACGTCATTTACCAAATTAATGACAAGATTACAAATAATTGAATTTGGGACTAATTAAAAGTTGACATGTTTCACAAATTGAAATTGAAGACATAAATTGACAAATTCCGATAATGTCACATGTTTTCATTATATTGAATAAAATTAATTTGGTCTAATTTGATATTATAATTTGAATTAAAGTCTAATTAAGCAAAAAAAAGCCTAACTTGGCTCAAATGCCAAATTAGGCTAAATTCCAATTAATTGGGTCTCGAGACCAGTTCCATGATCCAACCAAGCCCAAGCCCACAAAATCCATCCGAGAACTCTATAAATACAAAAGTTATCTTCATTTGAGGTCAGAAATTTTAGACTCCATAGAATCAAAAAAGAATCCTACAATTAAAAGACTCCAAGTTCAATATTCATTCTCCTAGAAGTTGACCACACTTAAAACTGAAGTCTTTTGGAGATACAATCATTCTTCCAAAACTCCACCAAAACTCCAACTTCAAGGATATCCACACTCTGCTTCCATACGTCAAATATACACATTCAACTGATGATTCGATATCCACTCGTTCTGCTTCGATACATCAAATGTACATATTCAACCGATGGAGAATCAGAGGATGAAGCATTAGAATATCGAACTACATCCACATCAAATCTACATCAACACAAGTTTAACTCCACGAAATACATTTTTCTAGAAGCGAACTAAAGGTCGATCAACAAAGGCCGATCATCCAAGAAGATCAACCAACTTAAAGATTATAGTTTATTTTAACGCATCAAAAGATTATGTATTGGAGATTTTACTCGCTATATTGAAATTAATATAAAAACCAAGTTCAAGTCCACAAAACAAATTTCTCCAGGTGCGAATAGTACTTCCAATAAATCTTTAATATAGTCCTTGCTTTTAACTTTTGTTATCTATTAACATTTTGATTATAAATTTTGAAAACATATTCACATATTATAACTTCTTGTAAAATTATTATTATTATTTAATAAATTTCAAAATTTTAATTTGAAGGACCTAAGTTAAGATTTATTGAACATATAATAAAATTAGATAATTAAAAATATTAGAACTAAAATTTTAACAAACTTCAAAATAAGAGACCAAAATTAATTTTAACCTTAAAAAAAAATCTAATTTGACTCTACAGTGAATGATTAAAATAAAGGGAGATTTTTTTTTTATTAATTTATTTTTTTACTTCTTGTGAGAAATTCAAAGGTGAATAATTGAGACATAATAAAAGTATGTTTTATCTCAATGATAATAATAATAACAACAAAAGGTCAGACTGAGGTGAACCAAATCAACTTGATCGCGCTGTTTATATTTTATTTTAGGATAAAAATACATTTTTAGAGTTTATGATTTATTTGATCTTTTAAAGTCTCAAAAGAGATATTTTAGTCATCCATGTTTGAGAAATAATGTTAAAAGGTCATGTATTCATCTTGCGATTAGTTGACCTAACATGAAAAATAATGTGGCAATTAAGTGACTATAGTGACAAGGAAATTTTAAATGAGTTAGACAAAATATATTGTTTTATATTAGTATTTTAGTATAGGGGTTTTCCACCTACTCCATCTCTTTTCATCCCTTCCACCTTCCTCAACCTCTCGTAACCATCCTCCGATGGCTGGTAAGCATCAACTTCCAAAATCTTCTTTCACTTTAATCTTTAATCTTTAATGGCAATCCTTCGATTTTAATTTCGTCAAATTCTTCATCTTCTCTCTTATTTTTTATTTTGAGAAAGCTCTCATGCTTTAGTCGTTTTTAGTTGTTGCTTTCCCAACAGTGTCATTATCGTTCTATGTACCGCCGTTTCAGAGTCTAAAAACTAGTAATCCGATCAATCCGGATTACCCAACTCAAACCATAAAGGTTGGGTTATATTTTTTTTTTTTTTTTAAGTTAGATTGGGTTGAAATTTTTAAAAATATAAAAATCGGGTCGGTTTGATTGAACTCAACTTCGTGTCATTCGTGTCTTTTGTCTCGTGAACTCGACTTCATGTCATTTCTGTCTTGTATGATTTGGATTACCCAACCCAAACCATAAAAGTTACTTCAAGACGAACTTCACAAAAAAGACCTTTTAAATCTATTATTGAAAACTTAAGGACTAAAATGACTAATTTGAAACTTCAGGAACCAAATGCACCTATTACAAAAATCTTAGATACCAAAAAGATATTTTTATCTTTCTTTTATTATTAAATGCATGAAATATGAATTGATGAAACAAACATAAAATAATAAAATAAATAATGATCTATTAGAATAATAGATGTCTCACATTCTCTATATATAGTCTCATGCATTTGTTTTTTGACTTGCTAGAAAGTAAAAAATGATTATTTTTGTTTGGTGGCAATATAATTATTCATGGTATATCTCTTTTTTTTTCACATTTATTTATTTTAATTTTGTAAATGTTGCTATCATTGTATCTGCTAAGTCACGTAATGAACAACGTAATTATGGTTTTTTTCAATTGAACTGAAAGTGTCTCTGAATCTTATGATATTATATTTATACATAGTTTCACGCATTTGTATTTTAACTAACTGCAAAATAAAAAAAAATAATTATTTTGACATTATGTTTATTATTATGTGCTTTTTTCACATTTATTTTATCTTTAATAAGAAAAAAGTGGGATCAAATGTGTCTCTTGATTAAAGTTAAATTAATATTCACGATATCGGTTGAAAATTAATGATTGTTTTATTTAAAAATTAGTCATTGTTTTTTAAAACTTAAAACAATAAAATAAGAAATAAAATAAAATAGATGTCAAATAAAATTTTAGAATTAAAAAAATGATATTTTAAAATTTTAAACTTAAATAATATATATGTTAATTATTAATCATATACGTAACTTATAAATTTTATTATAAATTTCTTTTAAATGAGACTAAACTACATGCTGAACACATAATAAAATCTAGTTTATATAAAACTACAAGATTTGTGTACGTGTTTCTTCTAGTACTTTCAAAATGTCTGTGTTGATCACCATACTTCTAAAAGTGACGAATTAAGATTAAAGTATAAAGATAAAGATGGAAGTATTTAAAATATAAAAATTAAAATAAACCAAAATAAAAAATACATACCAAAATGGACATTTTCAAAAGCCCAATCTCCGTTCTCACGCCAAATGGCGTATTATGGTTTCTTGTATGGCGCGCATCTTATCAAGGGACAAAAAAAAAGTAAAAACTGAAGAAAAATAAAGAAAAAAGAATAAAAACTCTTTTATTATCATATTTTCATCCTCCACTCCCCATCTCTCTGTATTCCTAAAATTTTTCTAGCCACCCAGGAAATGGCAGAGCCGTTATCGGAGTCGTCATCATGGGCGGAGCTGACTCACGAGTGCCTAACCAACATCCTTTCTCGGCTAACCATCGAGCAGCGGTGGCGCGGCCCCATGCTCGTTTGCAAGCTCTGGCACCGCGCCGCCACCGACCCTTCTCTCTTCTCTCACTTCGATCTCGAACCCAGGTTCGAGTCGACCCCCACCGAGTCTCCGGCCTGGTGGTCGCCGGAGTTCGAGACCAAAATCGACTCCATGCTCCGATCTGCCGTCCATTGGAGCCTTCGATCTCTTTCCCTTATTCGGATCAGACACTGCTCCGATTCATCTCTCGATTTCGTCGCTCAAGGGTAATTAAATTTACTTTTTTTCTTTTCCTTTTTCCTTTTAAATTAGATTAGATTTATTTATCTTACTTGTTGGGAAAAAAAATGGAGCTTTATTGTTTGATTAGGGTAAAGGATCTCATTTTTCCCATATTTTCTATTTAGCAATTACTTTGCTTGTGAATTTTCTGATTAAATTAATTAAGTTCTATCACTTGATCTTTGCATCTGTTTTCACTAATCAATGTGCAGTTTTTTAGAATAAAAATTGTTGGATTCCTCATTCAAGATGGGGTTTTGGGATGGGATGGGATGAATGTGGAAATTCTAATTGGCTAGGTATTGTACCATATTGAAAGGATTTCTTGTTTTGGAAACATCATTTTCTTTATTCTGTTGGTTAATTCTTTTCTTGTTAATTGGATATGGAGAAGTATAGTTATTGGTGTTTTAATGAACAACTTTTGGGTTTTATGTTCACATAAGTGATATTCTTTATAAAAATTTGGCTATTAAAATTTTAAGGTTTATAGTTTTGAGATAGTTAGAATTAGTCCTATGATTTTAAAAGTTAGAACTTAATTCTCTTGGTTTAATAAAACCTCATAAATATCCCCTACATAACTAAATTCTAAGTATAAACCATAGAGACTAAATTCTAAGTTTCTCCAAACCCTAAAAACTAAATTTGCAATTTAACAAAATTGCAATGGGTCGATCCACCATGGACTATTCCAGTTGCAAAAAGAGCAATTTCTAAGAGTATGTATGGATCGACTTTTTAAGTGCTTAAAATATGTTTTTTAAGAGGAAAATAATATATTTTTAAGTATTTAAGTCGATTCATACAAATTCTAAATCTAAATAGTTAATTAGGTCACGAGTTTGGGCTTTGAAACAACAGTGCCTATAGAATCAAGCATTGAGATTAGCTGAGATACGTAAGCTGACATGGACACTAGGGATTATCAAAAAGGGGAAAAAGAAAATCAAATTATTGGTTGGCTAAGATTGACGGTATTCAACTTATTCACATTTTAGGTGTCCAAATCTTGAGGTTCTTTCCATCAAGAGCTGTGCCAACGTTACTGATAGATCAATGGCT
This sequence comes from Benincasa hispida, assembly GCF_027475165.1. NCBI lineage: Eukaryota > Viridiplantae > Streptophyta > Magnoliopsida > Cucurbitales > Cucurbitaceae > Benincasa > Benincasa hispida. The sequence continues at coordinate 42,041,685 of NC_143483.1, read as the reverse complement.
AAGATTGCTCTTGGTTGCCAAAAGCTCCGGGAAGTAGATATCAGCTACTGTCACGAAATCTCGAACATATCATTGGCGTTAATTGGCAAGCATTGTCCAAATATCAAGACTATAAAAAGAAACTTTTTCAACAATCTAGATCCTTCCCAACACAAAGGAATTGTCCCTGACAATTATCTAAATTCATGCCCTCAAGATGTGGATTCAGAAGCTGCAGCTATTTCAAAATTCATGCCCAACTTAGAGCACCTTGAACTTGGTTTCTCTAAACTATCTGCTAAAGCTCTAAGTTTGATCTGTGAAGGGTGTCCTAAACTCAAGTTCTTGGATCTGTTTGGGTGTGTGAACTTGACAAGCCGTGATATAGCGAATGCTACATCAAGTATGGAAAATTTGGAGATTAGGAAACCCAATTTCTATATTCCGAGGTCGGTCTTTCACACGGAGAGGTATGGCCATTGGAGGTTGTATGATGAGAGATTCCAAACTGATATTTTCCGAATTTGATGGAGGACAGTCAAATGCAGGGTTGATGCTCTCCGAATGCTATATGTATCACTGCACTTAAAAACCAAGATTAGTGTTGTTTTCCTAAGTTGTACAGTTCTTAATTGTTCTGTTTCATGATAGTTACAATCCTGTATTTTCTTTTGAACTTGTATGGTGGATTGATGTGGCACAAGATTTGTATAACTTTTAGTTCACAGCATATAGGGTTTCAGGTTTAACCTTGTACATCTGTTCATGTTATTGTTTCCAAGCTTATTGAACCATTTTTCTATATTCCTCTGAAACTCTTATTTTTCTCCATCAATATCACTAGTCTAAACATCTTTGATTTAAAGCTTTGGTTTGGATGCATTTGAACTTTTTATACCTACCGGGGGGCTGGATAGTTGAAGTTTGGGTGTATGAATTTTTTTAGGTTGAACTATAACTTTCAGATTTGTGTCCACTTGGTCCATGAATTTTTAAAAATATGTAATAAGTTCATAAATTTTCGATTTTGTTAGTTTATCTAATAGATTATAAATTTAAATTTTTATGTCTAACAAAATACAAAAGTTTCAATCGTATATCAAGTGGATCTATGAATTATAAGTACTTCAAAATGTTAGGAACAACATGTGTAATTTTGAAAGTTAAAAAGACCAAATAGATACAAACTTCAAAGTCTAATGACTTATTTGTACTTTAACTTGTATTTTATTATGTTTATATTTAATCAAATGGTTTTGGTTCTATGACGGTTGATTGTTCATTCGAACCCCAACTCCAACAATTATTGTTATGTTTATATTCAATGTGAACTAACATGCACCTCATCCATTTTCATGGGTCAACTATATTTATTGCACCAAAAAAAAATAAAAAATAAAATAAAAATAAAAAACTTGTAGAATAATAATCCTAAATTTCAAGTAGTCACCATTCTCTTTAAGCTCTTTATTTTTTTCACCGCCAACCCATGGTAGTTACCTCCCAAGGCTATAAAGATCATGTAATAGGTGGGACTTGGATGAACTTCTATTTAGCAGTGGCAATGTTCTTAGTCAAATGAATGAATAAACAGTGAAAGTTTGAATATAGTGGAGGTGTTTTATCCCAAAATTTTCAGTTGTCAATGTTGAGTAATGGGTAATCCTCACTTTTTTTTTTTTTTTTTTTTTTTTATTGTATATGCACGGACTTAACGAAAAAGTTACAGGAGAACAGCTTTACAAACCTGGATTGGCTAGCTTTAAATCAATTAATTAGGTCGTCTACAATGTCTGGCTTGAGCTCCCTGAGTCTCCGAATATTGCTTATTTGATTAGCCAACTCACTGGTGACACGGTCCATGTATAGTACGTAAAGCCCATTTCTGCTTTCCAAGAGTTCTAAAGCTTTTTTTGCGTGTAGAATGGATATCATCCACTCTTCAAAGAGCACTGCAATTTGGTAATTGTCATTTCCAGATTCGACTACAAGACTAGGCAAAAATAAAAATTAAAAAACTAATTTAAAAAAAATAAATAATAAATAATAATAATAATAAAATCTGCGATACTTAAACCAAAAACATGTTTCCTACAAATAATTTTGAAGTATTGAATAGACAGACAACTATGGCAATAAGAATGCTTACGCCTGTCGAAGTTTTCATCCTTTGACCACATCTGCAAGTAGTCCGATGTCATAAACTCAATAAGTTGAATCCTGTTACCATTTAAATGCTCCAAGTCATGGTGTGATCAGGGCAGTCTATTCAATAACAAATCTATTAGAGGTTTGGCAATCAAATTGGTTCTATGGATGGAACCTCCCGGTGATATTGAACGCATTTTCTTAACATGAAACAAACAAATACTTTTAAGGTGGTTCTCATTAAATTCAATACGTTAGTATTATTATTTTTTAGATTGAAGTTCCGTTCTTTTAGGTTGTTGAAGTTTTTGTGGGATTGGTCTTTTGTATGACCTTGTTCATTCTTTCACTTTCCTCAACTAAAGCTGGATTTCTTATATAAAATGAAGTTACATAACTTGTGATAATGAAGTTCAGCTAACAATTGGTACTAAATTTTATGTTTGCTAACTTCGTGGGGTATACAAACGAAAACTATTAAAATTTACTTTTTGATAGTTACATTTCTCTACTTCTAAGTTATCCTCGAACTATAAATGAAGAACATGACTTTGCCATCGGAAAACAGGACAATTAAGCTGAATATGAACTATATACAAGGGCCCAATAGCAGAAAAAAATTTAGAAAAAATTGTCAGAGTACTTACATTATGAACAAGCATTCATGTAAGCTGGGATAATTGTCATCGAACGGATCCATGAAGAGCAAACTCTCTCCCGCTGCAGAAATTCTTTGAGACACATAAACTATTGCACGTTGACCGATGTATGTCTCGCGTCCAAGCTCACGGATTAACTGCTGCGTATAAAATCGGATATCGGAGACAGAGTCTCCTAGTTCTGAATTGAGAGCAAGTGAAAGCAAGAAAGTATTAAAAGAGAAGGATGAATTTACCAAACGGCACTATTATTGAGAAAAAGAATGCAAAGAAAATTCATGTTCGCGTCAATGACACAATCTGAATAGTGAATACATTATGAAGCGATCCTACGTTGTAGTGACAATGTGATGTAACAGAGAAGTAAACGAATTTACCATCTTTCACAGGAGAACCCATCTTTCTGACTAAACGCATTATCAAGCTGCTAATAATTCCTTCAATAAGCTCCATGTTCCTTCCCTTTGGTAGAAGATCCTTCAATGAAGCTTCAGGAAAACAATAACATTTAATTCAAGTGTCATACAATACCCAAGAACTCACAACTAATACATTAGAATATAGTGTATTGCTAGAGTGAATCATGTATTTGAGCTGTAAATATGATTTTCTAATTAACCACGGCATCCACTACTTGCTTTGATTCATAAATCCATCAAATCCTAAAAATTGCGTCAAAATATATAACTAATTAACTAAAAGACCAAACAATGATATGGCAATCAAATGAATCATCATCTAGCTAATCTGAACATAGGAAATTAGCATACATTCCTTCAAAATTAAAGGTTCACATCTTCATATTTCACATTTGTTGTACTAAGAAATATATATATAAATCATCACCTAGAATGAAATCAACGGCTTGATGAGCCCAATTTTTAAAGTTGGCCTCCCCGACCTGTATAGAATAGCATAAATAAATAAAACCAAGAAAATGATGCATTGTGCAGAATAAATCTAGAAACAAACAATTTTATGAGCGTATACGAGTAACGAGGACAGAAGCTCTAATTGTTGTTTAACGTGGAAAAACCAGAATAACAAAATTAAATCCAGAAATGCTACTCTCATACTGGAGAATAAGTGTCGCAAAGCTCTACAAGAAAATCAACTGAAGCTTGGAGACGCTCAACTTCATCATCTTCATTGAAGTCTGAAATTCAAATAGAAAAGAACAAAATAAAAAGTTGAGCGAAAGAGACAGACACTCATGCATGATCCTAGAGTAACTAAAATCCCATAATATATGTTAAACAGAAAAAATTTTTAGGTTAAACGCCGTTTTGATCCTAAGCTTTCATGAAAGTAAGAATTACTTTTGAAATACGCTTTGATGTTAATAAAATCGATTACTGAAGTCATCGCTGAAAATGGCATTTAACAAATCATGTTTTAAAGGAGCAATGCCTCTATCAAGCCATAACTTACCTAAAAGTCGCTTCCGATGGACAGCGTTGTCTGCCTTTCTCCCCCGTTCCCTATAACGCACTATTTCGGCAATTTTTGAAACAATATCAAAATATTGAATTGAAAAAAAAAGGCAAATGAGAACGAAAAAGGAGAGGAAATTACCTTGTCTGAGAAATCTCCGGCGTAAAACGTCATTAAACCTGTTATCAGTACCATCTTCGAGCCGCTTAGGGTTCAATTTCCCCATATTATCAAAGAAAAAGCACTTGCAAGTAGCGTTTTGGGAAAGCAAATCATCATGCGATGCATCTACAGCTAAATCATCATAAACGAACCTAATAAGTTCCGAAGACAGAAGTAAGGAAGACGAGGAGATTAGTACACACAGACGTACCTTCAGCTTGCTTCAGAACTTCTCTAAGCCTAATGAGCTCTTGCTTCCGCTCCTTAGCCTAAAACTTCCACTGATCTTCAGTTAGACCACGCCAATAGAGAACGAAAACAAAAATAAACAAGATAAAGCATATACAGAGACCTTTCGCTTCCATCGGAGAGCGTCGGAATCGGAAGAAGGAGGACTGGAAACGGTAGGAGGATTCTGGCGCTGCTGATTCTGAATGGCCTTGGAGCGGAGAAGAGAAATGGCTACGGCGAGTTTGAGTGACTGATCATCGATTCCTCCGCTTGCCGCCGGAATTTGGCTCCGGCCATTAGCGACTGACATTCCCGGGAGAAAATAACCGAAATGGAGCGCGCAAATATCTTTTAACTTCCAAGTTGAAAAATGAAATTTGATCGGTTTTTCAAAATAAGGTTTTTGCTGGTGTCATCCATTCTTTTATTAGATTTCTTTTTTCGCTCCCATTCTAATTCTAGTTCTAGCTTACTTTTGTCTTTTATTCTAGTTTACTTTCTAGTTTTTACTTTAGTTCTGGCTCATTTTTTAGTTATTCTCAGATTTGTGATCACTTTCTCATTTTTACCTTTTGTACTTGTTCGATTGGAGTCTGGAAAAACTATGTTCGATGCCAGCAATCGTCGCACATTGTTGTTGCCATCGTCAAGGAAAAATACAGAAAAACGAGTGTTGTCGATGACAGATATAAAATATAGAGAATGGATCTAGAGAAAGAAGACAATAGAAAAAAGAGCAGGAGAAAGGAAGAAAAGTTTGAAAAGGGTTATAAAATCTTATTTTGAAAACTAAGGCCAAATAACATTTTCTCCCAATTTGTGAAGCCAATGTATCGAATAATCTTCCCAAGTTTGATGGTACTTGAAAAAAAATTCTTATGTAAGTTTGTTATGAGCTGACTTGGGCTAATCTGACGTTGGACTGAAGCCCATAAAGCCCATCAGGCTCACATGTTCATAAAGAAAAAAAAACAGCTTTGAGGGTTAGGTAACGAGCCAAATTGTGAGCCGATTACACAAAGGAATAAAGAGACCCCCCTATGCAATCTCAAAAGTATTTAAGAAGATTGTACTATAAAATTTAGGCACATTTGAATAAAATTCAGGGAGCATAACAAAAGATAATTTTTTAGCTCACACTTCATTCTATATTTATATGTTTGAAATACTTTACTTTGTACATACAAAATGATTCTATTAGTAACAAATATGTTTTTATACTACAATCATTTTAAAGTCATTTTTCAATGATAATGTCTCTAAAAAAGTAGAATGCCTAGTTGGAAAAATTTTGTTCATTTTTTTTCCTTTTTGACATATGTGAGTGTTTAAGCCCAGTACACACATTGTTTGTCTGTGACAACTACCTCACCCTTCTACATTTGACTACTAATAAAACTAGGATATTAATTTTTAAGTTAGTAGGTACCATAACTTGAATCTATTCTCTCTAAGTCATTTATTATTTCTATTTTCTTGGCCTTTAATAATCACTCGACCAACCTATGATACAGTAAGTCCAAATCGATTCACCATCCACCGAGGCACTAAAAACTATGCTTATGCTTATATGAATTGATGTTTTCAAAAGAATTAGTAACACATCTGATTTCTAAACATTCCACTAAAAAAATAGGATGGACTCTTGTGCATAAGATTAAACAAAATATTATACATTTAATCTCTCAGATTTCTCTATGGTAGAAGATTTAGATTGTTGCGACTAACCCTTTCTATTTTTGGCTAAAGCTCGACGCTTCCTGAGCTTAAACACCAGCAGACACTTCATTAACTGCAGGTTTATCTTTTTTCTTGGGGGGTTGTTCTTGAGCCTTCTGTAGAACAGCCTTGTTAGGAACTAGAACAATAAATATATTCCTGTCTCTGAAGTTTTTGGCCTCTTCAGTTGCAAGCTGTCAATGGGTAAGAGAGATTAATAAACAGAAGTTATATTGAGTTTGTTTCAAGTATTAACCAGAAGCACAAATATGGCATCAGATTTACATTCAGCAAATAAAAAGAAGAGATTAGCAAGACCCAAAAGGGAAAAAAAGAAAAACATGACAAAACAAGCAACAGGATCAAAATGTTCTAGGTACCAAGCATTCTTCAAAAATAGTTCTATTAAACAACCATAGCTTGGCCTAATGTGACAAGTCAAATACGTTCGAACTTTCAGCTTGGGTTCGCCGAGAAGTTGGAGTTCCATGCCAGAGGAATTCATTTCCCCCCTCCCCCAGTGAAAGGGGCGCCATGCCGTGTGCATGTCTTTGTGTGAAATCTTTGGGAGAAAGAAATAAAAAGCTTCTCCTCTCGTGTATAAAGATTTTTAATTATTCATTAGGCCTTATCTTCCTTGACTGGAGCTCCTTACATTACTTGGGCTCTCCTTGGTTTACTGATTTCTCTCATGTATTTCTTTAATTTATCTCAATCAAAGCCTGGTTAAAATGAATTAATAAAAATAAAAGAATAAAGTAATAGTATTTAGAAAAATAGGTGGTCTAAACCCCATTTTAGCCACCTATCCACAAAACGAAAATTTCATGAATTGCCTATTTTGGATATTGTAGGTTAGGCAGAGTGTCTCCTAAGATTAGCTGGGGGAAGCCAAAGCAGCCTGGAAACTCACAGGCCATAATTATTAAGAAAGAGGTTAAATTAAACAGGTTTAGAAGTTGTTCTTCCTGAAGGTACTAATCGTTTTTCATGGGGTAATGAATCAGACAAAAATCGTTCAACCGAGCGCCTAAAGTTACACTTTCAATTTTCACTTGAAACAATATGGAGCATCTTGTTGAGTAACAAGACCACAATGATGGAAAATCATGTTTTTCGTATTGCCATGATGAACAGATATTGAAGGTGGCACTAAATTGATAGCATGAATACCTCCCCAATTTCTTCCTGGAAACGTCTGATGAGCTCAATTGCTATGTTTCTGAACTCATTTTCACGACCTTTCAGGTTCACTATAACTTTAACCTACAATATTTCCAAAGTGACTCAGACAAAACTATAACAATATATCTGGATGCATGAACAGAAGATAGAAAATATAGAAGATTTGAGAAGAAACCTTGTCTCCATCTTTCAAAAACTTTTGTGCAGCTCTCAAACGGACAGAGTAATCATGTTGGTCAATGTTATAACTGTGCAAATAATAATATAGCAACCAGAAGGTTGGGATTGAGAAAAGGAACATGTGCAGAGTTGTTTCTGAAATAGCCGAAAAAGAAAGGAACAAAAGCCTCTCGTGTCTCTTTGCTTCGCAGATTGATTATTAATCTTAGAAGTCACAAGTTCAAGTGGCTTTAGGTTGAGAAGAAGAATAAAAGAAAGGAAACCTCCAAAGAGAAAAGCAATGAAGGAATGTGTTACCCCATTTTAAGCTCTTTCAAATCCATGCGAGTTGCTAACATTCAAAACCACACTCTGTCAGTATCTTTCCTCAAATCTGAAATATTTGTGAACCAAATAAAATATGCAAACACTATTAAGAAAGAGATTCACCAGCACTTTTCTTCTGTTGTCCTCTTTTCTTCTTTTGCAGTTCATACCTATATTTACTGAGAAACAAAGACGGAAAAAGGAAAATCTCAACATAAAAGTAACAAAAATATAATAAGGAAAATCAAACGTGGCCTTTTAATTTTCCCAGTGAAATATAACAATCATCCTATTTTTCATTATTTCTCCATTTTACTGTACCATATTTCCATCTATTGAATTTTCATATATTACTTTCTAGGAAACATTTAAATAAGTAGAGTATTAATTAAAAATTAAACCACCACAACATGTTTATCATAAGAACTTGTATAATCATTAAAGTTAACCACATTGGCATTGGACTTGAGCAAATACAACCTTTTCCACAAGCATAGAAGGAGTAGGGGGAACAGAGAAAGAAAGTGGCATACTTGTAATCCATTATTCTGACAACTGGAGGATCTGCATCAGGGGATAATACAACCTGAATGGAATGGATAATTAGCTAAATCCTACACAAAGCAACAAAAATATCTGGATTCCAGAAAAATATTAGCCCACGACCTTCTTTATCCAAGTTGAGAAGTACAACTAAATTGTTGATTGCTGAAAAAAGTATTTTGTTATGAATGAAAGGTCGACTGAAGTTTTTAATCGTAATCCAGCATTTATCCAAGTCTTGTGTTGACAAGTAGAATTTTCTTTGCCAGTTTACGCCATATGGAAGTTAATTACAACTTTTGTTACGGCAGTATGTTTGCTTGTTTTTGTTACAGGCAAAATTTGAGCAACATGTTGTGTAATATGTGCTGCTCTTGGTTAAGCATTCTCTCTTGTAGATTCTGCTTGAGATTTTTTCCTTATTGATTGCAGTTTTTCATGTGGATTCACTGATTTGTTTACTTATTCTTGCAGAGAATACTTTCTTTCCTTCAAGGCCTTTTCAAGGATGTTCCGATGAGCTATGTTGTTCTCATTTGTTTCTGTTTAGCGTTGACTCTTTTGTTTAAAAGAAAGTGTGTGCTCTGATAGTTTTAAATTTAGAGGTTGTCTATGCCTAAACTTTTAGTACTATTATTGAACTTTATATATTTTGCTATTGAGGATGTTACCAGCAGTCGATCAAACTAGGCTGGATTATTGTGAGTGTAGCAAATCACTTAGGGAGTAAGTGAGAACTCGTGATAAGTATTTCAATGTTTTATTGAGGGAATCTCATTTGAAGCTTGAAAGGAGTTTGTGTGTTGAAGTGAAGGGAGCTCAAACTTTGGAGGAGCCTAAGGTGAAACTGAAGAGGCTCTACATGAGGTGCTGAAAAGAGAGTCTACCAGTTAAGTCATTCATGTGATTGCTTAACTCTTTATCTAGTGAAATTTCTTTCTACCGAGCATACAACCCTCAGAAACAGGTGACATTGTACCGAACTAGGTAACCAATCTTTGTGTCTCTCTAACTCTACATTTATTATTTGTTATTATGTTAGTTGATTTGACTGTTATCTTATGTTGTTACAATATCGTGCTTGACCTCTGTGTATTCTGTGCGAGATCCTCTTTAAAATTTCAATTTTATATCGGAGCAGACAGTAAATTTGGGCTAATACACAACTGTGAAATGACAACAATTCCCATTCGGCGATTTTTCCAGTTATGGATGAAATGTTACTTATAAGTTTTAACTATCATTTTTCGATAATTATTATAAGCTTTTAATTTCAAGCTCTGTTTAATATAGAGAACAGTTTACTGAAGTTAAAAACCAAAACCCAAGTGGCATCAAATCCGCAAAAAGTGAAAATATATATATATATATATAGATAGATAGATAGATAGAGAGAGAGAGAGAGAGAGAGAGAGAGAGATTTAAAACTAACATCAACTCATCAAGCTTAAGCTATAAAAGCACATTCTAGATTTCATTGTTTCAAAAGAAATATGAACTATACAATTTTCCTTCACAAGACCATTAAAGTTTGGAGTAAGGTTCTTTGGAATTCATAGAAAAACAATAATTTTAACAACATAAGGCACAAGAAGACATACCAAATCAAGTTCAGCGTCTTCAGCCATTTGAATGGCCTGGGCCTTCGACACGATTCCAACCTATTCATTACAAGAAGAGCTTTTCAAACTTCCACGCCTACATACAAGCATTGTATTGTAGCAAAAGGAAACCAAAAAAGAAAAAAGACAAAAAATTTGGTTTCCCCAAGCACAAACCATCCAGACAGAACAAAACACCTACCATGTTCTGTTGAGCATCGATAAGTCTCACATTATTCGACCTATACAAATCAATCACAAAAACAAAATCAAACAAATAAGAACTCCAAATCAAAAACAAAATTCATTCATCATACACGTAAAGCTTGCAAGTATAAGGCACAAACCTGATGGCGGAAACATCGAGACCAAATTCATCGTCAGAGCGCTTAGAATCAGCCGGTCCTGAAGATCGAGGAGCGCCGCCATATCGAGAAAATACAGATGTACGAATTGGAGAGGAGACGGGAAAGGAGACGACGAGACGGAGAGAGTTGGATTTGCGAAGGCGGAATTTGAAGGCATTAGCTTTAGAGGAGGAGAGGGGTAGAGGGCGAATTGAGGTTCGGAAGGGAGTAGCGGAGGAGGAGGAAGTTGCGGCGGCGGCGGAGGTGGTGGTGGCGGTGGTGGATTGAGATAAGAGAGGTTTGAAAGGGAATCTGCCGGAGAGCCCAGCCATAGCTTTGAGCTGTGGAAGGGCGCAGTGGAGGATGGGAGTTTGCCGATTTTTCTTTTTTTCTTTAAGAAAATGGAAAAGAAAAATAAAAAATCTTATCCACAATAGTTTGAGTTTAGAATGGACTCAACTATTACTTTTTTTTAATTGGTAGTTCCCCTTTACTGCTTTTATTTTAGTTTTCTTTTAATTATTAAGTTAAATTTGACTTTAATTTAGTTTTTTAGGAGACGTGTGGGATAAAGAATGAGTTATTATAGTCATAGATAATTGGGTTATAATAATTTAGGTTTGGAATGTAAATTATTTTAGTTTTGGCTATAATAATATGTGTTTGATGTGTAAACTATTTTAGTTAGAAAAAGAAATAGTACACACTATAGCAAAAAAAAATGATGAATGTTAAATAATAAAAACGATAGGAAATAGTCACTACAAGAAAAATAGTTTTTAGTGACGAGTAAAACACGTTGGTAAAAACAAAAAACGTCGCTAAAAGTATTAGCAACGCATAGAGGTGTGTTGCTGTAAATGTCATGGTAGTCGCATAGTCGAAAGTTTTAATAACATACTCACTACACTGCTAAAACGTGACTTTTACTGATGCTAATGCATTACTAAAAGTGTACTCTTAGCAACATATGTTTTTTCGCTATTTGTGTTATAAGTGACATTGAAAATTCATCTCTATAAAAGTTAAGTTTTAGCAACAAGATTATTACTAAATGTGGATTAATGATCGTTGCAAGTATCTTTTGCAACATATGGAAATGTCGGTAAAAGATTTCATTAATTAAAAAATAATATTCAATTTAATATATAAAGTTGTTATCACTAGTATAAAACTAGGCTATAATGTCAGTCGAAAACCGACATTACAAGGGTACCGATCGACATCGAAGAAGGTTGACTAACAAATAGTCATATTGATATAATAAAAGTAGTAAGATATTTGTATACACAACTTTCAATAAACATAACAATAACCAATTCACTTCAACAAAATTAATATAACTATTCGTTCCTTAAGTTATATTCCAACTTACAAAGATAAACAAAATTGGTGATTATAATATGTACAAGACTCTAAAATCTTAAAATTACTTGTTGACCCTAAATAACTGTCTTTTTTAGCTTAAATACTTCATGAAGTCTCATCGTCAATTTCACCACACCTAGCTTTTCTCTAATGAAATCATTGGCATCACCACACCCAACTTGAACTCAAGCAAGCAACCTGAGCCTTTGATTCTTTAGCCTCTTGGTAACTTACTTCATAGCTAGAATATTTTGTTCTTAGTCCTCAAAAGAAGAAAAACACTATTTAAAATTAATGGGTAAATGAAACCAAATTATTACTTTAAAAGATCAATATTAAAGAAGGAAGCATAGTCAATATTCTCAAAGAATGAAGCATAATCACCAATGGAGAAAACTTTTATGTAAAAGTAGAGAAAAAAACCATCAAGTGAAATTCAATCAGCTTTGAAAGACGATATTGGACTCAAGTTAATCACATATATATACCAAAGAGCTTACTTGAAACCAAAAATACTTCAAATTGTAGTAATCTTTCGAACAAATTAAAAATCAATGAGTCATTTTATATTTGATGTAAAGTACAACACAACCATTAGAGAAACCAAACAAAGAGAACTTTGTTGAGTGAATTTTTAATGAAGGGTTCTTGGAGGAGGAAGGAGAAAATGGTCCAAGTGTAACAAAATGACAGAGGAAAGAAAAGGTTGAGTAATAGACCCCTTCTCTTTTAAGAACAAAAATAGGTAAATTCGCAAAATAACCACAAACATGAAATGCAAATTGTAAATAACACACAAACGTAAAATGCATTTTTATCGTAAATAACACACAAACGTAAAATATCATCTTATAAGGAAACCAAGCCTCATGCTAATATGTTTTAGTGCAAAAACATACACACATTACATAACTACAGAGATCGCAAAACTTATTTGTTAGAAAACTTTTCAATCTGCATTTGAACAATGGAATTAGAGACTGTTTTAAAAGCATAAATCTACAAAATCTGCATAGAACAATGGCAATAGCAGCAACATTCAACACAATACACAAAGAAATGAGTCCAATACAAAGAAAATGATAGACGTTCATGCATACAAGCAATAAACCAAATTATTGTTCAATAAGGACAAAATACAAGCATACAAATACCCAAATATATTTTCTCTTACTAACTGATCAGCAACGGGAGGATTTAGTCAAGAAAAATATTGAATTACTTGTCAAGCATTATGTAATGTCTTAAACACATTTAACAATAAGAGAACCAATTCATATGATCATTCACTCGACCATTAGTTTAACAAGCACAATGATATATCATTCACTCATTTCTATTCTGCTTCCCCACAGTTGCTGCAAAATTTAGGATGGTGAATGAAACATTATCACATGATTTATAACATCCTGTACATTAGTTTGTTGGCCCCTCCCACTCAAATCTAAAATTCGTTTAGCATATACACACGTATATCTAAATAACCATCGCTAACTTAAACAGAACATCCAAAATTCAAATAATAAAATAGTAGCATTTTGGTCATCCACAATTCACAAGAATCGGCCAGACACAATCATGTAATGTAACAAGACATTTGTACATCCATGGGGAGAGATGGATGCAAGATGCATCCATAAGGCATGCAAGAAAGAAGAGAAAAGAAACATTTGATTATATCTCCTCAACACAATTTCCTCATACATATACATACAATTCAATTTGAATTTCATTTGAACATATCGATTGCCATTAGCTCCTTTTGGACTGTCCACCATAATGCTGAAAATTGCATAGGATTAATTGCTCAAAAGATCTATTTTAAAGGTCCAAAATGGAAAGTGACCCAGTTTTTTAAAAAAAAAATGTTAAATGCCCCTTCACTGATATTATGACCATGTGATGTTACGCTTTGCCCTTCTTTTTTCTTTTTCCTCTTTTTCTCTGATGCGAGAAATCTTCCTCTGCACGACGAGTCCACACGAGTAACTCCGATATGACTAACTTTGGTCAACAAGAGACGAAAGAGAATGGTGATTTTGCGAGTGAGGAAATGAAGAAAGAGCGAGACAAGCTAGTGACTTGTGAGTGAAAAAAGAAGAGAGAGCGAGACGAGCTAGTGATTTGTGAGTGAAAAAAATAAGAGAGAGCGAGATGGGCGAGAGCAAGACTACTTTTTCGGGTGCGAGCGAGTATATTTTGGTAATTTCACCTGAATTTGGCGTCAACAAAGGGTCATTCGACATTTTTTTTTTCAAAAATCGGGTCATTTCACATTTTTTTGTCTAATTTTTGGGTCATCTATCCAGCGGACCCAAAATTGAGTATGAATCCAATGGAGATCAATTGGAACATTTTGGCTCGAAATTGCAAACATAAGAATTCAAAATTGAAATCTTAAAAGAAAACAAAAATAAGAAATGTACCTTAATATAGTCAACAATAGAGTATTTAAAGAACAGGAAGAGAGAAATCAGGGCGGAAAGGGAGTAGTGGATGGAGGAAGCATCAGATAGAATAAGGAATGTTCGGAAGAAAGCATAACTCGAAAGCGGTAGTGGACCAACCCCATTTGTGGGTAACGTTGTGTGGAAAAAATCAAACACAATGAGAGAGTGTAACAACCCGACCTCTTAGGACTCAAGCTAGGCCATTACAAAACACATGCATGCATTGAACTTAAAACGACATCTTTTTTATAGTAAAATAAATGCTAAATGAATAAGGTAACTTAAAAGATTTTCATTAAATCCAAATAATAAATTCAAATGGTAGGGTACCCAAAATACATAAACGAAAATAAATAAGTTTGTAAACAAATCTCAACAGTAAGTTCCAAATACCAAGACTGAAAATGAACAAAAAAAAAAACATAAAGGAGATCTTAAAACATGAGCGGAAACTTAAAATTGGTCCCTAGTGGCTCGATCATGGATTCCGCTTGTCATTTGGCGGCGCATACCTGCTCTTACCTGAAACATCAACATAAGAAAAGATGAAAGATGAGTATAACATACTCAGTAAGTAACCCCACTACTGGGGTTAGGCTAGGTATTTATGTCCTCTAGATGCCTACCTCTGGTGGAACGTAAGCACTCTCCTAGTCCTTATGGGACACAAACATATATGAATAACTAAATTTCATCCTACTGTAGTTAAGTATACCTACTACCTCTAGTAAGTCCCATAGGACCCACAACCTCTGATGAACCCCGAAGGAGACACCACCTCTAGTGAATCCCAAAGGAAAGCACCACCTCTAGTGAATCCCGAAGAAAACATAACCTCTGGTGAATCCCGAAGGAAAGCATCACCTCCAATAAATCCCGAAGGAAACACAACCTCTGGTGGATCCCGAAGGAAACCACCACCTCTAGTGAATCCCGAAGGACACACAACCTCTAGTGCATCCCGAAGGAAAGCACCACCTCTAGTGAACTCGAAGGACACACAATCTCTAGTGGGCATCTAACTAATCAATGAGGACATTATCACGATCCCAACATCAAAAGTATCATAACATGGTCCCATAATATATATATATATATATATATATCATCATCATCATGGTTCTACAACATACATATAGATTTCGTCATCATAGCTCTATCACATACATATACATCTCATCATCTCCAGATTCATCTTTATACGCATCTAGTCTTTTAAATCCTCATGATAGCAAGGCATACATAAACATCAAACCATCAATATATCCTTAGTAAATCATAATTATCAATATCAGGCTCTAGTCCTTTCAAACCTAAGTCAATGAAGGCAAAAATAAATATCATGCTAACTAATAATCCTCAATAAATCATAATTATTATTGCCTGACACTAGGGCAGTTCCAGTACTAAGATTGCTTACCTCAAACTTAAGCCTGAAATAACTAACAAGCTTATCTTCTTAGAAGGGAATAATCTTGGATCAAACTCCTGGTACAAACCAAAAATATGTATAACTTAAAACTTTAATGCTTAGTTCCAAAACATAAAATCATTCTAAAATTCTCTAAATAACTCACCCAAAAGTTGAAGCTTAAACTGAACTTGCTCCCAAACATTGCAACCAAATTTGTCGATATGGTTCCTTAACGCTGCAGGACAGCGTCCTTAAACACTTCAAAAAAATTTCGCCTCCTGTTGTGGTTGATGCCCTAAAGTCTCGTGTCCTGTAATTTGTAAACAGTTTGTACGAATGCTTGTGATGTATAATATATGATATTTTACTTCACTTATTGATTTTACCACAAACTAATAAACTAAAATCTCTGGTTATCTTTATGTAATTTAAGCATATATGTGGTGACATACAAGTGAATCATGTCTTAAGTGATAACCAAAATGGTCTGTAGTATATGGATATAGGAGGAAAACCTTATCCTAGTAATGTTACGGATGCGGCTCGCTTTGTGGAAAGTTACAAGTGTTGTGACAGATGGTCTGATCCTGATCATTCGTGTAGGGGATATGCGAGCTGGGGCGTCCTATACAAAGAATTTATATAAGACCTGACCACGAAGTGTTAACGTCTCGTTATATAACACCAATCATGACAGAGACTTCACTTCACTAGGATGACCATAGGTAACATGACCTCAATCCTGAGTGAGTTGGGAACTCCTGCTATTGAGGGCAGTCCTTTGATTTGCATAGGTGCAAGTGGCCAGTTCGCCGACTCAAACCTACCACTTTGGGGATTCGTCTGATTTGGGAGCAGGGAACTCAACTACATAAGATGGAGTTCACTCCTTCCCCGAAGCAGGGGTAAATAGATAGATAGCTCCCTTAAGGGCCCAGCTGTATTTACAAGCATTTGTAAAGGGTTATCGTACTCATGATTGGTTATATCCAATGGACACAGAAATATATTTGTGGTAAGAAGAGTTCAACTGTCGGTCTTTAATGGAATGTCTGGCAGTTAACGGATGGTGGATCTCGTGGCTAAAGAGTTTAGTCAGCTATTCATGTACCGTTGGAGCTTCGAGCCATAGGTTCATAAGGTCCCCTTGGTAGTTTGGATAAAGTTAAGAATAAGTTTTTTGGTTAGATTGAAATGTTCAAATTGACAAGAGGGAGTTCAATTATATATGATATAATTGAACTAGTTAATTATGTATGATATGATTGACTAAATGTATGAGATACATTATTTTGGAGGAAATTGGATATAAATATGATTTGTATCAAGTAAAGGAGAAAACATTAAGTTGATATATGATATTAAACTATAAAATATAATATGATTATATTCATTATTTAATTAATTAAGCGGTTATGAGATAATTGGCAGAGTATTTCTCCAAATTCGTGTGAAAGTAAGAAGTTCGAATTCAATTCTTGTAACTGAAGAATAAAATGAAAATTGTTTTCATTTTGCAAGGGTTACAAAAGAGATCCAAAAAATGGCTCAATGAAAGTATACGATCGAATAACATTGAGAGCCTATACGATAATGCCCGTCTTCCTAAACGATCACGCACCCGCGTACTAAACGATCACCCGCGATTTCTAAACGATCGCTTAACGCACCGAGCAGAACTAAACAATCGCGTACCATTTGATAGACGATCGCTTAGCTAAACCTACACGATCATGTATCCCGATCTAAACGATTAAGCACACTCGACTATACAATAATCTTCTACTATCTCCCACTTGCTTGTTCGTTCTACACGATCGTTTTTCCTCTTCCCCTCTACCAATTCCATTCAAAGTCCACCCTTTGGATTCTCACTTCAAGAATACCAAGGGCTTCGAGTGGTGGTGTCATCCCCGGCTACTGTTTGTTTGTTTGTTGCTGATCGTGTAGACGACTGTGGTACTGTTAGGCGACTACTTGTTGGACGATAAAGAATGTGAGGAGTTCACTTTCGTTGGACCAATTCGATTGAAGAAAGTCTTCAACTGGTACATTTTCTCGATCTCTAGTATTTATTGTTAAAGCATGCCAGGAATTAGTTTTACAATGCATATTCGTATGTTAGAATGCATGTGTGATAATTCTGTCACAATGAAATCGGAAAGATCCGCTTCCGCTCATGGGTACTCTTGTTTAAGAGTTCCTTCACCTTCAACCTCAAAAATTGAAAATAAATAATAAGTTTAACCTAAGACCCTAATGGGCAACAAGAATGAAACAAAAATCACAAGACCACAACAAACTCACCCAAAACGTCCACCCCACTCCATATTCCCACGACGAAAACCCACAATGGCGGTACTGTGAAGATAGGGCATATGCTGGATGGAGAAAATGTCGTATGGCTTCAAGTAACGTAATTGGGCGGCATGACTTCAGGTGACTACAACTGGCGCGGTGCGGCTCCTGGCGACCACAGCTGGAGCGGCGCAGCTTGTGGCGACCACGGGTAGAGGCAACGAAGAACGACGACGGGTGCTCCAACGGCTGGCAACAATGAGTGGCTGGTTTGAGGGCTCGTCCTGGGCGAGGGAGAGACTTTCTTCCTCTACCTTTTTTTTGTTCTGCGTGCGCAGAGAAGAAGGGAAATAACTTTTCTTTTCTAATGCGCAAACCAAGAGGGAGAGAGAAGGAAATTAATTTTCTCTTTTCCTTTTCCTAATCAAATTCCTTCCTAAACCAAAACCAAATCCAAATAAATCCAAATAAAATCCCTTTCCAAAATTTCCTCCCCTATTATAATATATATATATTCTTCCCTTTCCTTTAAAAAAATCCCAAAACCCATATATATATTCTTTTTCTTTTCCTTAATAAATATAACTCATAAAACTAAAATTTTTCACCTCTTCTCCAATTAATTAAATAAACCTCAAAATAAATTCACCAACTATAAATCACCAAAAATTCTAAATCCCACAATTAAATTCTAACTTCCCAAATTAATTTAAATCCAAATTTACAAATCTTTTTAGATCCTTGATTTAATCAATTCCAAATGGACCAATTATCTTCTCCTAATTCTTTACTTAATTTTTGGATCCAAATTCCAAAATTAAAGAGAGTAAAATTTTAAAACCAGAATTCCCTTTTTCCCTTTCAAATTTTACAAGAACTTAAGATTTCTTATCCAAATAATTTAATTACCTCTTCCAATTAATTTAAAACTATACTCAAAAGATCCACATTAACCAATAAAACTTCTTCAATTGTAACAATTTGATTCCAAATTCCAAAGATTAAGGAAATTAAAACTCATAATTTGCGATAATTAACTTAAAACTTCATACAACTCGGGATGTTACAAAGAGAGAGACTTATCCGTAATGAATCGGCACAGCACGTGCCGGTCAGCAACTAGAATCGGAGGCGCGAGTGACTCCAACGACCCATGGCAAGCATCGTCTCGTACAGGCTGCGCGACGTCTGGCTGCAGATGGATGGAATTGAAAGTGAGAGATATATAAACAGAAGAGAGAGAGAGGGGGAAATACGTCGGACTCACCTTCAACGATGACAATTAACAATGGTTGTTGACCCGATGGCGGCAGTGCGACGAACCACCATAGGCGAACGACGGACCCCTGACAGAGATGGTAAATGGTGCGTCTGTTGGGATTAGTGTCCTAATTCTCCCAGAGTCTCATAGTTTGTAAACATTGTACACATTGTTATGAATAAAATAAGAGTTATTTTATTTGCATTTACTAATATCCAATAAACAAAGATCAGTGGTTATTGTATGTAAACTTAAGTATGTATATAAGATATACAAGTGGTTCATGCCTTAAGTAATAACCTAAAAGGTCTATAGTATAAGAGTAAAGGAGGGATAACTTATCCTGGTGACACTACGAATATGGCCCGCTTTGTAGAGGTTTACAAGTGTTGTAAACTACTGCAAATGGTCTGATCCTGACCATTCACGTGGAGACATGTGAGCAGGGGTGTCCTATACAAAGAATTTTGTATAGGACCGGAACAAAAGATGATTCATCTCTTTATATAACTTTGTTGATAATAGAGACTTACATCTCATTAAAACGACCATAGGTGACATGACCTTAATCCTGAGTGTTTTGGAAACTCCTGCCTATGAAGGCGGTTCTTTGATTAGTATGGGTGAGAGTGGCTAGATTGCCAACTCAACAAGTCTATTTTTTGAGGAGTTTATCTGATTGGGAAGCTGGGAACTCAGTTACACAAGATGGAATTCACTCATTCCCCGAAGCAAGGGTAAGTAGATAGATTGCTTCTTTAAGGGCTGATTCCAGGTCTTGAATATAGTGACCACATCCTCTATTTGGAAGAGAGGACACAGTCATAGTAGGATGTAACTACAGAGGAATCAATGGGAAGTCAGTTACACAAGACTATGACTTATTGTTCATTAGAGAAATCAATGGTACTTAAGGAGTTAGATGTAACTACAGAGGAAAAACGGTAAATTGGCTCAGTTGTACTTACGAGAAATCTGTGAAGGGTTATCGCACTGTTGATTGGTTGATATGGACACAGAAATATATCTGTAGTGAGAAGAGTGCAACTGTCGATCTTTAGTGGAGTGTCCGACAGTTAATGGATGGTGGATCCCGTGACTAAAGAGTTTAGTTAGTTATTCACGTACCATTGGAGCTTCAAGCTACAGGTCCATAAGATCCCTTTGGTAGCTCAATGGGTTCAAGTTGAGAATCAGTTCTTGGGGTTAGTTTGAAGTGTTCAAATTAACAAAAGAAAATTCAATTATATATGATATAATTGGTGTGATGTATGAGATACATCAAGTGGAGAATTAATGTAAATATGATTTACATTAAGTACCATAAAATAGAAAAAGAACTATGGTTTATATGTTTCATGAGATGAAATATTAAAACTATAAGATATAAATAAAATATAATATGGTAAGTTGGTTATCATATTTATTAGGGGTGTACATGGGTTGGGTTGGGTTGGGTTGAAGGTATTTTTTGGACCAACCCAAAAATTCGGATTTGTTTGATTGGCAACCCAAATGGGGTTGGGTTGGGTTGGGTTATTGGGTTATAATTTATTTTTTTATTTTTAATAAAAAAAATATGTAAATTTATATACAATACATGACTAATAACTAAAATCTCATAAAATTAAGATGCTAAATACCAAATATCTATGATATTTATTGTAAACTTTAAACAAAGACAAATAACATAACAATTTTAAAAGAAAAATATTAAAAAATAAAAAATTAATTAATACAAAGAAATCAAACTTTAAACAAAGAGGGATATATATATATATATAGGTTATTAAAATTCGGGTTGGGTTGGGTCAACCCATATTTTTTTTAGCCAACCCACAACCCAACCCAACACAATGAAAATAGAAAAATTCAACCAAACTCAACTCAAGAATAAAACTAACCCAACCCAACTCTTACATTTTGGGTTGGGTAGTCCGGGTTGTTCGGGTTGTCGGGTTATTTGAACACCTCTAATATTTATTTATAATATATTAATTATATGATAATTAATTTATTTTTCTTTAATAACCGATTGAGTGAGAGGCTATTGGTGGTTTTATGGTAACCATGAGATAAAAAGAAAAATTGTTTTCGTAAATTCAGGGGGTTACTTCATTCGGAAAGAACTCACGATGATAAGCTATCAAGTGAAAGAGTTTCACTAAGCGATAGCTGATAGAGACTAAACGATCATGCAACTTTGCCTATGTGATAGTCATTAAGTTGATCGTAGCTAAACGATCGAGTGGCTAAGTCTATATGATAGGTTGTCGTTTACTAAACGATCGAGCACATCGTTTATATGATAAACAGTGTATTATCTTCCACTTGCTCAATCATAGACCTCCAGTCTCTTCCTCAAGCCAAGATCATACAGAATCCATAACTCCTAGATTCTTACATTGAGAATACCAAGGTAACCATTGTGATAGTGTCCTCACTCGATTGGTTTCGTGGAGACTGTGTTCGTGTTGTTGGTGTCTTTGTTCGTTGCGTTCAAGAGTTGTTATGGATGCATTGTAGATTGATCGAGGGATTTGTGAAGAATGGTTCTTCAAATGTATGCATCCTCTATCCCTTATATCATCGTTTAACATGTTGTAATTTCGTTTTGTGCATGACTTGTTAGTTTCCGTTTTGACTATAATTGTTTTATGTTCATACTGAATGGAATTCAGAACGATCCCTTCCACTGCTCATGGAAATCCTCATGCTTGATTTCCTTCAGCGTCCTTCGTGTCTTGCAAAGCAGATGGGAAATGAATTAGGAGTGGGTTTAGGATTTATTTGCTTTTCCTGAATTTGTATATGGGTGCTTTCTTCTCCTCAAATTTCATCCTTTATATTTGAAGTGTTTGTTGATACAAAACTTAAATTCTTAAAATAATTTGGTTATATATTAATTATGCTTTTGCAGTTGTTTTAATACAACAATTGTCATTCTTAAAAGGCTTGATTTTCTTCCTAAATATTTATTAGGTTTCATCACATTTTTCTTTTTATTGATTTATTTTCCATTTAAAACTCAAGATTTGATCATGAGCCTGAAATGAAACCTACTAAAATCAAGACTATTTTATCAATGAGAATTTTAATTTCTATGTTCATATTCAAAAATGAAATTATTCGAAAACATTGCGTGAAATTGAATATAGTTGTTATTGATTAATAAAAAAAAAGTAATTTGTAGGGCTAGCACTCATCTATGGGTTAAAGCATGCTAGTGATCAGCACCAAATATTAATAATACCCATTTGATAGCTTCATTTGGTAGGGTTGAATATATTTGATAAAAATGCAAACAAAATTTTTTATTGATAAATTAAAAGTAAAGTACTATGAATAACTGTTTTTAAGGATTAAGGTGAACAAACTTAAAAGTCCTTAGATAGCAATTTAAACTTATTTGTTAAAGAAGTAGAAAAGAGAGAAAAGAAAAAAAATATGAATTTTTACTTCAAACTTTCAATTTCATCCAATTGCACTTTAAATTTAGATAAAAATTTCAATCTTAACGTTAAAGATTAAAAAGAATTGCAAGCTACTATTACTACTATTACTAAGCTATATCATGTTGCATGCATTTAATATTCAATGATAAGTATATTCGTGTTTAGACTAAAAGTACATTAGTTTGAAACTAAAATTAAATTTTGCGTAAATTTCAAAAACCACTCATGAATAAATATTTTAGGAGTCAATTTTGGAAATCTACGGTATAATGGACCCCAAGAAGTAGTAACCATACTAAGGTGTTCATAACTACCTAACGTCAATTACTGCTAACACTAAAGTTGTAACTCAATGACCACAGGGGGATAGAATACACGCCACATCACATTAGACATCATATTAGGCAATTATCATATATTAGCTAATCCATGAGTCTGATTTAAGTTGTTGTGAAAGCACGTGAATGGGTAGAAGATGTTTTGCTATTTTATGTACTTTTCTAAGGACAACTGGTGGATTAGTGAGAACATAAGTGGTAGATGTTGAGGAGATGGTTGCCATGTTCCTGCATATCTTAGCCCATAATGTTAAGAATAAAATAGTTCGTAGACAGTTTGTTAGGTCTTATGAAATAGTTTTTAGGCATTTCAACTCTATTCTCAATGCTATTTTACAACTAAATGAAGTACTATTGAAAAAAACCTTTGCTAATCACAACCTTCTGTACATATCCGAGATGGAGATGGTTTGAGGTATAGTGAAACTAAACAAATGTTGGTGCGTTATCCGTGTCTAGTTTAGATAACTTATGTATATGAATATTTCATATGTTGTGTTACACATAATTGTCTAGGTGTACTAGATGGTTGACATAAAGGTCAACATGAGTGCCACTGATTGACCAAGGTACAGGACAAGGAAGGGTGAAAAATCGCCACGAATGTTCTTGGTGTTTGCAACACGAATGACGATTTCATGTCTGTCTTACCTGGGTGGAAAGGTTATGCAGCTAATTCTCGTGTGCTTAGAGATGCAATATCATGACCTAACAGATTGAAGATTTCGAAGGGTAACAACTTACACACACAACTTCTTGTCGTACATCGTAGTACTCAACGATTATGATTTGATACAATTGGACATTATATAGGGTATTATTATGTATATGACATTGCGTACCCAAATGCGGAGGGCTTCTTAGCACCATATAGAGGAGAACGATATTATCTTTCGGAATGGCATGGAGGAGGGATTGCACCAACAACTATAGGAGAATTTTTTAACATGAAACACTATTTTGCGAGGAATGTCATCGAGAGGGCATTCGGGCTGTTGAAAGGGAGATGGACAATACTCCATGGAAAATCATACTACCTTGTGCAAGTCCAATCTCGGACGATCAAGGCGTGTTGCCTTCTTGATAATCTTATTAATAAGGAGATGAATACTGGCAAAATTCCCGAGGAACTAGATGAGGTGGACTCACATTCTGCTACCATTGTCGGGGACGAGATCAATTATATTGAGAGTTCAAACGAATGGACACAATAGAGAGATAAACTGACATATAATATGTTTTCTGACTGGGAATTACGTAACAATAAATAGTTTCATATTTAGTTTGTGGCTTTTACAACGTATTTTTTTAATTTCATGTATGCGATTTTGGAAGTCAATTTCCAAATTTCTTAATATAATTAGATTTACTACTTTATACATTGTACGTAACACATCACATGACAATTTCTTTCTATTGAAAAATAAAGGGAGGAAGAAAGAAGACTAGATTTTACGTGAAAAACCCTAGATCAGGGTGAAAAAACCATGATAGAGAAATTTTATTAATTTGTTACACATACACAACACCCCAGACTCATATAAAAATAGGCCCAAAAACCTTAGAGCAGTAGACACATTGTGAAAAGATAAAAATGCCCTTAGGACAAATACACCATATTTCAACACTCCCCCTCAAGTTGGGGCGTAGATATCAATAAGATCAAACTTACTAATACAAGTATCAAAACTCTATCTTGGTAATCCGTTAGTGAGAATATCAGCAATTTGTTGGCTTGAAGGGATGTAAGGAATACAAATACTGCCACTATTCAGTTTTTCTTTGATAAAGTGCCTGTCAATCTCCACATGTTTGGTCCTTATCGTGTTGCACCGGATTGTTGGCAATATTGATGGCAACCTTATTATCACAGTAAAATTTCATGGGACCATGATTATCCTCATGAAGATCAGATTGAACCTTCTTCAACCATATTTCTTCACATATTCCCAGACTCATAGGCCTATACTCTACTTCACCGCTACTCTTAGCAACAACCCCTTGTTTCTTACTCCGCCAAGTAACCAGATTTCCCCACACAAAAATACAGTACACTAAAGTGGATTTTCTATCTGTAACAGAACCTACCCAATCGAAGTCAGTGTAAGCCTCAATGCATCTTTTGTCATGTTTCTTGAACATTAAGCCTTTTCCCGAAGTAGATTTCAAATACCAAAAAATCCGAGTAGCAAATTCAATGTGTCTCTCATATGGAGCCTGCATAAACTGACTAATCATACTAACAACATATGATATACCGGGTCTGGTATGAGACAAGTAAATCAATTTCCCTACGAGACATTGATACCTTTCTTTATTTATAGGAATCCCTTGAACAGAATCCCCCAGCGTGCTATTGACTTCAATAGGAGTATCAACAGGTTTACATCCAGTCATTTCTATTTCTCTTAACAAGTCCAGAGTATACTTCCATTGAGAGATGGATATTCCTTCTTTCGATCTCGCTACCTCCATCCCAAGAAAGTATCTCAAACTGCCAAGGTCTTTAATCTCAAATTCATCTGCCATCATTCGTTTTAATTTAACAATCTCTACTGTATCGTGACCTGACAAAACAATATCTTCGACGTAGACAATAGAATAGCTAACTTCCTTGATGTCGATCTCTTAGTGAACAAGGTATGATCAGAATATTCTTGAACAAACCCTTAGGACTTAAAAAAGGTAGTTAATCTATTGAACTAAGCCCTCGGAGACTGCTTGAATCCATATAGGGATTTCTTCAATCTACAAACTCGATTATCAAAACGTGCTTCAAAACCGTGAGGAGGACTCATGTCTCATATAAACCCCTTCTTCTAACTCACCATTCAAAAGTGCATTCTTTACATCCAGTTGATGTAAGGGTTAGTCTCTATTAACAATAACTGAGAGGAAACTCAAATCGTGTTTAGTTTTGCCACTGAAGAGAAGGTTTCCAGGTAATCAACTCCATATGTCTGAGTAAACCCTCTCGCAACCTGTCTGGCCTTGTACCTATCAAGGGTCCCATCAGACTTATACTTAACAGTGAACACCCACTTGCACCCGATAGTTTTATGACCTTTAAGAAGTGCAACTAGATCCCAAGTTTTATTTGTTTCAAGCGTTCTCATCTCTTCCATAACAACAGTTCTGCACTCAGGAATTTCCATGGCCTTATGCACATTGGTTGGTATCATTACAGTATCCAAGTTGGTAGTGAAGGCCTTAAATCCTAAAGATAAATTACTGTAAGACAAGAAACTATGCATAGAATTCTTGGTACACGATCTAGTTCCTTTCCATAAGGAATTTGACATAGCAAAAGTAGCATCATAGTCACCAGGTTTTTCTAACTGCTCATCAGTACAAGAACAGTGACAAGGCCTATGCTCATCCTTCTGTTGCAAGTTTTCAGTCTCTTGAGTACCTTCTGGTAACTTATCACCATCCACAGTCTTGACCTTGTCTGAAATCATCTCATTAACCATATCACCCTCAACACACTCATTTTTACTTTCAGACACACCATTAGAAACAAAGGTACCTTGACCTGGTGTCGGTTCCGATTATTGGACAATTTTCGGTGGAGCAACAGGGGGAACTATTTCCTTTATAAGATTCTTCCTGTAGTATGTTATCTAGGGCACCTGTTGCATAGGAAGGAAAGGGTCATTTATATCTGGGATAGGCTCAGGAAAAAGGTCTATAGGAATATAATATATGGATGAGTTAGCCTCTTCACTAGTGGTCTCCCCTTGAAGAGGACTAACCGAAAAAAAGGGTTTATCCTCGAGGAACATAACGTCCATAATGATAAAGTACTTCTTAGATGACGGGTGAAAGCACTTAGGTTGTATGTCCTAAAATTCACAGTTTGTAAAAGTTAAACATATTCTATTATCAATAAAAATGTTATTGACATTTATCCAATAAAACTATTATTGGATATGTGAATTGCACTCGTAAAGTCTAAATCCAATAAACTAAAGATCCATGGCTATTATTTGAATACATAAACTTTATGTGGAGACACAAAAGTGGATCAAGTTTAGTAAATAGCCAAAACAACCTATAATATATGAATAAGGTTGGGTACCTTATTCTGGTAATACTATCGGATGCGGCCCATTCTTTAGTTGTTACAATTTGTTGTAAATTGCTATAAATGAAGTGATTATGATTCGTTCATGTATTGACATGAGGAGTGGGGGCATCCTAAAGATCGGACCAAGAATTAAGTCACTCTTACTTTATAACGTTGTTTACTGTTTAAGACTGACTATTTCAAAGCAATGACTTAGGTAACTTGACCTTAATCCTGAGCTAACTATGAACTCCTGTTTATTTGGGATTATCCTTAGATTTGCATGGGTGAGGGTTGACTCAACAGCGCTGGCTCAATAAGCCTCCTATTTCAGGGGTAAGACCGAGTAAATAGCTGGGAACATATGGTGCAAGATGGAATTCACTTATACCTGCTTTTAAGGATAGTAGAGAGGTTGTTCCCTTAAGTGCTGACTCCGGGTCTTGAACAAGGAGCCCCACCCTCTCATTGGTCCAGAGGGACTCAGTTTATTGATTGGATCACAAACCAATTGTTCATTAGAGGATCAATGGGACTTAAGGAGCAAGATGTGATCTTGGGGGTAAAACAACTTTTGACCCAGCCGTTATTACGAACAACCTATGAAGAGTTGACTTACTAATCATGGTTATATCGATGGACATAATATATCTATATTGAGGGGAGTGCAACTACTAGAATTTAGTGGAGTGACCCGGTAGTTAACGATGGTGGTTAATTAGGTTAAAGAGTTTAGCCGGTTAATCGTGGATTGTTGGAGCCCATGATCTGTAGATCCATGAGATCCCTTTACTAGCTCATATCGGACTAAACCTTATAACAGTGTAACAAACGAATTTGAAGTGTTCAAATTCGGTTTTTGGAGCAAAGCTTAAATATATACGATATATTTAACCTAATGTTTAATTGTGAATTAAACATAAAGAGAGAGAAAATATGAATTATTTAAATAAGATTTAAACATCAAGAATATGAATAAATTTATATAAATTGGGATAAATGTTGAATTTAATATTAAATTAAATTAATTAATTGTTTAATTAATTATTTAATATTAATTTTAATTATAAAATTGATTATTAGAATTATTTTTTAAATTAAATGAACTTAGTCAAAATTGCACTAAAAGTCAATTTGTTGACTAGGTAAAAAAATGCAATGAAAGTCAAATTGTTGACTTTTGATTTTTGAAAGTCAAAAAGTCAAATTTGTTGACGTTGGACTTTGAGAGTCAAACTTTGACCAAGCTAGTGGAAAGATCCAACATTTGTGAGTAGGAAGCGGCTGAGGCGAGATTAACCGACACTGCACCCGGTGCGGCTGAGCGCTCAAAGTCAGGAAGCGCTCGAACGATTGAGCACCACTGGACTCAATCGGTTGGAAGGCGATTGGGACGCTTGAAGCTACGCTGGACTCGATTGGCTAGAAAGCGGCTGGAGACCTAATCGGCTGCAAGAATGACATGGTTGAAGAAGCACCAAGCCGGGCGGCTGAGTCTGGGTGGGTTACAACTTGTTGAAGCTCGTGTGGCATGGCCTGATTGATTTCGATCAGTTGTTGTGTCTGCATCGGGCCAAGAATAGATCGAAGGTATCGATCGACAGCGACATGAATCGCAACATTGGTTGAAGTTTCTGTTGTAGTCCCATTACCTACTATGGTTGATGATTGAATTTCTTCTAGCCCACTAAGGTTTTATCACCTAGTTTTGATACCATATTGAAAAATAAAGGGAAGAAAAAAGAAGACTAGATTTTACGTGGAAAACCCTAGATCAAAGAGAAAAAACCACAACGGAGAAATTTTATTAATTTGTACACATACACAGCACCCCAGACTTAGATATAAATAGGCCCAAAAATCCTAGAGTAGTAGACACGTTGTAAAAAGATAAAAATGCCCTTAGGGCAAATACACCATATTTCAACACTTTCTTTACTACTTAAATTGTGCTACGGTGTACATGTAGTAGGATGACAAGTTCTTCTAGAGCTCCAAAGCACACTTGGATAAGGGAGGAAGAGTTGAATCTAGTGGAATGCTTAGTAACTTTGGTTGAATTTGGTGGATGGAGATCAGACAATGAGACTTCTCGCCCTAGGTGTTTGGCACAATTACAGTGTATGATGGCTGATAAGATACCTGACTGTACAATACAATGGACCCCCACTATAGATTATAGGGTAAGGAGCCTTAAAAGAACGTACCAAGCTATAGCAGAAATGTAAGGACCGACATGCAGTAGGTTCGGTTGGAATGAAGAATTTCAATGCATCACTGCGAAGGAAGAGATGTTCAATGATTGGGTGAAGGTAAAATTTCATAAACATTTTTTTTTCCATTCATCGTCACCTGCTATATCGACTAGCCATACTCTTCATGTAGAGTCATCCTGCAGCAAAAGGGTGAAGGAACTCTTATTCAAGAGTACCTACGAGTAGAAGCAGATCTTTCCAATTCATTGTGACAGAATTACCGCATATACATTCAAAACATATTAATATGCATTCATAATGCTAAAGAGATCGAGAGATCATACCAGATGAGGATTTCTTCTTCACAACGAGTCTAAAAAAATCCAAACGTCTACCTTGAACAATCACCACTTGGACAGAAGGAAACGGAGAAGACAACACCACTCAGAGCCCTTAGTATTCTTGGAGTGAGAATCCAAAGTGTGGGCTTTGTTCGGATTTGGTAGAGGGAAGGAGGAAGAGCGACCGTACACAACGATTAAGCAAGTGGGAGAAGAGGTCGTCTATCGCATAGACAAGATCCTTGATCGTTTAGGTGAAATATACGATCGTGTAGGAAAAGTAATTGATCGTCTAAACGTCTGTGTAGGAAAAGGTCAGCGATCGTATAAACGATCGTGTAGGAAAAGGGTAAAGTGAAGTCTCAATCATGAACGGTGTTATATGACAAGACATTAACACTTTGAGGTCAAGTCTTATACAAACTCTTCGTATAGGACGCCCCCGCTCACATGTCCACTACACGAATGATCAGGATTAAATCCATCTGTGACAAGTCACAACACTTGTGATCATTCCACAAAGAGGGCCACATCCATAGCATTACCAGGATAAGGTTTCTCTTCTATATCTATATACTACAGACCATTTTGGTTATCTTTCAAGACATGATCCACTTGTATGTCACCACATACAAGCTTAAGTTACATACAAATAACCAGGGATATTAAGTTTATTAGTTTATTGTAAAATAAAAAAATATCTAAATGTGCAAAATCAAGTAGTGAAGTAAATATCATTTATATTATACATCACAATTGTTCGTATAAGTTGTTACAAACTACAAGATACGAGACTTTAGGGCACAAACTCCAACAAAGGGCTCATGAACAAGTCATTCTTATATTTTGATGACTTAGCCTACGTCTTTGTCAAGGACCGGACAACTGGAGATAGGGCAAAAACACCTGGTGACATGGCCTCAAATGTGTCAGGGCATATGCATAAAGGTGTTCCTACTGGCGATTCATAGGAGCATGACCTGTCACAGGATGAGTTTCATAGAACCCCAACTAGTTTTGGTTCCAAAGAAGGCAATTCATTAAGAAGTAGTAAGAGAAAGCGTTCTGGATATTAGTCTGAGTTGGTTGAGGTTTTTAGGAATGCAATGAACTTTACAAATGACCAACTGAAGCCCATTGCTAAATGACCGGTAGAGTAGCGTGCAACAGAGATTGAGCTACGTGCCAAGATTGTGAATGAACTTAATGATATTTTAGAACTGCAAACCTAACAGAAGGTGAAGCTTATGAATATCATATTCCACAATGTGCATAATACGGAGAGTTTTTTGTCTGTTCCAGCCGATATGAAATTGGAGTATTGCGAGCTTCTTCTTCTAGACAACGCCTGACCAACTATTTTCATCATCTGCTTTTCCATGTTTAATTTGGACATATCTAAATTATGGCTAGTACTTAATAATATTTTTTATGTTTCACTTCGTACTATTTCATGGACATGAATGTGATTTTTTTTTTTTTTTTTTTTTGCTGTTTGTGAAATTTCTCTATCACTACATACATTAATGTGTTGGGTAATGATTAATATCCTTTGAAGAGAATGGAATTGTACTTGTTGCATGCTCATGGAGTTTGATATGTCAAACAAGGTTAAAATTGGTGGAATGAGGACAATGCAACATTCAACACATTTTATACAAATTGGTGGAACAAACAATTTTATTTAGGTTCGTGAAAATATGATGTTTTATTAATTTTTTTTCCCTTCGATATAAGGAAAATAGAATCAATTGTGATATATATTAAGATCACATGCAGTTAATTTACATACTATTATAACTGACTATTATAAAAATCTGCACCTCAAACACAGATTATTATAACCTGCAGACCAAACACAGACTATTATAACACAAACTATAATAATCTGTACTCCAAACACAAACTATTATAACATAGACTAAAATAATCTGCACCTCAACCACAAGACTATAATAAACACCAACTATTATAACCAAATCAACCCTCCAAACTCCCCCTTAGTTTTTTTTAGTTTCAATCCCTTTCTCTCTGCTTTTCAATCCCTTCCTCCTCTTTATTAAAACAATTTTTCAATCTCTGCTTTTCAATCCCTTTTTTTAGTTTTTTTTAGTTTCAATCCCTTCCTCCTCTTTATTAAAAAAAGAAAATAAAATAAATTATAAACCCACTCCTCATTCATTTCCCATCTGCTTTTCAAGACACTAAAGACGCGCCACTCACCATCTCCGTCAAGGGTCTGCCATTGTTCACCTGCAGCGGTTCGTCACACTGCCGCCATTGAGTCAACAGCCGTTGTTAATCACTGTCGTTGAAGGTGAGTCCAACGTATTTCTCTCTCTCCCACTCTTCTGTTTATATATCTCTCACTTTCAATTCCATCCATCTGCAGCCAGATGTCGCACAGCCTGTACGAGATGATGCTCGCCATGGGTCGTTGGAGTCACTCGCGCCTCCGCTTCCAGTCATCGACCGGCGCGTGCTACTGCCGATTCATTACGGATAAGTCTATCTCTCTTTGAGTCTGAGTTTTTCCAAACAACGTTACCCACGAATGGGGTTGCTCCACTGCTGCTTTCAAGTTATGCTTTCTTCCGAACATTCCTCATTCTATTTGATGCTTCCTTCATCCACTACTCCCTTTCCGCCTTGATTTCTCTTTTCCTGTTCTTCCTCCTTAAGTCACTTCAGACTTATTGTTGACTCTATTAAGGTATGCTTCCTTAAGTCACTGGCTTTCTTTACCACGTTTTAAATACTCTATTGTTGACTCTATTAAGGTATGCTTCTTATTTTTGGTTTCTTTTAAGATTCAATTTTGAATTCTTATGTTTGCAATTTCGAGCTAAAATGTTCCAATTGTTCTCCACTGGGTTCATATGTAATTTGGGTCTGCTGGATGGATGACCCAAAAATTAGACAAAAAAATGTGAAATGATACGATTTTTGAAAAAAAAATGTCGAATGACCCTTTGTTGACGTCAAATTCAGGTGAAATTACCAAAATATACTCGCTCGCATCGGAAAAAGTAGTCTCACTCTCGCTCGTCTCGCTCTCTCTTCATTTACTCACAAATCACTAGCTCGTCTCGCTCTCTTTTTGTTTCCTCACTTGTAAAATCAATCTTCTCTCTCGTCTCTTGCTCATTGGAGTTGGTCGCATCGAAGCTGCTCGTGTGAACTCGTCGTGTTGGAGAAAAAGAAGACGTACAAAGAAGAAGTAGCCGAAGAAGAAGAACATGTAGAGGAAGATTTCTTACAACAGAGAAAAAGAGGAAAAAGAAAAAAGAAGGGCAATAAGGTAACATCACATGGTCATAACATCAGCGAAGGGGCATTAGACATTTTTTTTTTCAAAAACTGGATCATTTATCATTTTGGACTTTTAAAATGGATCTTTTGAGCAACTAATCCTATGCAATTTTCAACATTGTCGTGGATAGTCCAGAAAAAGCTGATGCCAATCGATATGCTCAAATGAAATTCAAATTGAATTGTATGTATAAATATAATGAAATTTTGTGTTGAGGAGATATAATCAAATCTCTCTTTTCTCTTCTTTCTTGTATGCCTTATGGATGCATCTTGCATCCATCTCTCCCAGTGGATGTACAAATGTCTTGTTATATTATTTGATTGTGTTTGGTTGATTCTTGTGAGTTGTGGATGACCAAAATGCTACTATTTTATTATTTGAATTCTGGGTGTTCTGATTAAGTTAGCGATGATTATCTAGATATACGTGTGTATATGCTAAACAAATTTTAGACTTGAGTGGGAGGGGCCAACAAACTGATGTACAAGACGTTATAAATCATGTGATATTGTTTCATTTACCATCCCAAATTTTGCAGCAACCATGGGGAGCAAAATAGAAATGAGTGAATGATATATCATTGTGCTTGTTCAACTAATGGTCGAGTGAATGATCGTATGAATTGGTTCTCTTATTGTTAAATGTGTTTAAGACATTACATAATGCTCGGGATTATATCCTTGACAAGTAATTCCATATTTTTCTTGACTAAATCCTTCCGTTGCTGATTAGTTAATAGGAGAAAATATATTTGAGTATTTGTATGCTTGTATTTTGTTCTCATTGAACAATAATTTGGTTTATTGCTTGTATGCGTGAACATCTATCGTTTTCTTTGCATTGGACTCACTTCTTTGTGTATTATGTTGAATGTTGCCTTTGTTTCCGTTGTTCTTTGCAGATTTTGCAAATTTATGCTTTCAAAATAGTCTCCAATTCTATTGTTCAAGTGCGGATTGAAAAGTTTTCTAACAAGTAAGTTTTGCAATCTCTGTAGTTATGTAATGTATGTAATTTTTTGCACTAAAACATATTAGCATGAGGCTTGGTTTTCTTATAAGATGATATTTCACGTTTGTGTATTACTTACGATAGAAATGCATTTCACGTTTGTGTGTTATTTACGATTTGCATTTCATGTTTGTGTGTTATTTTGCGATGTGCCTATTTTTGTTCTTAGAAGAGAAGGGATATATTACTCAACCTTTTCTCTACCTCTGTCATTTTGTTACACTTGCACCATTTTCTCCTTCCTCCTCTAAGAACTCTTCATTAAAAATTCACTCAACAAAGTTCTCTTTGTTTGGTTTCTCTAATGGTTGTGTTGTACTTTACTGTCAAATGTAAAATGACTCATTGATTCTATTTGTTAGAAAGATTATTACAATTTGAAGTATTTTTTGTTTCAAGTAAGCCCTTAGGTGTATATATGTGATTAACTTGAGTCCAATATTACCTCTCAAAGCTGATTGAATTTCATATGATGATTTTTTTTCTCTACTTTTACATAAAAGTTCTCTCCGTTGATGATTATGCTTCCTTCTTTGAGAATATTGACTATGCTTCCTTCTTTAATATTGATCTTTAAAGTAATAATTTGGTTTCGTTTACCCATTAGTTCTAAATAGTGTTTTTCTTCTTTTGGGGACTAAAGAACAAAATATTCTAGCTATGAAGTAAGTTACCAAAAGGTTAAAGAATTAGAGGTTCAGGTTGCTTGCTTGAGTTCAAGTTGGATGTGGTGATGTCGACGACTTCATAAGGAAAAAGCTAGGCGTAGTGAAACCGACGATGGGACTTCACGAAGTATTTAAGTTCAAAAAGACAATTATTTAGGGTCAACAAGTAATTTTAAGATTTTAGAGTCTTGTACTTATCATAATTACCAATTTTGTTTATCTTTGTAAGTTGGAATATAGCTTGAGGAATGAATAGTTATATTAATTTTGTTGAAGTGAATTGGTTATTGTCATGTTTATTGAAAGTTGTGTATACAAATATCTTATTGCTTTTATTATATCGATATAAATATTTTTTAGTCAACCTTCTTCGATGTCAATCGGTGCCCTTATAATGTTGGTTTTCGACTGACATTATAGTCTAGTTTTGTACTAGTGATGACAGGTTTATATATTAAATTAAATATTATTTTTTTAACTAATGAAATCTTTTACTGACATTTACATATATTGCAAAAGATACTTGCAATGACCATTGATCCACATTTAGTAACAATCTTATATGTTACAATAACTTAACTCAATAACTTAACTTTTATGGAGATGAATTTTCAATGTCACTGTATAACACAAATGGCAACAAAACATATGTTGCTTAAAGTACACTTTTAATAATGCGTTTGCATTAGTAAAAGTCACATTTTTTGTTGTGTAGTGAGTATGTCATTAAAACTTTCGACTATGTGACTACCATGACATTCACAGTGATGCACCACTGTGTTGCTAATACTTTTAGTGACGTTTCTTAGCTTTTAGCAACGTGTTTCATCATTTCTTTATTTTTTGGCGTAGTGTTTATTATTTTCTTCTCAAACTAAAATAATTTACACCTCAAACACATATTGTTATAATCCAAACTAAAATAATCTACACCACTAACACAAACTATTATAACCCAATTATAATAACATATGACTATAATAATTCATGCTTTGCCCCAAATGCCCCTATGGTTGTAGATATCAAATTTAAATTTATATCTAATAAATCAATTATTATTTAAAAAGTTTGAATATCTCACGAGCCTATTGGACACTTAATTGATAATTAAAGTCCTATTAGATACTTTTGAAAGTTCGTGGATCGAATTGACACAAAAAGTTCAAGAACTACTGTTGTAATTTGACCTTAATGAAGGGTTCAATTAAGCATTCCTATCTGCAAGTTTTTTAGAATTCATTTATTTCTTTCTAGGTTGAGTTGCTCTGATCCTTTTCAAGAAAAATAAATGTTAATTTAAAGAGAAGTAACATCACACTATCACGTTTGTTAAAATCATATACAATTAGTACTTGAACCTTCAACCTTTGATAAAGTTATACTAATTATCATTGAGTTAAAAGGCTCACTTTTGATCATATACTATTTTAGTATTATTGTAACTCCAATAAGGAATCAAAACTAACTTAATGTACAAATACTACAAAGTTTGAGTTCAATGAAAATGACAACATTGTTTCCTCTTCATATAATTTCTAAATCCCTAACAAAGGAAGATTGGTGTCAAAGGAGTAGGGACTTGTTTTTGTTACCAATCTTCCAATTGAATGAAATCAAATAAAAAGGCAATTTCCAAAGCTTCCCAACCTCACTGTGTTGCTAAAATCTACCATACATTTACATCTCATTATTTTCATTTCTCGACCGAATTATCATGAACTTCATTCGAGTATCTATTGACAACGAGACTTGCTCTCAAAACTAAATAAAAAGAAAAGGAAAAAGAGAGAGATAAACAAAAAGAAAATGTCCTAAACTCATACAAATGGAATAATTCACCACCTTCACTTTCATTTTCTTTGTAACACTATTTTTGGGTGCTGCTTTTGGAATGACCTGCATTTTCTTTCCAAATATATATGCTGTATATATATATAAAATAAAATAAATAAATAATCAAATTTACATTTAAGATGGAGAAGCAAATACAAGTGGCATTTTGGAGAAGTGATGAGGAGAGAAAAAGGAGGAAGGTAGTATATAGTTGTTAGCTTGGTTGGTGAGAGGTTATGAAGGTGGTGCAGTAGTTATACCGATGGGGAAGAAGGTTGAGAGCTGTGTTTTCCAAAGCTTGTTTCATTTGTATGAGATGTGTCCTAAGACTGTACTCTTCTACCTGTTTCAATAAACACACACCAAACAACACATCAAAATCAAATATACACCATTGTCAAAAAGGCAGTATCGAGAACCAGTTTAAGAAAAAATTTGGTCATTTGCTATCTAAGTGAAATAACAGTTCTCTGGTTTCAATCTCAAAGAAGCTTTCAAGAACAAATTTTGGATCGTCCATGAAAAGTAAGGAATTTTGGTTGCTTTAGAACTCAAGGGCACTGTTGTACAACTGTAGAGCAGATCATTTTCAGGTATGGTCGTTAAAGAATATTGTGTGCTTTAGAATTCAAGGACACTATTGTACAACAATAGAACAAATCATGTTCAAGTATGGTTCATAATTTCATGACTAAAACTACCGTTCACTCAACCAACTCTATTTGCTAAACAAATAAACCATTCAAGGATATTTTCGACGTATTGTTCATAATTTCATGATTTTAGAAGTAAAAACAGCTTGAACTATTCTAAAACATAGGATATTTATTAAGAGAATTGAGGAATAGTATCTTAAAATTGTTTCCATTCAATTTCAGTTCAGAAGGTGGAAAACTGTTTTCCTGACATTCCCAAACAGCCCTTGGTTGTTAGCTAGCTTATCTGACAAATTTTTACAGTTGGATACCTTCTAAATAGAAAATTAAAACGCATAATAATAATTACTTTTACAAGTTATCAAAAAGTTACTTTTAGACACTTTCAATTTCTTTAAAAATGTTTTTGAGATTAATTGTGCCATACAACACATTTGTTATTGGACTCATTTTCAGTAAACAGTCAAGTCTAACTTTGGCTTTCAAACAAATCTGTTTACATCGACATCACTCCCATCTCCAAATTTCTTCCTTTATTATCTAGTTTTACCAATGATTTAAAAAATCAAGTCAAAATTTAAAAACTAAAAAAAGTAGCTTTTAAAAATTTGTTTTTGTTTTTAGAATTTGGCTAAGAATTCAACAATTGTAATTAATAAAGATGCAAATTACTGTAGGATATAGGAAAGAAATTGACTTAATTTTTAATAACTAAAAATAAAAAACGGAATGGTTACCAAACGGAGCTTAAATATTTTCATTCATTAATTTAAATTCAAGAAAAAATCTACAAAAATTGTGAATAAATCATTTGAAAACAGGGTGACAGAAAAAATTTCCATTTTCTTGCCTCTCATCAACTAAAACAAAATTAAGAGAAGCAACTAGCCATCAAGCATGGCTATGACTCTATATTCATAAATCAGATATCTAAAAATAGTTTCTAAAACACCTGCCAAAAACAATCAACTTTCAAAGAGGAAACTTTTTATCCAGTGTGATACCATACGTTAATATCATCACGAGTTCCTAATCTCATGCAAAATTATGATTTAGATTAAAATTTTCAAATCCTCAAACAATCTACAGGACTAACAGAATGTTTTACGTAGCTTGTGCAGTAACTTCAAGAAAGATTTGTGGGATAAATTGGCTTTCCTAATTCTAAGAGCAGGAAAGTAATGTTCTCACCTGCATTGCTGTTGTTGAGGCCAGCAATGATTCACATTCATCTAACATTGCTTTCTCTCGTGAAGCTACGACCGCGAGTTCCGAAACCAACCCATTCATACTCTCCACCTACAACACATAAAAAATATTGTTAGAAAATCGAGTCTCAGACATGTATTTCAAACTGACAGCAGAACTTAATCTGTGCAGAAATGTGCTCAAATCTAAGGACCATAAAGGAATAAACTAACTCAATCTGCAAGAGAGCATAGTTAACTCAGCAAAGGACATCAACTTAAGTAATTCATTAGATGACTGAAATGACTAAAATGAAGCTTTTCTTGATGTCAAACATATGGTGATACCTAAAGATATGGTGTGTGCATGTGTAGCAAATGTTGAAACAACATTTGAGGTAAGGGTGCCATGGACCGGCTTGGGCAGGATTTTAGCCAATTGTGAGACTAGACAACTTATCAATTTAAAATAAAATTAAAACTGATGCCCCAAACTAACAACCAAAACCAACCACAATAAATCAAAACTAGACCAACCAGCTATTTTTAATTTTCAAATAAACTTTCAATCTGTTCCGTTTTGGGCCATGAACTATTAAAATGCTTCAGAGCTTAAAAAATCTTATTAAAAGTATCTATTTTAGTCCCCAACTTTCAAAAGATAGTCACTTTGTCCCTGTTTTTATTTTTTTTTAATAAATTAATGGCATAACTTGTGAATTCAAACCACATTGGTTTGAGACAAGTCTTGTACAAAGTGGAAATTAAATGGAAAAATAGCAGCAATAACCAAAATAGTTAGTTTTTAAGTTGTCTAGAGACTAAAATGGATTATGAAAGTCTAGGAATTAAAATAGAACAAGTGTGAAGTTCTTGTATCAAAAGGACAATTTGACAGTTTAGAGACTTGAATTGAACAAATTTAAGAGATCAAGAACTAAAATAGGATTTGAACCTTTTATGAAACTGAACATATCAATATTTATGGCTTACACTAAAACTTGGTTAGTTTGGTTGGGATTTTGAAGTTTTTTCCAATTTAGTTTGGACCCCACCCCTAACAAGAGGCTCAACACAAGGGAGTTCGTCAAAACCTTATATTCTAAGTTGCCTCAATTTGTCAAATGAATCTCAAGGGAGTTCCCATTTTTTTTAAAGAAAAAAAAATCAAGCTTTCATGAAGCAAAATAAAAGAACATATAAGGGCATCAAAAACCAGCCCAACAAAAAGAGTTCAAACTCTAGCTAAGTTGAAACAGAATCCAATTCAAAAGGATAAGCTCGTATATGATAATTACAAAAAGCTCGATACACTGACGTCCACAAATAGGTGTTAAAGCTAACAATAAAAGGAACAGGACATTATCAACCTCCAAATTGCTATCTGTGAGGCTTTGAAGACTCATTCATAACATAATGAACCAATATTAGAATGTCTCATTACCGCACATGTAAAAGGAACAGGAGAAGAACTTAATAAATTATCACTCACAACGTCGAAAAAGTCAGTTCAAACCTCACCTGTGAAAGCAAGGAGCATATGGAGGATGCCATTACTTGCATCACGTCAAGAGCTGAGCAGATTGCACCTTTTAATGATTCAACATCTGCCTGCACAAGTACAAATGTCTACTCCATGAGTCTGAAACTAATTCAATAATCAAAATTTGAAGACTTTTTACAACCTGACATACCGTTGCCCCTGCAGTTACTGGAACTCGAAGAGTGCTTGCTTCAAGATCTAACAATGCACCTGACAACGAATTGATATGGTCTCTCTCAAGTGAATCCCACTCATCAAGGTAGGACATCTGGATTTTCATTATTATAATAGTTTACATCATGTTTTGACAAAAAGAAGAGGTAAATAGAATTTAAAAGGAGATGTCCTACAAGGTAACATGAAAGAAATTACAAAAGACAATCCTTGAAACCAATGAATGAATGAATCGAGAACGAAAAAAGAGTTCCAAAAGCTTTCAAAACATTGACCTAAGTAAAAGCATCGAAATAAACCATATCCTATACTTCCTGTTTCTCTTTATTTTCCTCTTCTTGTTAGCTCTAAACACAAAGCAGTATCTCCATCACCTTAAATAAAATTAAAGACAGGTGGAAAACATTCGACGATGTTCTAAAAAAATTGGGTGTTCACTCAAAAGCTTCAGGTGATCTTCTCAGATAAGAAGAGAAAGCTATGAGTTAAATTTGTATTCAAAGCCAACGACTACCACCATGACAATTTTGGAGACATATCATCGATTTTAGAATGATAAGATAAAATAATTTAGCTATCCTGCATAATATAGCAAGCAATATTTAAATGTCAAATTAAGAGTGGCCACAAAATTAAGCTATTTCATTAAGAAGTTGGATATATAAGAGGATGGATTTCCCAATCTTTAGACAGCTCAATTAAATTGGTTCCTTTTACAGCTGTCTCCTGATGTAAATGCTGCATCCATTTAATTTCTACACCCCTACTCACCCTTGGTGGAGAAGTTTTTAATAATCCAACCTTGGTGGTTGCCCTTCCTTCCCTTTTGTATGTTTTTATTTTATCAATGAAATTTATGTTTCTTCAAAAGGAAAAAAAAAATCTTCATATAAATCACAGTATATAAAATTCTGCTGCTGTGTTTATGTACATGTACTGCCCATGAGGGAACAAACAAATTTAATGCTAAACAGTGAGACATTCTCTGGACAAATCAAAAGCTCACTTTCTCTGTTAGAGCATATAAGTTAAAAAAAGGACTTACTTGATCGTTCATAATTTTATTCAGCTTAAGCTCTAGCTTCAGCATATGGAGATCAATTCTATTTCTGGTTACTGAATCCCAAATACGTATCATAGCTTTCCAGACATTACATAGCATTTTCTGGGCCACCAGCAAAGGACACAAATGTTAACTAGTCATCCACCGGGAAGTTATGACACCATTGACAAATAGAATAGGACACAAAGCACCAATTCACAAGGAGATCCACAATAAATATCATGAGATAAAAAAATAACATACAGGATATTTCAATTTAAAAACTAAGTTAACCTATTTCTCAATAAAGATTTTCTATAACCAACTGGAGAAAAAATAATGGCTGAATAGAAAGAAAGTATTACACGGGATTGAGTGTATGAAAGCAGAACCAACAAAAATTCTAATCACTGACAAGTTAAACGGTATTTACTTCTCCCTATAAGAACATGGAATGAAAGTACATCAATTTTAAAGTCATACAAATGTAAGGATGATTGGGCATCCTCCAAATTGGTCAAAGGGAATTAATCTCAAATAAAGAACAAAATACATACTGTATTCTAAATAACAAGCAAGTTTAGCTAAGGGCTACAAAAATATTACAAGCATCACAATCTCTATCTTTAACAGACAAAATATTCTGTCATTACATCAAAAAGATGAAGAGAACCATGTAATAGGTTACATAGCTAAATGAGCAAAAGAAAACGTCCATGGAAAATCTCACGCAAAAAACTTCAATCAGATAGATAAGAAAGAAAAGGTTACTGAATTCTACAAATATAAGATGCACACCTCTGCATTTACTTTATTCATGTCAAGTACAGCCTCTGCTCGTGCATTGGAAAATCTCCATTGCATATATCTATTGTATAATAGCCGCAGCTGGTGAGCATCTTCAATATAATTAGCACCCTTTTTACCCTTAAAATCTGCAATGAAACTGAGCACCGAAGTTGAACTGTTGGATTGAATGGAATTAGTTGGCCTGGCTCGAGATGGACTCACACCCCTAGGAGGAGTTGATGGTCTTGGCCGGATTGGACTTGATCCTCTAGAAACAGAGGCTGATGGCACTGAGGTTCTAATGGGTGAAGGTAGACGAGATCCAGGTAATGTCAAAGACTGAGATCTGACAACTGGTATTGGTTTTAACCTATCTGGTAAGCAATTGGAAGCAAGCCTAGGAATTCCTGATGGCTGCAATGAACAATCATCAACTGAATTTGTTTCATCTTCCATTCTAAGACCATCATATGGTGGAAGAATCCTCGTAGAATCATTATTAGGTCTCTGCAAAAGTTTGTTCATAGAATCAGACGAAGTTCTCCTTAATGAAGATAACCCAATTCCTGGAAGTGGTCCAGTAGAACTCCGAATTATTTTATCAGCAAGATCCACACTTCGACTTAATGCATTTAATGATACCTTCCCACCAATTCTACTCGGCCACCTCTGCTGATCTATAAGCCGGGTATGCAAGCTATCAATTGGCTTAGAATTCTCCAACTGATCAGAAACATTCTTTCCTTTAAGGGGACTCCTCTTTCTCTCTGGTGTAGGTTTCCTTGAAACCATATGCGTTTCAACGTGCTTGTGAGCAAAATTTGAAGACGGCCTCAATGTTCGATCAGAAGGAGATGCAGGGACTGGTTTTTCCTTCTTACTGACAGGAATAGAAATTATGTCAGACTGGAAAGAGACACTCAAACTCCGCATGGTCGAAGGCCATAAACTTTCTGCCATTCGACTGCCCGCCGTCCTTCTTGAAGACAATTTCAAATCAGCAGATACGTCATGAGCCCGAGTTGATGGACTCGTTGGGGAAGGAGGTGTGGAAGGCCGTTTCCTCTCAGCCGATATGGCTCTTTTCTGCACCATTTGGGAGGAAGCAAGCACAGTTCTTGAGGCATTCGGCGATGGACAGCGCCGAGGCGTGGAAAGGGCTGAGGGAGTAGGTGACTTGTATCTAGAACTAACTTCTCGTGTCCGAGAACGTCGAGTGGTGGGTACATTGTTTCTCTCAGCCAGACCCAGTGGAAGTCTCGGGGTCTCCCCTGTTGAATGCTTCCTTATTGAATCTGATTCAAATACATCCATCCACACAATCAAAATCAGACCACATCGATGAAAATCTTCATATCAGAACACATCCGGGCGGTCATGGATTTCTTCCCTCATCCCGCAATCATCTGAATAATACCAACTGCAAAAAGGGGAGAAAGTTCTCTGCATCATTTCTATCACTGCTGCACAACCAAAAGTGAAAACGGTACAGATTGCTATAAATTATGAAAGCATCGAGTAAACCCCACAAACAAAAAGAAAAGGAAAGAAAAGCATACATCTTTACAGACCCCAGATCTAGCTGAATAAAAATTTGGTAATAACAGCAATGGGTGCTTTCTCTTGAAGAGAACCCCGAACTGAACGAGATCAGGCAATAACAAGCAGGTCAAGAATGCGTTACAGAACATCTGCTATAATACAATGGGTATAGCGCAAAACAGCGAAAAACTGCCACAGCGTGAATAGGCAGTTACCGTGGGAGGTTGATTTTGGTGGTAAACCAGATTTAGCGGTTATGGGGTAGGGGTCCCCTTAGAACTCGAGGGAGACCAGGGCAAGTGGGGGGTTATGGTCTCTTGAGTCATGAGTGGTGGGAGTGTAAGATAAGACTAAACACTTGAGAGGGAGATCAGTGTAAAAGACTTCTAAAAATAGTTCTCGGCCCATTAGTTTTCTCACGGGAAGGCCAAGGTCAGATGGGTTGGACATAGGTTTCACTTAACCGCTACTGCCTAGTGCCTACTCATCTTCT
The DNA here is from genome assembly GCF_027475165.1 of Benincasa hispida. Taxonomy (NCBI): domain Eukaryota; kingdom Viridiplantae; phylum Streptophyta; class Magnoliopsida; order Cucurbitales; family Cucurbitaceae; genus Benincasa; species Benincasa hispida. Next base: position 41,997,748 of record NC_143483.1, on the reverse strand, counting down.
TCTTTCCACACTCTTTTTCACGAAGAAATGACAGCAACTTCAAAACTGGCAAAACATAAAAAATCTCTGTGTGTGTCTCTCTCTCTTTCAGCCGTGATATAAAAATTGGGTAAAAACAAGGTTCTATCTAACTACTTCACCTTTACGACTGACCAACTTTTAGCTAATTTTTTTCTCTCTCTTGGAATCATAAACTTAAAGACAGTAATTTCAATATAATAAATCACACTTGAATTTAATTTTTAAAAATAGTTGAAATCAAATCTAAAGAAACAAGGTCCAAAAATCTCTTAATTACGTAAAACTTCTTCTAAAATCTATGAGACATCGATCTTGGGGTTCGATAAATAAATATATAGGTTATGAACTCTAACTCCTACCCTGTCTATTGTCCCTAAGTCCAAGTTTACAGACAATTCTACAGAAAATTAAATAACACAATTTGTTTGTATTCACGAAGTTAAACTTGGTATGATTATTATAATGGTAGAACTTCGAGGTACTGATGTTCTCGGGGAATGAGGGCCAACGTGCAGAAGAAATTTGCCATCCCCATGAGTTCTTCAAAAATTTCCAAACAGAATCCGAGAAAGATAAAAGCAACGCAGAAAAATTAGTCACATAGGGGTTAATAAAAGAGAGTTCCAACAAGAATAATATTCTGATCTCGATTAAGAATTGTTAAAAGTACAACGAAGAAGGGGAAATTGGAAACAATTTACTGGAAAGGAATTCTCAAAAGATATTCTGAGAGATGAATCAGATGTGGGGATGGTCTGTAATTTGAATGTAACAAGTTGCCTTTGATAAAGTAGACAAACTCTGGTTTTCCTACTGTTCATGACAATCACTCTGCAGGAAAAGTTAAAGAAATCTCAGAGAAAACCTGAAGTGAGAGACAGAGTTCGTCCGACTCCAAAAACATTCAGAATCTCTTTACTAAAAAACAATGTAATCGACGGTGAGTACCATTAGCAAACCGTCTTAAATCAAAACTTTTCACTCTGTCTTTTTCCTCATTCGGTGATCCACAAGAAGAGGACGAAGCAGATGAGCAACTTTCCTCTTTCAATTACAAAAATGAATAGAAAAAAAAGAGAGAGAAAAAAAAAAGCCTCAATTGCGACAAAGTTGCAATCTCTTATAACCAAAAAGCATTTCCAGAATTCCTAAAATTTCAACAACCAAGATTATCAATCGATTCACTCATGAATTTCCAAGCAAAACACAAAAACAACCAGAAATCAAATTTTAGAAAGCGAGTGAGAGATTATTCTCACCTACAAACTGAAGCTCCTCCAAACTCCTCTTTCGCTGCACACAACAAATCACCCAAGATTAAAATGCTAGCGAAAATCAAAATCACCTCGATCTCTTGAGGAACCAGAACAGGTAAGACAAATCGTCGGAAAGGCAGAAACTGACAGCAAAATCGTCGCCGGAGAATTTCGAAAGGCACCCGTGGACGGAGAGTGAAAGTAAATCAACGAAATTAATCTAGAAAATGATGAAATTTATTGGTAAGAAATGAATTACGAAATTGATGGGCGAAGGTAAACAAGAAAAAATTAACTAATTAATTAATTGATATAATTATAAAGAAGAAAAAAACGGTTTCCGTTAGGAATTTTAACGCGGTGGGGACCCGCCGGTGGTCGTTGCTTTGGCGCCACCAACCTTTCTCAAGGCAAAGCTTGGAACTTTTATCATTTTTGTGATTATTAGGTTAAAGGTAAAATTATACCAAAATAATAATAATAATAACATTCCGAATGAATATCAATTATGGCCCTAAATTTGAGAAGTTTTCGCTTTTAGACCTTAACTTTGAAGGTCGATTTGATTTCCAAATTTTGAATTTTTTTCCTAAGAAATAACCTTTTGATCCCTAAATCTCCGGGCCATATTTTTATTTAGTTTTTAGGTTCCAAAATATTATACTTTTAATGATTGATTTGGCTTGTGAGATGTAATTGAAGGTCAGCAATTAATATGTTAAAATTAGTAAATTTGTGGTTGGGATATAAAATTGTAAAATGAAATTTCTCTATAAAATGTAAAAAGTAAAGAAAGATGAGAAATGTGGAGTTACTCGATAAATAAAAAAAATGAAATTCTTTGATAAATGTAAAAAGTAGAAAAAAAATAGAATGATAGAATTTATTGATGAATATGTAAAATTCAATAGTGTTTACTATTAAAGTTCAATAGTGTTTACTATTAAAGTTGAATTGTTTTCACCAACTTAAGAACTTGTTAGGCCAAACGGCTTATTAGCTCTAAGTTTTGAGATAAGTTATCTTTATTTTCTAGTTTTCAAAATACTAATTTTTTTAGTCTTTAGTTTTGAATTTTGTTTCAATTTAGTTTTTAGGGTACAAGATTTATATTTTAACCTTGATTTTTTTTTTTTTTTTGTATTTAAAACTCATTTTTAGTTTTTTGGTGTTAAGGTCTATTAATTCATTAAAATAATTAAATTAGTTATAATCAAATTAATTCATTGAAAGTTATCGTCAAATTCTAAAGTGGGCATTAGTAAAAATTTGAGTGTAAAGAATTGAAATCTAAAGATCCAATGATGCCTAAACTCAAAACTGGAATGTAAAATTATAACATTAAAAAAAACTGGGAATTAAATGAAAATTAAACTCAAAACTTAGGACAAAAGTATAATATTTTAAAATTTGAGACTAAATGAAAGCTAAATTCAAAATTTAAGGATTAAAAGAGTTTTTTTTTTCTTTTCTGAGTTTAATAATTATAAAATAGGATATTGAAGCAAGGATCTTTACGATAATAATTAATACCTTATTTATTAAACTAGGTTCAAATTTGGAATTTTGAGAGTTGTACCTAATCTAAGGCCATTTAAATGGGGTTCATAATGTCTTATTTGCTGAATGAACCATTAATATTTTTATTTTGAATATATCTAATAAACCCAATCCAAGTTACACTTTTCAGCCCTTGTGCTTTTGGTAAAGAAAAAAAAAATCAAAATCATATTATTTAATCATAATTTACTATATAACTATGTTATTATATGAGGTAACATAAATTGTCACATCATAGAGCTCACATGTAACTATACAAATAACTTGTCTCAATTATTTCAAAAATTGTATAGTAATTTTGAGTGAAAAAAAAAAAGAGAACCAAACTAACAAAATATTGAGGTAAATTTTAAATTTTACACTCCTAAATTTTGGGAGTTATATCAATTTAAACCTTAAATTTTCATGAATATATAAATTAATATTCTCCTTCAAACTTAATTTGAAAAATATCACATGAAACATATAATTATTTTAATTAAACTTATAAATTGTTATAAGTGAATCAATTTAGACCATTTATTAAGATTATATTTGAAAAGCTTCTATGCATTCAATTCTTACATGTGTATAGACTTCTTCAAATGTCAGATTGATAAAATGGACGGTTAGAATTGATGTATAAACAATTTTATAAGAAAATCTTAATCAAATGTCTAAATTGATTTGTTTTTGAATGTTTAGTAGTTTAATTGATAAAATTATAAGTCGCAAACGATGTTTATTCAATTAGAATGATATAAAAGTTAACAAATTTATGAAAGTTTAGGTTTTAAATTATACAATTATTAATTCGGAGTTTAAGTTGATAAAATCTCAAAGTTGAAGGATAGAAAAATGTATTTACTAAAATATCGAAGTTTGGTGATGGAAGATTGTAATTCTTTTAAATATTAAATATCAAAAAAATTACATAAAACAACATCAACATCAAAATGGTTGATAGACAGTGATGATGGGAGGGAGAGCTGGTAAATGATGGTCATGAGTGGTGATTAATTTGATTTTTAAGTAATGGGAAAAAATAGTAAACATGAATTTTCACACAAACAAACAAATAAATCATTTATTCTTTTTATTTGAATTTTTTTTTTTTTTTTTTTTTGTGAACTTGGCAACAATGTATAAATTTTATAAGCTTTAAATTTCATCCATTATACAATAAACATTGAAAAATTACAATCTTTACCTTCAAATTTGAACATGTATTACAATTGGGGTAAAAATTAGTACTGCTTACAAATTTCAATGGTCTCCTTTTTTATTAAATATTCTTATCTTAGGAAAATAAATAAAGCAAGTGACCTTTTTTATTTAGTTAACTTTATGTCAAATTATACATAGAGTCTCTGATCTATAAAAGAGAAGCTTAGTAGACATTAAATGAGTACGAGGACAACTAAAGTATAAGACAACATATAAAGTCCAAGAGAAAGTCTAAGGAAAAGAGGAAGGAATGAGTCAGAGTCCATTCCGAGCTTCTTGTCCTCAGTCCAGATCAAGTCCTAGCCTAATAAATCAGTCTGGAACTATCAAATTTGCATCGCCTAGACCAATGAAAGAAGAAAGAATAGGCCAGACTCCTTTTAGAGCTCCTCGACCTCGGTCCAAATTGAGGTAGAGACAGACGATTCAACTCAGGAATGATCTCATTTGCACCGTAAGAAGCCTCATGAATAAATTCTGAAACTTGATCCTATGAGAATTAGGGTATAGTAACTTATAAAGACACCATGGAAGCTCCTTAGAAGTACGTGGATTCTTTGAGTTAAAGCTTAATACCTCTTCCTTTAATTTATTTATTGATTTAAACATCAGAGTAGACGTGGCATTTATCATATTGATGTGCAAGCTCACTATTTTTTTTTTTTTAGGATTCTCGTTCTTTTCATATAAATAAATTTATTATTGGTGCTTAATCCAAATTTTGGCATCTAACACCTATATTAAACACGAAGTTAAAGGTTCTCGTACCTATTTGCTCCGTTTGAATATTGATATAAGCAAACAAACTCCATGTAAAATTATGAGACTAAACTCATAATTTGACGTTATTTGGAAAAGGAGCATGAGAAGGCACCGTGGAACTGCAAGTGCATGATTGATGTTCCCTTGGGAGGGTGATTCGAATGCCAAGGTGGGTCCCACACACTTTCCTCTTGGTTTTAAGAAAACAAAATTAAGAGGAAAAAATTATAAGAAATTAAGAAATAAATATTAAAAAAATTTCATCGATAGAAAAATATCAAACGATTTATAGAAATAATAAAAAAATACCGATAGATAGTGATAGTTTTCTATTAACATCTATTCGTGATAGACTTCTATTAATTTCTATCGTTAATAGACATTGATATATTTCTATCAGTTTCTATTAAATATGATTAAAATTTTGTTGTTTTGTATAAATAATTTTCTTTATTTTTCTATTTTTGAAAATCTTCAATAAATATTACTTCACTTGTATTAGAAAAAAATAAAACCAGGGTTAAATTATAAAAAAATGCATCTAAATTCTGAGTTAGATTCTATTATTCTCAAAACAAATGATTTTTTTAAATAACCTTAACTCCTAAATTTACTTTCTATACGTGTTTAGATATGTTGACTCAAGCACCACAAAAGCATGCACAAGGCTTTTTCGTCCATAAATTTGATGACAAAACTGTTCAGATCTGTTTGAAAAGAAAAATCAAACTTCAAAGGTTAAACGACACTTTTCAAAATTCTTGTAACCAACCTCATAGTTAAGAGGTATTTTAGATAATTTAACCTAAAATTATTTCACCTTTTTTTCCAAAACTTTGCCTCAAGGTTTGATCTCGACCCACCTTTTTACTTTGATTTCTAAATGTTTGAATTTTAATAGGTAACGATTTGTATGATCAAATTTACAAGAATTTAGTTTTTGAACTTTAGTATATAATTTAATCCTTATAGTATAAATCTTTTTGTTAAGATTTAATTCGAGTTTCTTATATGTGTAGATTGTTAAATGTATTAGGGTCTAAATGTATATATAAACTAGAAGAATTCTTTATATATAATAAAATTCATTGTCAACAATTTATCTAAATGAAAATTTTTATGGTAAAGACTAAATCATTATAAATTCTAATCTATAGATTGAATTATAGTTCAGAAACTATAATAAATCATTACTAGAATTGTTACACAATATAATAAAGTTTATTGACTAAGTGATACTTCAATGAAAATACATAGATAAAAAATGTTCTTTCAAGCAAAATTATGGACGAAGTTTACATTTGATATATAAGATTATATATTAAAGTTGTGAGTTTGCTAGACTTGTAAATTACCATAAAAGGAATTTTCACATGTAAAAAAATGTTAATTTATTTACAGAAATAGCAAAAAAGAACACGATAGATTTCTATCAGTTTCTATCACTAATAGATATTGATAGATTTCTATTCGTCTCTATCAATCTCGATCAAAGAAAATTAAAGTTCTACTATTTTGTATAAATAGTTTCCCTTATTTTTTTTTTATTTTTAAAAATCTCCCACGCAGAAATTTACCAACCATAGAACATAAATTAGCAAGTGTCATATGAGTGACATCAAAAGTTGAAGGATCCAACGTGCCTAGTTTTAAAAGTAGGAACAAAGAAAAAAAAAAAAAAAATTGTTGGCCTTAAATTTCCAACATTTTTTTCTCTTAAAAAACATATTGATTTTTTTTAATAACAAAAATAGTTTGAAATATATAGCATTAAATATTCATGATAAGTTGTTACTTATCATGCCCTTTCAAAAGTCTTTGAAGATGTGATGTTGTGTTAGTAGAAAACACATGATTTGGTCTCTTCAAGGGAGAAAGTCCACAAGGTTTTAAGACTCTTACCCTACAATGTTTGAGATTTTGGCTTCACTTGGCTTAAGTTTGCCATTTTATTTATTTTTAAAAAAGAAACCTTAAGTAATAGACTAAGAAAAAAAAAGTAATATCTTACCTAACAATATTTTCAATTTTTAAAAGATAAATATAAAAGGTTGTTACTAACATTTGAATTATTATTATTATTATTATTATTATTTATTTTCCCCCCTAATCTTTAAGAATATAACTTTATAATATAGTGAAGTAGGAATTTTGAATATCCAATCTATAAAAAATATTCTTAAATGTCTTGAATATCCAATCTTTCTAGTTTAAAATGAGATTCGATATTCCTCATCATACATAAGAAAACAACATTTTAATATGTACTACATTTTATTATTTAAAGATAAATATAAAAAGTTTATTGTAAGATATTTATTGATCCTCCATTTTTTCTTCCTTGGAGCTTTCCCATAATCGTTGATCAATTTAACAAAATAGTTTTGTGGGGACGAAGAATGTTTGGTTGAATAGGAATAGTCGATAGGAATGACTCCGTTTGTCCTATCTCTATCCCATTTATGCATTGATTTTTTTAGTACAACAAATGCGGGATGGAGAATAGATCGTCCCACGTTAAGGGGGTGAGAGTGCATATAAATTATCATAGAATTAATTAAGCTCATTTTGACATGATTAACTTTTCTAATACAGGTCTAGATAAGCAAAAGTCTTTATATATACATACATACATATAAAGAAAAAGAACAAATGGTGAGTATGAAAATTTAAACATTCAATTAAGAGGAAATAATTAAATGTCAATTACTATTAAATTATACTCATGTTGGCAAGTCATATGAAGTAGAGAAGGCCGAGTTCAGGAATGAAGTATAGGTTGGAGGAAATGATTTATAAGAACTTAATAACATTAACAAATTGATTACTCAACTAGATACGGTATTTATAGACTTGCAGTACACAGTCTATATACAATAATAATGTTCAATCTCAAAGTAAGTTGAATGGTATAACCAGACTTATAAATTGAAATAAACAAAAGATCTCATAATCTTGTGAAAATGTCAATAGGTATTCAAGACACACTTTTGATAAGTGTTGTCCTGAAGACAATTATTTCTTTGCACGAACTGTAAGCATACTACAGTGATTGTCTCAAAAAGTTACAATGACTAATACGATAAAACAACTACTTTGAACTACTCGGATCTGACAAAATTCTTAGATTCTTACTCTCAACTCAACTCAAAATAAAAAAGAAAGAAAGAGAGAAGAGAGAAACTCTTCAAATTGGAATGAGATAATCCACGTGAAGAAACAAGTTGTTATTTATAGGATAACAACTTTGTAACCCTTCAAAATTAAAAAAAAAAAAATCAAATCAAATAAATACAAAAGTAAAATATTATCAAATTTAACTTAATTGAACCATTACTTACCAAATTCAAACAACACTCATCAAGTGGTTAACCACAAATTTAATATTATGTTAAATTTGTAGTATTGAAACATCGTCTAATTTGACGGTTTCAATCCTAGTTGAAAGCTTCACAAACAAATTTTATCTACATTTTAAATCCATCTAACTTTTATCATCTTCCACAATATTATAAATATCCAACAACATATCGTTTATTTCTTCGAATAAAAACAAATAATATTTTCAACTTCGTTGATTAGAAAAATGGTTACTTTTCACCCACACAATTATATATATATATATATATATATATATATATATATAAAAGATTGTACTTAATAAAAGATCAGAGAAAATATCAATTTATACTTCTCAATTTTGGCATTATACCAATTAAAATCTAAAAAATTTCTAAATTAAATTAGGGCTAGTTGCACAAATAGAATTCAAGCCCAAAATAATATAATATGTAGTACAAGGATAAAATAATTGCATATATAGATCAAAAAAATGATAAAAGACTAAAAAACTCATGCCTAGCCACCATTTTGTTCCCTTCTTCCCGGTTTTCTCAAATTTAAAGCTATCACTGATAGTAGCTATCAGTGATAACCACTGATAGCTGCTATCAGTATGATCACTAATAGTTGTTATCAGCTGCTATCGCTGATAGCTTCTATCAATTGCTATCAATGATAGTTGCTATCAGCGATAGCTTTCAATTTTAGAAAAATTAATACAATCTTGAAATATTAACTTTTAATTTGCTATCAAGTGTTATTAGCTATCATTGATTCACTTTCATCAATTGGAATCAACGTTGAAATATTAATATTTAAAGGCTATCAGTGGCTATCAATGATTGATTTATAAATAGTGATCAACTTTGAAAGAAGACCAACAACTTTGATTACCATAGTAGTTATCACTAATAATCTTTTATCATGGCTATCACTGATAGCAGCTATCAATCGTTATCACTGATAGACCTTCATCAATTAGAATCAACCTTGAAATATTAACACTCAAGGCTATCAACGATAGACTTCTATAACTGGTTATCACCTTTGAAAGAAACTCGATATATAGATATCACTTAAGTTTTATCACTAACATCACTCATATTGTGGTTATCAGTGATAGCTTCTTTCACTGATTACATCACCAATAAGATGATATCAATGATCTCACTGATATTATGCTATCAGTGATAGTTCTCTATCACCGATAACGTGCTATCAGTGGTAGCTTCTATCACCGATAACGTGCTATCGAGTAGCTTCTATCATCGATAACATGTTATTAGTATTAGCTTCTATCACTGGTAACGTGCTATCAGTAGTAGCTTCTATCAATCATAGCCACTGAACACCTTTTTGCCTATTTCTTGTCCTTCCCAAACATTTATAAGTCCTTTTTCTGTTTTATAATAGCTTCTATCACTGATAAACGTGCTATTAGTGATAACTTCTAGGCATTCCACTTACATTTTAGTTCGAGATTCAACTTTATTAATTAAATTCACTAAGTTGGCTATCAATGATAGATTTCTATAAGTGGTTATTAACTACTAAAATATAATCAAAGATTAAGCTATCAATGATAGAAAATATTAGTGGTTATCACTGATAGACTTTCATTTGCTATTTATATTTATTATTTGTTATAATAATCAAACTTGATGATTGGCTTGTTGGTGTTAAGTCACTTATGAATTGAGTACTTTCAAGTTTTGCATACGGAACTCAGCCTCATAATTCTTGTGAGAAAAAAGGGGGAAGAAGAAAAAATTCAAATTTAGGAAAGAAAAAAAATTAAAAATAAGAGAAAGAGAAAAATCGATGAAAAGAAAGAAAATAAAAAGACCAAAAAAAGGTATGCAACAAGATAAGACAAGGGATGACGAAATTGGAAATTAAAAAAAAATCAAAGATTGACTAGTCAATTCATCCATATTTGCAAATATTTTAAAGATGTAATATATTTTTGGATTTTTTCTCTTATTCTGCTATGTATTACAAATATCCATTAAATTATAAGTAAATTAATTTAGACTCTTTATTAAGATTACCTTTGAAAATCATCAATACATCAATCTTTATACGTGGATAGATTTCTTCAAATATCAAACAAAATATATGTTTTAGAATTGATATATGCATGGACAATTATAAAGATAATCAATCTCTAAGTGAGAGTCTAAATTGATTCGCTTATAAAAATTTCACCAATGTAAATGGAACATAAATAGTTACTATAAATTATATGCTTATAAAAATTTAAAAACATATAAATTGATATTTGACCAATTAAATACTTTCAACCAACAAAAGTGTAATTAAGTTTGCACGATAATGATATTTAATTGCCGTCAACCAACAAAAGTCCACTTAATTTTAAACTTTTGATGCAAAACTCATGCCCCTTCTTAATAGCAACGAACAAACCTTTTTCTTCTTCTTATTGTTTCTTTTAATATTTTTGTATAAGCATTTCATGTAACTATTTTATTTCATTTTTAGTTTTTAAAAATCATATTTTTATCACTAAACTTCTGCTTAGCCAAATTTTGAACACTAAAAAAATAGTTTTTGAAAACATATTTTTTGTTTTTAGATTTTGAATAAAAGTTCAAATATTTCTTCAAAAAAAGTGAAAATTATGGTAAGAAAATTAGGAGAAAATAAACCTAAATTATAAAAATAGAAAACTAAAAAAAAATATTACAATACAGACCTATTATTATTTGATTATTAGGTAGTTCTGATTTAGTCATTTTTCTTTTTCTTTTTTTTTTTTTTCAAAATTGAACTTGGAGCGAAAGAAACTTAAAAAGAGTCTTACCTAAAGTTGACAAAAATTTCCACGGGGTCGCGGCCCCAATTGGAGCGGAGAATCCCCGATTTGACTTGGGATGGGGTCAAACCGGGATCCTAACCGGGTCCCCAGTTGGGGGCGGGGCAAGGACGGGGAGGGTATCCCCGCCCCGTCCCGATTAAATTTTTTATTATATATATATATATATATATTAATTACAAATATTTTTATATTTATATATATTTTAAAAAAAAGTTGGGAATGGATCCCGCAGGGACCCGTTTTCCTGACGGGGGTGGGGATGGGGGAAATACCCCGCAGGGACGGAGAAGGGGAGTCTCTCCACCCCGTCCCGGTCTCGTTGCCAACCCTAATCTTACCTCAATAAAATAAATAAATAAATAAATAAAAAGTTGTCAAATGTAACAAAAAAAAATAGTATATTAGAATTTTCAAAATTTTAACTAAGTGATCGAAGAAACAAAATTAAATTAGACTCAATTGACAACCTGAATCGCATATTAAATTGTTATGTTTCATTTTTTTCCAATCCAAATTAGAATGAACAACTAGAATTGGCTTCTTTCTTTTTTAAAAAAATAACAAAAGAATTTGAAAAATAATGACAGCAATAAAGCAAATTTAAAAAAACAATAAATTTGCACATAATATATCAATATTGGCCTACATGATAAAACTATGATAAAAGTATTTAGCATAACAATGTTGAGGATTCTACACTCAAAAAATTAAAGGTTCTCACAATGTTTATAAGATATATGGACAAATTCTTTCATTGTCAATTAGTTTTTAGTAGGATTGGCAACGGGGGTGGGACGAGGTAGGGGACTCCCATTCCCGTCCCCGTGGGGATTTGTTTTCCCCGTCCCCACCCCATTCCTTATTTTGGAGAGTCGGAGTCGGGGTCGAGAATCCTCATTCAAGGATCGGGGCCGCGTAGGAAAATTTTTCATTTATATTTTCATTTATAATTATTATTTTATTTAAAATTTGATATTTATATTGAAATTGTAAATATTTTAGATAACAAATTAATATTATTATTGTTTTATTTATTGAATTAATAACTTAAAAATATCATAGATTTTTTATTGTAAGTTTAGTAAAAATTTAAAGTTAATTATACTATGAAATGAAATTTTAAAAAATGAATATATATATATATATATATATATATAGCTACTGTTGTATATACATATATATTAAAGAATAATAACAAATAACAAAATAAATAAATAAGTAAATAGAAAAAAATATATATATTAAAAATAATAAAAAGATATTCAGGCTGGGTCTGGGACTAGGCCATACCCTCCTCGTCTTCGATTGGGGACTCATTTTGTATCCCGATTTGATCCTAGTCTTTAGTCAAATCGAAGATTCTCCACCCCGATTGCAGCGGGTACCTAGAGGGATTTTTGCCATCTCTAACTTTTAGATAGAATTTCATGAAATCTAAACCAGCATTCAATAAATTTTTTTTAAAAAAAAGAGAGAGAGAAAGATCCAATCCAAGAATGGTGAACCTTGGGAGGCACCATGTTGAAGATCCCACATTGAAAAAAGTGAAGGGCCTCACAAAATATGTTTAAAGGATCATGTAGTAATTTTTTATTATTATTTTAAATTAGAATTTTTTTTTTAGAATTACCTTTTCTCTCTAAAGTTATTTTTTAAACATATTTTTGCAAATCAAAATTTCATAATTATATAAAATAAAAATAAAAAATAGTTCGGATACCTTTTAAACCTTTTCTTAAAAACTTGAGATTAAAAAGGTACATTTTGAAAATTTAAGAACCAAATGCATTTATTCTAAAAAAATTCAGAGACTAAAATGTTATGTTTTGAAAACACAGGGACTAATCACGCTTATTTTTCAAAATTCAGAGGCTACAAAGGTAGTTTTTCCTTTACTTTTTAAACCATCCTAACATTAAGAAGAATACAACATAAGTATTTTGTACTATTATTTAACCAATTTTGATTAAAAAAAAAACATCTAAAAATACATGAACTAATTGATAATGAGAGAATTTGTCCATATAGATTAAAATGGTATTTTAATCTAATAATTATAAGTAAAACCATCGACATATCTTGATTAATTTTCCTTTGGGAAAAAACATGATTAATTTCATCATTGTCACATATGAAAATATATTGGCAATAACAACAAATATATATGCATAAAACATCTCACACTCTAAATTCTACACATAAAGCCAATAATTTTAGAAATCCAGTTTAGGTGCAATGTATCTCAAACCTCACATGCTCTTCCATAACCATTACCCTTATGGACAAATCTTTTATTATTCTATATCAAAAGCACTTTCAAACTAAACAATTGCTTCACAAAATATATATTCTTCTTTTTTTCTTTTTTTTTTTTTTTTAAAAAAAGTTTCATTAGTTTTTCCACATGCTCATGAGTTAGACATAACCTATGTAATGGAACTTTCATCTCACATTGTGGGCCCATCACAATCTTTAATAGGGTACCAATTATTTTGTTTTCCTTTTTTGGTTCATTACTTTTTTTAATGATCACCTAACATGCTTTGTTAGCTAAAGTGGTAGATTAATCTTCCATAATTCATTGTTATCTTTAGGGGGGAATATCAATTAAAAAAAATAATGGGGATTATAAATTTTAGATTAAGCTTTTTGTTTGATTGTAGTTTCTTCCTTGTGTTTGTGGAGATTTTCAAGTGCTACTTAACTAGTCCCCCCTTCTCAACCACTATTGAAGAGGGTGAAAGTTTATGATGTGTTTGGTTACCTATAATGAAAGGTGAAATAATTTAAAGGTTTAGAAACAAACAAACAAAAAACCAAAGTTTTTTTTATAAAAAAAAAAAAATTAAAAAGCAAAAAAGAAACTTCTTTGGTCAAGTTAAGAATCTAAAGAAGAATTTTGGCTAAGTAAATAACAAATAAGAATTTTGTGTGTTAAGTCTACACCTACCTAATTTTTAAGAGCGAAACATTAGTTATAGTACAATGAGTCAATGCTTCTCGGATGTTCTTTTCACTGTAGTAATATTCTTAACGAATTATGTTTAGTGTCCTAACTTTTTCGTGAACTCAAAGAAGATAAAAAAATACATTAAAGCGAAGAGTTTATTGGCTATATGCAGTGGAGAGGATGAGAGACAACCTATTTCGTGACCTATAGTAGTTATAGAATAGATAGATTCCAAATTAAGTTTTTTCTAAGTAGAGTCTAGATCCGCACGAATCAAATTTTATAAGGAACATATCGAAAGAGAATTGGATTATTACTTAATATTCATATTTTATATGGCGAAGAAAAAAAAAATGTTCCATACTAATGGATTTGGTTCCATAACCATGATACCTATTATCCAAAGAAGAATCCTTCCAATAGTCTCGACCATTTTTTCCACTTCACTTCCCTTCCCATTTCATTAAATGGTTCGATACAGAAATCCAAAGGATCCTACTCCTTTTGATGAATAAGAGTGTCACTATGCATTTTTATCATCCATGTTGTAGTGTTAGTTTTTCAATAGGGAAACAGAAGAGTTGGTTGTAGACTTATAGTTGAACATATTTCATTCTATCATCCATGTTGTAGGTCTTTCTCCTTGATTTGTTTGATCACATCAAGAGTGTGTAAAATGCAAAGTCTAAATCGTACTTTCATACTCAAACATATTTCAAGATGAACATACTTAAATAGGTCCATATCTTGGAAAGATTTTTAATCTAAGTTATGATCATACAACCCTTAAATGTCCCACATCGGATATGCGATCTCTAAGAGAGTTGGCTCAACCACAATATTATAGTCATGCTAAATAGATTGGTAAATTTTAAAAATTAACTAAATATCTCTAAGAGAGTTTGCTCAACCACAATGGACATGTGATACCTAACAAATCGTCAATTAACTGTCACATCAAGTTTCTGCTCAGTCAACTAATAATCTATTTAGGACTATTAGGGACTAAAATGTTATTCATATGAACACTCTAACAATTTAAGAATTATGAATAATTTGGTTATTTGAAACCTTAATAACAAATTCTAAAACCCCCAAAATCAATTCAACACAACTTCAAGGAGAGTTAGAAAAAGTTACCTTTTGATCGAAGACTATGAAGTAAGGAAAACTACTTCTCTACTCAAGGTTTGAACACTCTACAAGCAAGTTGATCAATCTTATTTGAATGCTTAAGCATGCAACCCTAGATTAAGAATTGCAAAAAAGATGACGATGAATCTCCGTCATCAACGTGCAGTAAAACTATCATTCTCAAAATTCACAATCCAAAACTCTCTCGTACAATCTAATGGCCATACTTTAGATAATCTCTCAAAACCTTAATGTCCGTTACATCATAGATTATAGTGAAATGACAAAAATACCTCAAATAATATACTTTAGTTATTTTTGAAATTTCATAGACCCAAATAGAAGCTTGATTCCACTTTTAGGACCAGAAGTATATATTTATTTTTCATTATTATTATTTGGTGTGAAAAATGGTCATCCTAGGTCTAACAAAACCTGTGGTTGACGATGAAGGGAAATCTAGGAATTGATTATATATTTGTGAAAGGAAGTCACTCATGCCTAAAGACAGATATATATTTTCTTTGGTTTGCCCTTTTAAAAGCAAAACAAGAGCCAAAGACAAATAATTCGAAAATCACAACTCGGAGGCATTTGTTTTGTTAGAGAAGTCCAAATCTCATCACAGTCAATTTTCCATTTTGTAAGAAAATTAAATATATTATATTAAATTTATATTTATATATAGGTTAAATTACAACTCCGGTCTTTATATGGTTAGGAGAAAGTTGGAATTTAGTCTACACAATTTTTAAAGGTTTGAATTTAATCCTTATGGTTTGATAAATCTTGTAAAATAGTTCTTATGATTTGGTAAACTTTCATAAATAGTCCCTAACATCAAAACTATTTTGAAAGATTTTATCAAACTACAGAGACTGTATTTATATATATAATGAGATAGGTTTTGAAAATTTTATATCAAATTCAATTATTAACCATTAAGCTAAAATGATCATAGCTTAACGATAATTAGAGATATTTACAGGATTAAGTGGGAATAGGATGACTTCTCTCTTTTCATTCTCGTCCACCATTTCATCTTCATATCCATTTTCCATCCCTACAAGTTTAGATATGAAAATGTATAGAAATATGAGAATGTCGATCAAGATTTAATACCACATTGTATAGACTTCATTGACTTTGAGCATTTTTGTGATTTAATTTGAATACTTTGTCGATTAATGTTTAATATTATAAAAGTTATAATATAGGTGTAATATAGATGCCCATGCTTAATGTCTTAAAAGACCAATTGTCATTCTTCCATCACCCCATGTGTCATTCTACATGTTGTCCATGTCTTATAATTACACATTTTTAGTATCCATGTAATTCCACCTCCAACTTGTGAAATTGCCTATAAATAGTGGCATTTGGTGGATCTTAGCATAGAACAAATAAAGAATTAGAAAACTTTAATAGAATTTTGAATTTTCATAAATTCCTATATTTCTATATTTTGATATTTTAATCATTAAATTATAACCTATCGATTTTCGTATTGTTGTGGTGTCAGTCGTTTTGCTCCTCAATTTTACCACATAGATCTAGTTTTTCATGGATGGCGGATCTTTAGGGACAAAAGAAAAAATTGACAAGATACATAGATCTAGTTTTTCATGGATGGCGGATCTTTAGGGACAAAAGAAAAAATTGACAAGATTTTATTTCATCCAAAATTGAATAATTGTGTTTCACTGTTCAATTTAATAGAACATAAATTAAATTGAAAATTAAATATTAAATTGGCCGCAGTCAAAGTTCAAAATACTAAAAAAATCAAAAGGAGTAAATTTATGCTTCTGGAACAAGTTTAAATGAAGATGACAATTCATTGCTTAAGCAGAATTAAATATCCATGTGATAAAATACTTATTTCTCTAATAGTTAATGAATTAATTTTTCATTGATTTTAAAACTCACGATTAAAGGATAAGGCCCAAGGAACCCCCTAAAATAATAACGTTGTATCGAAAGAAACGTTGATAGATTCATACAAATTATCAGTAACTTAAAGGTAATAATTAACTTTCGGACTGTTTGTAACAAACGAATTTAACTTCCATTTCATTTTAGATTTAAACTAAGAAGAAACTTCGCCTCAAGAAAGACTGAAGGAATGGAATTAACAAATCCAAATTGTTCACCCTGTTTCCAGTAAAAAAGTACGTCATGTTACATAACAAAGTCGAGATATAAACAGGGGGTGGCTAATGCCTTTCCGAGTTCTACGCCTCCCCATCCAAATGAAGTATTCAGTTTTAGAGTAGTCTTGATCTATGATGATGCGGGTTCGGAAGACGTCGAGGATGGAGCAGCCACTGAAGGTGTCGATCCCAGCGGGGCTGAGCCATGGGATGGAGGGCCTGAGCCCGGTGGTGCAGAATGCTGCTGCTGATATTGCTGGGAACCTGGAGGATGGGGCTGGGGCTGGGACTGTGGCGGGGGTGGCATGCCTGAATGATAAGGAGGGTATGGTGGATAATGTTGCACGTACCCGTACGGCGGATAAAACTGTTGTTGATATTGTGCAGGTGGTGGTGGGTGCATTGTGTGATAGGGAAATTGATGTCCCTGTTGGTGTTGTTTCTCAGACCCGGGTCTAGTATCGGTTGAACCTGTAGGTCCGTTAGGGGGCACCCCCGCATCGTGAGTCGAAACCAGAGCTCCCATTCTTTGAGGGTCCATTGATGGGTAGAATGCTCTCTCCTGCTGAGGTGGCGGCGGCGGAATATTGAAGTACTGCATAGCTTGAGGTTGGTCATGTGTTCCTGGAGGGTGTAATTGGTTGTGCTGCTGTGAGATAACTGCTCGCGGCAGCATTCCGCTGTGAGCCATTGCTGCTTGTTTCGCTTCATCAGAACCTTCCGTCTCAGCTTTTGGTGCTTGAGGTCTGCCCCACATCAATTTCAATCTAAGGCCTTTAATTACCAGCTTGTTAGAAAGCTCTTCTGCGGCCTTCTCTGCACCTTCTCTGGTAGTGTAGGTTACAAAAGCACATGCTCGTTGTAGCACCATTCTGATAGATTCGATTTCGCCATGAGCGTAAAAGTTATCTCGAAGATCTTGCTCAGAGACTCGAGCATCAAGTCCACCCACATACAAGGTTCTAATACTCTCATCCTCTGGAGGTTCCAGAGAAGGCATCTCTCCAGCCTTGTTAAGAAGCTTCAGTGCAACTGGATCATTAACCCTGAGGAGTTGGAAAAGAAAGTATCATTAGTAATATATCTGCCTACATTCTAAATGACAAAATATGTAACACGTTTAAAAACATTTTTAACATTCTAGCAAATAGCAGACCAAAATATGAGAAAGAAATATAGTTCAGCCATCTATTTCGGCTTTGTAATCAACATGCAACCATTAATCAAATTAAATTAGATATTATCCATAACTACCCATATGAGAAAGAAATATAGTTCAGTCATCTATTTCGGCTTTGTAATCAACATGCAACCATTAATCAAATTAAAATAGATATTATCCATAACTACCCATACATCTCATAACACCAACCCTTCCAACTCCCTAGAACTCGATAACACGGCCGTACAGCTTATAGAACAGATCCTGTTCAAGTAAGATCATAACTCTTTTCTAAATAAGGAAGAGTAGAATAAATATCTTTCCATTAATTCCAATAAGTGCCTCTAACCCCACCCGATAGTCATTCATAGATGCCCTTAACCCCACCCTTTCTTAGCTGACAGTTCACTCTGTTCAATTTGGGACTGTATATGTTGGAGACGGGGACCTTTGAGGTTTATGTGGCCCATAACAGGGATTCTGGCCTTGTTGAAACCCTCATGATCGAGGAGGTTCTGTTTCATCTTCCTAGTGTAGTGTTCTCCAGAGTGCTAGAAGATTATATCGTTTGGAGAGGTATTTGGATGAGGCTTGGTTTTTCTCTCCCGCAGTCTCTCCCTTCTTCCAAATGCATGTAGGGTCCATTGTCCATTTTATGTTTGCCCTTTTGTATTCTTAAATAAATGAGTATCAAAGTTCATAGCAACTATAGTCCCGATAAGAGATTCTGCAACTCTGAATCATAGACATACAACAAATAACAAAAAAGGAATTGCAAGAGAATCCCTCCCAAGGATTGGACTCCACACACAAAAACCCCTTCTTCTCCCAAGCCTAAAGACAACCTCCCCCAGCAA
Source organism: Benincasa hispida (assembly GCF_027475165.1). Lineage (NCBI taxonomy): Eukaryota > Viridiplantae > Streptophyta > Magnoliopsida > Cucurbitales > Cucurbitaceae > Benincasa > Benincasa hispida. The sequence continues at coordinate 41,978,506 of NC_143483.1, read as the reverse complement.
AGCCAAAAGAGAAGCCATATTTGTTGCTTATCTATCAGTCAAGAAACGAAATAGAGCTCCCTGTCCAGACCAAAAAATCAGAAATTGCTCTATTTGTAAGGGAAGACAAATGGAAAAGAATGATAAAATGCAGAGCAAAGGGAACCCAGTCCCACCTAATGATCCTCCCAGAACTACATTCCTTTCTCTTCCCAACCACACAATGAACCAAGTGAGAGAAAGAAGAGTAGAAGAAATATCTTTCCACTAATTCCGATAAGTGCTTTTAACCCCACCCAATAGTCCTTCAAAAGGATGAGGCCTCAACTTACTTACAATAATCATGTGCCAAAGAGAGTGGGGTTCAAAGAGATAACACCACATCCATTTGGCAAATAAAGCTTTATTGTGAATCCTTAAATTCCCAATTTCAAACCCCCGAAGTAAACCAACCTCAAGAATCTCCCATCTAACCAAATGAGACCTCTTACCTTCATCCACCCCTTCCCAAAGGAAATTCCACACAAGTTGATCAATAATCTTATAAACAGAGCACGGCACGTTAGATTAATTGTTCACGCATGAATAACTGAGCAATTATCCTCATCTTCCAACAAATAATTACTTTTGGAAGACTATACTTCATATGTTATAAAGCCCAAACAAAGCGTAAAATATGCAAACAAATGCAAGATGATAACTGAAAAAATCAAAGAGAAATTTGGGTGGTCAGGGACAAAGAATGGACACAAAAAGCTAATCATTCAAAAGGAATAGATCATCCATACCCATAATATCGATCCTTGATATTTTGCTGGGACAACTCTCCAGTTTCAGGCATCTCATGTCTGTAAGGGCATTCAGAACCTCTAGTGCATTCACCCCTAATATAGAAACTACAAACATGTGCACGGTTCCTCTTGTAGTATGGTGTGGTTCGTTGAAGCTTCAGAATAGTATCGTTTGGTCGTGCCTTTCCATATGAGGACTCATAATCAATACCAGCTCTAGCCTGCATGGTCAACATTGAACCAAATAAGCATAAAGCAAGTAAGCAAAAATGAAATTGCATGCACCTGCTAAAGCAATCAAATTGAAAAATTACAATTACTTTAATCCTCACCGAATGTATTTCACCAGTAACTACAAAGAGTAATCATGCTATAATAAAAGGAAAAACTGCAACAGAAAGTGCATACCTTCCGATCATGCTCCTCGGCAAAATATTCCCTATTCACATCACTCTTGGGAATAGCATCATTGGAGTTGATAGACAGGGCAGTGTCTCGAACTTGAACTGGTAAGCCATATTCAAGGTCCAAAAGGCAAACTTGACATACATTTTTTAACTTACTACATGTCTGGCAAATCTCTGTTTTCTTATATCTAGCATCCCGTCCAGGCCTCCACCTGAAAACTGTAAATGGACGCGTGCAAATTTTGCATTCTTTATCATAATCAGCTTTCGTCTGTCAAATGTCACATTCATTTAATCAAAAGTTATGCCTTAATCAAATATTAAGACATTAATTGCAAAAGAAGACAACTCCGATGTCCATAATCCATCCATTGCTCTCCCACACATCTCATGCTAGTGAACCTATAAAATTCATAATGGTTGACAGAAACCATCTCGGTTCGTGTTCTACCAAGTACATTAATTTACAGCATCATCACGAACATTAATTTGAGGACTTATTCGAACATTCAAGTGATTAATTGTGAACTTTTGAGGGTAATCAAAGAACGGGATCAAAGTAACTCATGGGGTTGGGGGTACTAACGTTAAATAAGATAAAGGAACCAAGAACGAACGTACCATGCGAACGTAGGGGTTATCGCCGAGGCAAGACTCACAGATGATGGGGAAATCAGAGCGCTCCCAGCCATCAGCTTCCAGATCCCTTAGCAACCGATGCGCCATGGAAAATCCTAGTCGAGCCCAACTCTGACCTTGTTGCCTTAAGTGGAACTTTCAATAACTCGATGAACTGTTAGGAAACCTCCAAACAATAACTCAGCCTTCAAACTCGATGAACAACATAGCCATGGGAGGAAGGACTGGTTACCAGAAAACTACAAGAAAATTACATAAAATATTCCATTAGCCTCCAATAAATATGAAAATTAAAGATTAAAACATTCGACTTAATAACCCGAACCTAATTCTTCTCATAAACATCACAGAGAACAAAATTAAATGCACATGTAGACAACAAAATAAAAGGAACAGAATTATATTGATATGAAGTAAATTTCTTGATTACAATAAATAAATTAAAGACTAAACAAAAGGAGAATCTTAGATCTACAATCGGGGCGAGGCAGGTGGACGAAAGAAAAAAGAAGGTGGAGAGGAAATTGACTCACGAGAAGAACAGAAATGCAGCGAAAGGCGAACGGGCGGCTCGACGGAGAACTAACGGCGGCGGCGCGGCGAACGACGAACGTCAGGCGAGCAGATGGACGAGAGAGAGGGACTACTCACTCAGCACGCTGCTCAAACGAAGGAGAATGAAAACCCTAAAAATCTTATTATTATTATATTTTGAAGAAATTTTATTAGTCTTGGACGTGCTCGTGGCCGGACGAAACAACTTTTGTAAATAGCAATGTTATCTGTATATAGTATTCCATTAAAAGCCAAAACAAGCATAGTTGACTAGCTTACGAATATGTTAACTATATCATACGATATGTGGTTAAAATTTCTTTGTTACTAAAAAGAATTGACGTATTATATTGAAAATTAAAGGAAAAAATATATTTTTGATCACTGAAGTTGGAGTTTATTATCTACCTGTCACTAAAGTTTTAAAATGGACCATTTAGAATTATTTTCCAAACTTTAGGAACTAAAGTGTCACGTTTGAGACTTCAGAGACCAAATAGAAACAAGCTCAACCAAAAATGCATTTTGTCCAAAACTAAATACTAAATTGGATGCGAGCAAGCTTTAAAAATGTTGATGTGGATAAAAATTTTAAGGTCTCAATTTTACGAAGATTGGTGTGCAATCGATGATTCTCTACCCCATTTGTGACGGGTTTTGTGAGTAGAGACTTTCAATTCTTTTAAACATTTCTTAATCATACTTTCATATCCTCAGGATCCCTCTCAGTTGGATGTGAACTCAGTTCATTCATGTTCCCTACCTAAACTTAGGGAGTTACATGCCCACCAGCTTCCGCTTGGTTCATCCTTGAACCATATCTCTGATACCATCTGTAACGGTCCACAAACCAATACAAGTCTTTTCAATATGCTTTATCCTCACTCACATGCATCCTAGAAAAAATTTCAGGAGGTCACTCAACATGGGATTGTTCCAAATTGAGCCACTGAAAAGGAAGATGCACCTTGTTAATATAGGTGCTGACTTTTAGTTCTTTTAAGCATTTCTTAACCATACATTCATATCCTTAGGATCCCTCTCATTCGAATGTGATCTCGGTTCATTCATGTCTCCCTCCTAAACTCGGAATGTTACATAATTTTTCTCTTGAGGGTTGTCCCAGGTAAGGTCCAAAGTCTAGAAGTAGACCATGCTTAAGGGAAACCGAGGGGCAGCATGGGGAAAGGCTCGTCCCAAAAGAGAAAAGCCAGAGCCTCAGTTCCCAGTCGATCAATGGAATCGATGAATATATATTAATTGAAAAGTAACTGAGTCAGGCTCGAACTAGCGTCCTGCATCCTTGAATATCAGAACTAGCCTAACATCGTTGGAATTACACGTAACCCAAGCAATTTCCAAATATAGCCTCATTCAATGACCCAAAAGGAAAAGAGTAAGTAATTTCCAAATGAGATCCATGACCGCACTGTATATGCTTAGTTAAACTATACGCTTCCTCTACTAACTTAGGCATCGAAGTGTGGTAGGCTCGATATCACACCGATGTGAAGAGCGCTCACACAGGTTAGCTTATAAGATAAGATTAAATCTGGATAAACATGTGGATGGACAAGCCCACCAAGGCCCGTGACAACAGCGAACGCATGCGAGTTTTTGGCCAACATTGTTAACGTAACAAATAGTATATTAGAATTTTTTAAATCTATACTTACTATATATAAGAACGGCTATGGGGGAAGAATCTATACATCTCCAATTTACTCTTACATCTTTTGATAATGTGTATTTTGTCCTTTGTTACAACTATTTGTATTGAAGTGATTACATGAAGAAAATGCATGTATTTTCGTGTATACGTGTGATCTAGATCCTAGATATGAAACATCACGATCAAATGGTGGAGACTGTTGGAGAAAATAGTATATAAAAACTAAATACACTAGCAAACTGATTACAACTCAACTAGAAACAGTACACTTAATGTATAATATTTAAACTCAAACTTAAGTAAACTGATATAACAAGGTTTAGATATGGAAATAATCAAAGGCTTGAAATAACCTCAAAACCTTTGGAAACTCAAAATATAGTTAAGGCGTGCTTCTGATAAGCATTGTCCTAAAGACAATTATTTGTGCTGCAGGGGCTGCAAGCAGATTATAGTGATCATCTCAGTAGGATACAACGACTAACTTCGATAGAACTGCAACCTTGAAGTGTTCGGATCTGGCAGAACTCTTGGATACTTACTCTCAACTCAACTCAAGAACAAAAGAAAGAAATAAAGAAATGAGAGAACTCTTTAATTTGGGATGGGATGCTATAAATGAAAAAAGAAGTTGCTATTTATAGGCTAGCAACTTAGTAGCTCTAAAAAATACAAAATAAATCAAAGAAATATAAAAATTGAATTATTTGTCAAAACTCAATTGAGTTGTTACTTGACAAAAATAAAACATAACTCATTCAAATTGAAAGAGCTACAAATTTAACATGCTACAGATTTAACTTTCATATATGTTAAATTTGTACATCAAACTTCATCTTAATTTGATCTTGTTGGGTTGTATGTCCTAAAACTCGCAGTCTGTATATTTAAATATATTCTATTTTGAATAAAGATGTTGTTGAGGTTTATTCAATAAATATGTTATTGAATATGTAAATTACACTTGTAAAGACTAAATCCAATAAATTAAGATCCATGGCTATTATATGAATACTTGGACTTTATGTGAAAACATAAAGATGGATCAAATTTGAGTAAATAGCCAAAATGATCTATAGTATATGAATAAGGTTGGATACCTTATTCTGGTAACACTATCGGATGCGGTCCACTTTGTATTTAGTACAAACGATGTGATCCTGAATCGTTTATATGGAGACATGCGAGTGAGGGCGTCTTATACAAAGAGTTTATATAAGACCAAGACCAACAAATAAGTTACTCTTACTTTATAACGTTGTTTACTGTTTAAGACGAACTATTTCAAATCGATGACTTAGGTAACTCGATCTTAATCCTAAGCTAACTACGAACTCCTATTTATTCAGAATTATCCTTAGATTTTCATAGGTGAGGTTTGGTTCAACAGCACTGGCTCAATAAGCCTCTCATTTCAGAGGCAAGACCAAGTAGATAGCTGGAGACATAGAGTGCAAGACGAAATTCACTCCTACCTGCTTTTAGGTTAGAAGAGAGGTTGTTCTCTTAAGTACTGATTCCAGATCTTGAACAAGGGGCTCCACCCTCTCATTGGCTCGAGAGGAACTTAGTTGCTGATTGGATCACAAACCAATTGTTCTTTAGAGGATTAACGAGACTTAAGGAGCAAGATGTAATCTTGGGGGTAAAAGAGCATTTGACCCAACCATTATTACAAACAACTTGTGAATGGTCGACTTACTGGTTACGGTTAAATCAAGTAGACAGAAATGAAGGAACTCATTTTAAAGAGATCCTTGAGCGGAAGCAGATCGTCCAAGTTCTATTTTGATTGAAAAAACAAATTTACAATAAACATTCAAGATATGCATTCTAAACAAATTACAACATGTTATTTGTAAAGAAATAGAGTTCAAGAGATTATACTTTTGAAGAACGTTTCTTCGTGTAAACCCCCTCGAACTATCACGAACCTCAAACTCAACAAACCTTGAAGACCCTCTTCAAGAACTTCACGAACCAAAATAGAAGACACAACCACTAGGAGCCTTCGGTATACTCAGGCTGAGAGTCTAGGAGTTGTGGGCTCTGACTATTTTGGTTAGGAGGGTAAGTTTTTAGTTTGTAGGAGAAAGAAGATTAAGGAAGAATACATAACAGTTCTGTTCTTTTCTCTATCGTATAGTAAAGCACTCAATCGTGTAGTTCTCAATGTGAGTTTGTAAGGAAGAAAAGAAAATAAATCATTTTATTCCATTTTCCATAAAACTACTTAACCACCCACTAAGGTGGTTGAAGAGAAAAGAGGAATAATTATCCAAAATAATAAAATTAATATAAATAAATATAATAACCAACTTATCATATCTTATTTATATTAAACTATATGTTATATCAAATATAACACATAATATATAGTTTTAATATTGATATAAACTATAATTTATTTTCTCTATTTTACAGCATTTAATATAAATCATATTTATATTAAATTTAACAACAATTAATCACATTCATAGAAAATATATTTGAATTTCATTCAAATATTTACTTCCTCCAATTAAACTATAATGTATCAAATACATTATAACAATTGTATCATATATAATTGAATCAATTTAATTATATCATATATAATCAAATTCTCTCTTATTAATTTGATCATTTCAAATTAACCCAAAAACTGATTCTCAACTAAATCCTTTTAAGCTACCAAGAGGACCTTATGGACCTGTAGCTTGAAGCTCCAACAGTATATGAATAATTAATTAAACTCTTTAATTACATTATCTATCATTCGTTAACTGTCAGGCATTCTACTAAATACCGACAGCTGCAATATTCGCACTATAGATATATTTTCATGTCCACTGAACTGGATATAATCAATCAACAGTGACGACCCTTCACAAATTGCTCGTAAGTACAGCTGGACCAAATTACCATTTTGCCCCTATAGTTACATCTAACTCCTTAAGTACCATTGATCCCTCTAATGAACAATAGATCATAGTCCTACTATGACTAAACCCCTCTCAAGCTAGGAGAGGGTATGACGCCACATTGTTCAAGACCCGAAATCAGCCCTTAAGGGAGCAATTTATCTACTTATCTCTGCTTTGGGAAATGAGTGAATGACATCTTGTGTAGTTGTGTTCCCAGCTCCCGAATCAGACAAATCCTCAAAATGGTAGGCTTGTTGAGTTGGCGATCTGGCTACTCTCACCCATACAAATCAAAGGCCGCCCTTATAGGTAGGAGTTCACAACTCACTCAGAATTAAGGTCATATTACCTATAGTCATTCTGGTTAAATGAAAGTTTCTATGATGAACGGTGTTATATAATGAGACTAAACATTTCGTGGTCTGGTCTTATACAAACTTCTTTGTATAAAATATCCCCGCTCGCATGTTTAATACATGAATGATCAGGATCAGATCATTTGTAGCACTTTATAACATTTGTAACACCTATAAAGCGAGTCATACTCATAGTGTCACTAGGATAAGGTATACAACCTTATCCATATACTACAGACCATTTAGGTTATCACTTAAACATAATCCACCTATATGTCTCCACATGCATGTTCAAGTTACAACGATAACCTTGGATGTTCGTTTATTGGTTTGTGGTTAATGTAACTAAAATATCACATGTGTTTATAAACAAAGTGAATAAAAATATCATATATTATTAATCACATAAAAGTTTATTCATACAAAGTTTACAAACTATAGGACCCTACGAGATTTAGGGCATCAACCCCAACAATCTCCCACTTGTCCTAAAGCTAGTAGGGTGTACAAGATAATAAAAATACAAGTACACAAAATAATAAACTAGGAAATAACACGCCCAGTACAAGATCTCCCACTTGCCCTAGTCCGGTTGTGGTCTGTCCTATAGACTCATACTGAAGGAAATCTAAAACAAAGATCTCCATGAGCAGCGGAAGTGGATCGTTCTGAATTCCAATCAGAATGAACATAATAATTACAGTCTAACCAGAAACGAATATATTATGCATAAATAGAAATTACAACATGCTATAAAAGAATATAAGGGATAGAGTATGCGTACCTTTAAAGAACTATTCTTCAAGTATCCCTCGATCAATCTCTAATGCATCCAACAATGCACTCGAACCCAATGACCAGAACATCCAACGAACTCGAACACAAGATCGTCTGAATGCACCTCGAATCTAATCGAGTCCAACTCGATGCATGAATTGAGTAAGAACTGAAGGAACTCTTATTCAAGAGAACCCATGAGCGGACATAAGATCTTTCCAAGCCCATTGTGACAGAATTAAAGGCATTCACAAATATATAGAACAATTATGCATCTTCTAACAAATTACAACATGCTTTCATAATTAAATACAAAAGGAGTGAGAGACTTACCTTTGAAGAACGTTTCTTTTGAATATCTCTTGCTCTCGTGAAGAACTGGACAACAACCTGTTGCTCTCGTTTAGATCGCCTACCCAATCTCTTGGTAATCACGAACAATCTTCTCCACGAACAAGCACTCTTAGACACCACCACTCGACAACCTTGGTATTCTCGGAGTGAGAATCCAGGAGGTGTGGGCTCTGTTGGATTTGGTAGAGGGATGGAAGAAGGCAACGATCGAACTATACGATCATGCAAGTGGGAGAATGTACTGTTTATCACATAGATTTTGTATGCTTGATCGTTTAGTAAAACTCGGTTGGTACACGATCATTTAGTAAAAACACTATTGATCGTTTACACGGTTGTTTAGTAAATCTCGCTTGGCATGCAATCGCATAGTAAATCACGTTAGATCGTCTACACGATCGTTTAGTAAAAGGCGTTTTACACGATCGTTTAGTCTCTCGCTTAGAAGGTTATCGTGTAGTCTCTCATGAGCTAAACGATTAGTACAACACTTAATGAAGCGATCTTTTTACAAAATGAAAACTATTTTTATTTTACCCTTCAGTTATGAAAACTGAACATAACCTCCCACTTTTATGGTTAATGGAGAAAAATAACCAACCACAATTATCTCATAACTGTTTAATTATAAATAAATACAATAACTAAATTATCATATTATATTTATAACCTATAGTTTTAATATCACATTATATGTAATATTTAAACCATATTTCTTTTCTCCTTTAATTAATATAAATCATATTTATATCGAAATCCTCCAATTAATGTATTTCATACATCATGTCAATTATATCACATATAATTGAACCAGTTTAATTATATCATATATAATCAAACTTCCTCTTGAACACTTCAAACTAACCCAAAAACTGATTCTCAACTTGAATCCATTGAGCTACTAAGGGGACCTTATGGACCTGTAGCTTAAAACTCCAACAGTACGTGAATAACTTATTAAACTCTTTAATCATGAGATCCACCATCCGTTAACTATTAGGCACTCCACTAAAGACCGACAGCTGCACTATTCTCACTACAAATATATTTATGTGTCCATTGGATATAACCAGTCAATAATACGATAATCCTTCACAGATTGCTTATAAGTACAGCTGGGCCAATTTACCGTTTTGCCCCTGTAGTTACATCTAACTCCTTAAGTACCACTGATTCCTCTAATGAACAATACATCATAGTCCTACTATGAGTGAACACCTTTCGTGCCATGAGAAAGTGTGTGGCGCCACATTGTTCAAGCCCTAGAATCAGCCCTTAAGGGAGAAATCTATCTACTTACCTTTAATTCAGAGAATGAGTGAATTTCATCTTGTGTAGCTGAGTTCCCAGCTCCCCAATTAGACTAATCCTCAAAGTGGTAGGTTTGAGTCGGCAATCTGGCCATTCGCACCCATGCAAATCAAAGGACCGCCCTCATAGGTAGGAGTTCTCAACTCACTCAGGATTAAGGCCATGTTACCTATGGTCATCCTAATGAAATGAAAGTCTCTGTCATGAACGGCGTTATAGTAAATAATAAAATAGTCAGTTTTAACAGTAAACGATCATTATAAAGAAAAGTGACTATTTTTGTGGTCCAGTCTATATGAAAACTCATTGCATAGGACACCCCCACTCACTTGTCTCAACATGAACGATCTGTGGATCATATCATTTGTAGCACTTTACAACTTCTTGTAACAATTACAAAGTGGGTTGCATCCAATAGTGTTACCAGGATGAGATACCCAATTTCATCCATATACTTATTAGACCATTTAGGCTATATACTGTTAGCTTGATCCTGTTTATGTCATTACATAAAGTAACAGTATTCAAACTATAGCCATGGATATGTTTATTGGATTTTCATAATAGAATGCAAAATCAACAACTTATTATTATTGATAAATAGAATGTTTAACACGAACTGCAAGTTCTAGGATATTCCTAACAATTAATATATAACTTTATATAAACAAAAATGAATTAAACCATAACATACATTCCATACAACCATTCAACCTTATATTATAACATTTATAATATAAATGATGCATGGATATGCTATAATGCAAGCATACATATATTATCACTCTTATATTATATGATGCATGAGCATGCTTTATGTAATTTAAACGTGCATACTAATATATTATAACATTTATAGTATAAAATGATGCATGAAATTAAATGCATAACCTATAGCGGGTTTTAAAACTATATGACATACATTATGACATATAAAATAAACATACATTACATGTATATTTAACTAAAGTTGTAGGACTGGGATAGATAATCTCAAAACTGAAAAATAAATGGCTAAACGATTACAAAAGTTGAGTCCACCAATTCGGAACAAGTGAACCGGGTTTTGAACCGCTCTACCAAGAACACTTGTAACTTGATCGTGTAGCAAACTCCTGATCGTTGAGCAACGAGGCGTAGAGTACAAACGATCATGTATATGCGATCGCGTAGCTTTTGACTATGTGATGAGCATGAAAGTCTATGCGATTGTGCAACGTGCATTGAGTATCGCATACCATGTGATCGTGTAGCTACTGACTGTGCGATGAGCATGATAGTTTACACGATCGTGTAGCGAGCGTTGAGTATCGTATACTATGTGATCGTGTAGCTACTGACTATGCAATGAGCATGATAGTCTACACGATCGTTTAGCAGATGATGTAGCCAATTCAAACACGATTGTGTAGCAAACTTGACACGATCGCATAACGTTAGCTATGCGATCATTTAGAAGATGCTACACGATCGTGTAGTAAACTCTACACGAACACATAACAAAGTCTAAACGATCGTTTAGCTCTAGCTAGACGATACGACTACTGTTTCATCTTCTCCATTGAAACACACTACAAAATTTCTTCTAAAGCTTCACGAACGACTAAAACTTAAACAAATATAGACTCGATTGCAAGTTTAATGCCCCAAAAATGCAGGGGCCCTTACAAATTAACTTTATAATTTAAATAGAAAGCCATAAACAGAGATCACTACCCCGAAACATCCATCAACAACCATCCACATACATTTAACGTTTAAACGCAATGCAGAAATTAAAACCCACCATTATTGTAAATGATTTTAATACAGAAATGGAATTTGGAATAAGAACTACAACTTGGCATTGATATCAATTAAAGGAACTCGTTTTAAAGAGATCCTTGAGTGGAAACGGATCGTCCAAATTCCATTTTGATTGAAAAAACAAATTTACAGTAAACATTCAAGATATGCATTCTAAACAAATTCCAACATGTTATTTGTAAAGAAATAGAGTTCAAGAGATTATACTTTTGAAAAACGTTTCTTCGTGTAAACCCCTTGAACTATCACAAACCTCGAACTAAGCAAACCTGAAGACCCTTTTCAAAAACTTCACGAACCAAAACAGAAGACACAACCATTGGGAGCCTTCAACATACTCAGGGTGAGAGTCTAAGAGTTGTGGGCTCTGACTATTTTGGTTAGGAGGGTAAGTTTTTAGTTTGTAGGAGGTAGAAGATTAAGGAAGAATACATAATAGTTTTGTTCTTTTCTCTATCATATAGTAAAGCACCCAATCGTGTAGTTCTCAATGTGAGTCTGTAAGGAAGAAAAGAAAATAAATTCTTTATTCCATTTTCCATAAAACTACTTAACCACCCACTAAGGTGGTTGGAGAGAAAAGAGGAATAATTATCCAAAATAATAAAATTAATACAAATAAATATGATAACCAACTTATCATATCTTATTTATATTAAACTATATGTTATATCAAATATAACACATAATATATAGTTTTTTAATATTGATATAAACTATAGTTCATTTTCTCTATTTTATACCATTTAATGTAAATCATATTTATATTAAATTTAACAACAATGAATCACATTCATAGAAAATATATTTGAATTTTATTCAAATATTTATTTCCTCCAATTAAACTATAATGTATCAAATACATTATAACAATTATATCATATATAATTGAATCAATTTAATTATATCATATATAATCAAATTCTCTCTTATTAGTTTGAACATTTCAAATTAACCCAAAAACGGATTCTCAACTAATTCTTTTTGAACTACCAAGGGGACCTTATGGATCTGTAGCTTGAAGCTCCAATAGTACATGAATTACTAATTAAACTTTTAATTACATTATCCACCACCCGTTAACTGTCGGACACTCCACTAAATACCAACAATTGCACTCTTCACACTACAGATATATTTCTGTGTCCATTGGATATAACCAATCAACAGTACGATGGCTCTTCACAAATTGCTCGTAAGTATAGCTGGGCCAAATTATCGTTTTGCCCCTGTAATTACATCTAACTCCTTAAGTACCACTGATCCCTCTAATGAGCGGAAGCGGATAGTTCCAAATCTCATTGAGAAGGAAAACAAACAATTACAGTCTAAAACAGTAGATTATGCATAAACAATAAATTACAAGCATGATTCTTTAATTGAACAAGGGATAGAGTATGCAAACATTTGAAGAATTCTTTCTTCAAGTATCCCTCGATCGTTGAGCAACTCATTCAACAGTACGAACTTGAGTGCAACGATCAGAACAACCAAGAGTATAAACGGAAGAATCCTTGATCTTTATCGAGTGCAACTCGACCCTCGACCCTCGAATGGAACAAGAACACCACCACAAGAGTTATCTTGATATTCTCGGTGTGAGAATCGAGGAGTTGTGGACTCTGTGTAACTTTGGATAGAGGAATAAAGAAGGTAGACAATCAAGTAAGTGGAAGAAGGAAGAAGTCTATCAGATCGACTTGATACTCGATCGTGTAATAAGAAGAAGCCTATCGTATAGACTTGCTACTCGACCGTGAAGTAACGAGTAACTATCGTATAGTAAACTCGGCACTCAATCGTTTAGTCTGTGAGATGCTATCATTTAGTAAAACTCTTTTACTTGATAGTCTTACTTTTTTTGAAACGATACAATAATGATTCATCAACCTCTGATTTTTGAAAACCATTTTCCTTTTTATCTCACAGTTACCATAACCGTACATAACCTTCCACTTAAGTTGGTCATTAAAGAAAAAAAATAATTAATTATCATATAATTAATATATTATAAATATAATAACTAATTTATCATATTATATTTATAACCTATAGTTTTAATATTTCATCATATGAAACATATAAACCATAGTTCTTTTTCTATTTTATGGTATTTAATATAAATCATATTTATATTAATTCCTCCAATTAAATATGTATCAAATACATCATATCAATTATATCACATATAATTGAATCAATTTAATTATATCATATATAATCAAATTTCCTTTTGTTAATTTGAACATTTCAAACTAACCCAAAATCTAATTCTCAACTTGAACCCATTGAGTTACCAAGGGGACCTTATGGACCTATAGCTTGAAGCTCCAACGATATGTGAATAACTGACTAAACTCTTTAATCATGAGATCCACCATCCGTTAACTATTGGTCACTCCACTAAAGACCGACAGTTGCACTCTTCGCACTACAGATATATTTCTATGTCCATTGAATATAACCAATCAACAGTATGATGATCCTTCACAAATCGCTCATAATTATAGCTGGGCCAATTTAGGTTATCACTTAAGGCGTAAACAGAGACAAACGGTTATGTAATAAATACAGAAATTACAGCATGAAAACTACAAATGATCAAGAAAAGAAATCTCTACACACATTTGTAGACACGTCTCCATGCTCCTTGATCATAAACGCTCGAACACAGCAACCTCGAACGCTTGATCAACACGGCCGCTCCGCAACACAAACACCGCAACACAAACAACACAACACAAACAACACAAACTCCTCAACAACACAAACAGCCTCTACAGAACCTTGACGGCGTCGAGTTGAGTATGACACTACTAGGAAGGCTACCTTGGTATTCTGGGTGTGAGAATCCAAAGGGTGGGCTCTGTGTGGACTTGGTATGAGGCAGAAGAATGGAGGATTCAACAATCGTGAACATGATTGAGCAAGTAGGAGAAGACTGGACCTATCGTATAGATTGATGCCCAATCGTTTAGCAAAAGTTGAGTGATCGTCTAGCGAAAGCTAAGCGATCGTTTAGCTGCGTGTCTGTTGCTTGCAAAAGACTACACAATCATTTACTAAAACAAGCCGTCGCTTAGTAAATCCGTATTTACTTGACAACTTCCGTGAGATTTTTTTTTTTTTAGAGAGAAATCCCAAAATCAATTCTATCAAAAACTTACTAAAATTAGGAAAACAAATTTCCTTTTATCTCACGGTTACCATGAACCACTAATAACCTCCCACTCAATTGGTTATTAGAGAAAAAGATTTAACTATCCAATAATTAATATTATTATAAATATAAATGATAACCAACTTATCATACTATATTTATAACCTAGAATTTTAATATTTCATCTCATGAAACATATAAACCATAGTTCTTTTTCTATTCCATGGTACTTAATGTAAACCTCATTACATTAATCCTCTACTAGATGTGTCTCATACATCATACCGATTATATCATATATAATCAAAATACTTCTTATCAATTTGAACATTTCAAATCAACACTAAGAACTGATCATCAACTAAATCTATTGAGCTACCAAGGGGACCTTATGAACTTGTAGCTCAAAGCTCCAATGGTACATGAATAACTGACTAAACTCTTTTGTCACGGGATCCACCATCTGTTAACTGTCAGGCACTCTACTAAAGACCGACAGCTGAACTCTCCTTACCACAGATATATTATGTGTCCATCTTAACAAATCAGGAGTGCGATAACCCTTCACAGATCGCTCGTAAGTACAGCTGAGCCAATAACCGTTATGCCTCTTTAGTTACATCTAACTTCTTGAGTACTACTGATCCCTCTAATGAACATAAGTCATAGTTCTACTATGAATGAGTCCTCTCTTCCAAAGAGAAGTTGTGGCCACTATGTTCAAGACTAGGAATCAACCCTTAAGGGAGCAATCTCTCTACTTATCCCTGCTTCGAGAAAGGAGTAAATTCCATCTTGTGGATTGAGTTCCCAACTCCTAGATCAGATAAGTTCCCAAAAATCCTAGACACATTGAGTTGGCAATCTGGCCAGTCTGACCCATACTAATTAGAGAACCGCCCTCAAAAGCAGAAGTTCCTAAAACACTCAGGATTGAGGTCATGTCTGCTATGGTCATTTAGGTGAAATGTAAGTCTCTAGTATCAACGACGTTATATACAAAGTCTAGTCATCTCGTGGTCTAGGTCTTATACAAACTCTTTGTATAGGTCACCCCCGCTCACACGTCTCCACATGAATGGTCAGGATCTACCATTTGTAGTAGTTTACAACACTTGCAAACCTCTACAAAGCGGGCCGTATCCATAGTGTCACAAGGATCAGGTGTCCCTCCTTAATCCTTATACAACAGACCTATTTAGGTTATCACTTGAGGCATTATCCACTTGTATATCACATATACATGCTTAAGTTCACATAAGATAACCAAGGAGCTTTGTTTATTGGATATGAGTAAATGCTAGAATTAAATAACGATTATTTTATTCATCAAACAGTGTGTATCTTTACAAAACAACGAGACTCCGGGAGAATTAAGACACCAATCCCAACAATCTCCCATTTGTCCTAATGACTCGGAAGATTAATGTACAATATACAATAAACTAGGTCGTACCCCAGTATCATCTCCTACTTGCCCTAGATAAGATGTCGCATGTCCTGCAGACCCAGATTCTTCAGGTGACCCTTGAACACTTTAGTCGTGAGGGCCATTTTAAAGGGATCAACAACGTTGTGCAATGATGCGATCTCCATGACTATCACATCACCGCGATGCACAATCTCCCTGATCAGGTGATATTTTCTTCTATGTGCTTACCCCGACAATAACTCCGAGGCTCTTTCGAATTTGCCACAGCCCTGTTGTTATCACAATAAAGAGTGATAGGTAAATCCATATTCGGAACAAATTTCAAATCTGAAAGAAATTTCCTCAGCCAAACAGCCTCCTTAGCTGCTTCACAAGCGGCTACGTATTCGGCTTCCATAGTGGAGTCCACGATGCATCCTTGCTTGATGCTTCACCAGACTAAAACCCCTCCATTCAGAGTAAACACTGACCCCGATATCGATTTGCGAGAATCTCTATCGATTTGAAAGTCATAGTCTGTGTATCCTATAAGGATCAAATCCTTATCTCCATACATGAGCATGTAGTCCCTCATTCTCTGAAGATACTTGAGGATCGTCTTGACCGCCATACAGTGATCAAATTGTGGATTGGACTGATACCGACTGACAATCCCTATTGCATAGCAAATGTCGGGTCTGGTACACAACATTGTATACATTAAGCTTCCGACAGTAGAAGCATAGGGAATCCGTCTCATCTCCTCAATCTCTTGAGGTGTCTTAGGACATTGATCCTTAGACAAAATGATTCCATGCCTGAAGGGTAATAAACCCTTCTTGGAATCCTGCATCCTGTACCTGATCAACATATGATCAATGTACGATGCCTGAGACAAGGCTAACCATTTGTTCTTGCGATCCCAAATGATCTAGATCCCTAAAACGTACTGTGCCTTACCCAAATATTTCATTTGGAACTAGGCAGCTAACCATTTCTTAATGTCAGTCAGATACCCTACATCATTTCCAATGAGTAGGATATCATCCACATACAATACCAGGAAAGCTACTGAGCTGTTGATGATCTTCTTGTAAACACAAGGCTCATCAATGTTCTAATCAAAGCCAAACGACTTGACAGTAGTGTCAAATCTGAAGTTCCAAGATCTAGATACTTATTTCAGCCCATAAATGAACCTATTAAGCTTGCAAACTCTTTTCTCTTGATCTGGAACGATGAACCCCTCTGGTTGAATCATATAGATGGTCTCCTCAAGATTACCATTAAGAAAGGTAGTCTTGACGTCTATTTGCCATATTTCATAACCATAAAATGTGGCTATAGACAGGAGAATTTGGATAGACTTGAGCATGACAACAAGTGAGAGAATTTCCTCATAGTCTACTCCCTCAACCTGGGTATAACCTTTTACCACGAGTCTAGCCTTAAAGGTTTGCACCTTTCCATCTACATCTCTCTTTCGCTTATAGATCCACTTACACTCAATAGGTCTTACCCCATCAGGTCGATCAATAAGCTCCCAGATGTTATTGAAGTACATAGACTCCATTTCCTGGTTCATGGCTTTAACCCATTCATCTTTGTCAACATCCTCCATTGCTTTCTTAAAAGACAACAGATCCTCGACCCTATCATTCGTAATGAAGTTTTAGGCTTCAGTCAAACCCATGCAGTGATCTGGTGGGTTCATCACCCTCTCAATACGTCGAGGTAGTCTCAACTCTTGAGCTGGTTGACTAGACGTTCCGACCTCAACAACTCTTGTTGATCTATCGGCCTGTTCAACAAATTTTTTTGAACCCTCAGCAGTCTTAATCTCACGCAAAACGAGCTTACTCCGTGGCTTATGATCCCTCATGTGGTCTTCTTCCAAGAAGAAAGCATTTATAGAAACAAACACTTTGTTCTCACTTGGATCATAGAAGTATCCACCTCTCGTTTCCTTGGGGTAGCCTACAAAAAGGAAAACCTTCGAACGCTGTTCCAACTTCTTTGGATTAGTCACTAGCACATGTGCCAGATAGCCCCAAATCCTAAAGTGGCGTAAACTACCTTTACAGCCTCTCCATAACTCAAAAGGTGTTTCAGAAACACTTTTCAAAGGAACGTTGTTCAGGATATAACATGCAGTCTCCACTGCAAAACCCCAAAACGAGTCTGGAAGATGAGCATAACTCATCATAGACCGAACCATGTTCAACAAGGTTTTGTTTCTCCTTTCTGATATACCATTCTGCTGAGGTGTACAAAGGACCAAGAGTTGGGATGCAATCCCATGTTATATCATATAGTTATGGAATTGGAGGTCCATATACTCTCCACCACGATCAGATCGTAGTGTTTTTATCTTTTTACCTAACAAGTTTTCAACTTCAGCCTTATACTTCTTGAACTTGTCAAGAGCTTCGGACTTACGTTGCTTTAGGTAGAGTTACCCGAACCTTGAATAATCATCTATGAAAGAGATGAAATATTCATGCCCACCTTGAGTTCTAACATTCATCGAGCAATAGAGGTATGAATGTAGAAGCTCCAAGGCTTCCTTGGCTCTATAACCTTTTCCAGTAAAAGGCCGTTTGGTCATCTTGCCTTCGAGGCATGATTCATATACCGGCAAGGATTTTTCTTCTAAACTCTTTAGAAGTCCACTTTTCACCAACTTCTCAATCCTATTGAGGTTGATGTGACCTAACCTTAGATGCCAAAGATGGGCGTTTTCCTTAGGAGAAACCTTTAGTCTTTTAGCTATTGTTTCCGTACTGAACATTTCAGTGTTAAACAAGGCTTTTATGACTAACGAACTTAGTACATATAAGTTACTTTCCATTAAACCATGACCAATCTCCATTCCATTCTTGAAAATAAACAATTTATTCTCAGAAAAGGAGACGGTATAGCCTTGTTCAATGGGACAAGAAACCGAGATTAAGTTCCTCTTAATTTGAGGGACTACAAAAACATTATCCAGTAATAGATAACGTTTCTTGTCAACAAATAACTTCAGCCTTCCTACAACAACATTTGAAACAATCTCACCAGTACCGACTCGAAGAGTCATTTCTCCCTATGGCAACGTTTGCCAGGAACTGAATCCTTGGTAAGAGGAACTGACATGATTGATAGCACCCAAATCAAGGATCTTGGTAGAATCATCATTCTCTACCAAACACATCTCCAAGATGAATAAATCAGATTTACTATCTTGTCTCCTCTTTTAGATAGTAGTGGGATCGAGGTTGTTTGCCACGAAAGATGTTTCACACTATTCTTTCCACTGTAAGTAGTCAGTCATTTTAAAAGCTTTAAACGAAAATACTAACGAGTTGCAGAAAATAAAAACACATTGACTTACGTTAGGTTTTAAGTAAATACTCATTGTAAAACAAAACAGCACCCAATAAGGTTGTATCAAAACTAATATGAACCCCGTGTGACATTTAGTTCGTAATGACACTTCAAAAGTTTAGGACAAAAGCCGCCAGTGGGAAGTCAGTTATCCTTCCTCTGAATTGAGAAGTTCTCAACTAGTCATTAATATGAGAACAACTCTTGCTTGTATAACGGCTGGCCATAATTGATTTGGCCAACTTACTTAACAATGTCCCTAAGTGTGACCCACCATTTTAGGCCCTAGAGGTCCGCCCCAAAAAGCCAATCCGAAGGGAAAAAATCCAATTGGGAAAAACCTAAAGAGACCCTATCCATTTCTGGAGTTCACCTTGAACTTGACCAACTGTACAAAACCTATCCAAAGAGGACGCTCCTAGGGCACCACGAGGGAGTACAGAAAAATCTCACGGTGTGAACCAATGACAGAGACCATAGGATGTGTTGACACATACTCTTCGCCCACTTACTATAAACACTCTTTCCGTCCACCTTGATATTGACTCATGCAAACACCATTCAAAAGGGGATGCTCCCAGGGCACCACGAGGCCAAGCATGAATCTCACGGTGTGAACATACATGGAGAAACGTGAGTGGAATCATAGACATATCATATACATCTCTTTCTCCCACTGAGTATTTTATAACCTAGGGTTTAGCTAACTTAGAAAAAACATGGCTAAGGATTTTAGCTAAGTGACTTTTAGGTTTGCCCAGGAGTAACTTTTTCCTTGGATAGTTAAACAAATTTTGATCATCATCTATTAAAGTCTTTAACGGAGTCTTTGACCAAATCGCCGCATGCTTGTTGAAAATCTATCTAATTCACCTTTTCATGTAGGTTCCCAGGTAGGGGTGTTACATTTCTGTCAATTTAAGAACCCTAGCCTAGCCAAAACCTGCCTTACAAAAGGTCCCTTATAGATAGATTTACAACATATTTAATCTTTTATTTCAACCAATTTTATCCTATTAAACTGATTTTAATTTGTTAAACTCTTTAGATCCACTTGAACTTAGGTCTATATAAATCCAATTTTAAAACCCTTTTAAAAAGAACTTGAGTTCACCCTAAGTTCGCATGCAACTCTTTCTTATTGATTTTAGGTCTAATTTACTTTATAATACTGATAAACGAAAACAACCACCACAAGGCGAAGCTAACACATGCAAGGCATTCATAACGCTTATAAACAGCCTAAGTGTCATGCTCAATGCATTGTTCATTCATTGTTACTTCTTTTATTTAATACTTATACAAAACAACAATGAAACAAGCAAAACATGCTTCCATTCACCCTTAGACTATAACATTTATAATAAAAGGAAGATGCATGATATGCTCACTGCATGCAAAATATAACTCTTATATTTCATGATGCATGCGCATGCTTTCAAGTAATTTCTTCATGCTCGATTATAACATTTATAATACATGATGCATGAATAATTGCACAACCTAAGGTGGGTTTTAAACTATATCTCAAACACTTTGGCATATAAACACCATACATCACTTGTATAAACAACAAATGTTAATGAACCGGGTAAAATTGCCTTAAAAACACAAAATTAAAGCTAGGAGTCTCCAATTCAAACAGGCGAACCGGGTCTTGAACCGCTCGAGAAATGCATCGCGTCTCCAACCATCGTGTACTAAACTTCCCGCTATCGTCTACACAATAAAACAAATACTTTGCTCTATCGCTTACCAATGCTCCTAGAGCTAAACAATCGTTTAGCAAATACTACACGATTGTATACCTTTTACTAAGTGATGAAGCCTGAGGTACATGATCACTGAGCACGCTTCGCATAATGCCCGCCTTCCGCGATTGTCTAAACGACTACGATGCCGTGAAGCACAAGCGTCTAACTGATCACTTAGCTAGCGCCTCCGTATTGTATACACGCAATCGTGTAGGTAGTAGCTTACGATGACGCTTTCTAACTACACGATCTTCTAGCGCACGCCTTTTACTAAACGATGAGCATCACATACTCCCACTACGATTGTCACCTACAGTGTCTACGCAATCGGGCAATCAATGCTACGCGATAGAGTAAACGATTTATCCTATTGCTTAGCATTAGCTAAACAATCGTTTAGTAAATACTACACGATCGTTTAGAAAAATCTAAACGATAGCTTAGTAAAATCCCAATGATCATTTACCTTAGGCTACACGATACGACCAATGCTTGGTCTTCTTCTTCATTGAGAACCGCATCTCCATGCTACGAAACTTCATCATGAACGACTCGACTAACTCAAACTCTTTGAATTACAGACTTGATTTGCAAGTAAATTACGTCCAAAAACATAGGGGCCTTTACAAATTAACACTTTGTAATTGTAGAAAGCTTTAACTAAAGGCAATTAAACCCGAAACATTCATCAACTTCATCCACAAATGCACTTAACGATTAAACACAAATGCAGAAACCCACCGTGACTGATACCAATTGAAGGAAATCGAACACGAGGATTTCCATGAGCAGCAGAATAGATCATTTCAAATTGAAATCATGTATGAACATTACAAATTACAGTTGTAAACATAGACAAACAGTTATGCAATAAATAAAGAAATTGCAGCATGAAAACTACAAATGATTAATGCATTGTAAATGAGATGAAATAATGGTACGCAATTGCGGTGATGAGTTATGCGTTGCACATGCAAGTTTTCCTAGTAAAACCCAAGTATAAATCTCACTAGGTTTCCTAGTAAGTCCAAGGTCGAACACAGTGACTACTGAGTTAATATGCGATAGTAAGATTAATTCCTTTGTGGTGGCAAAAACAAATAAGTTGGTTGGTGTTTTGTTTAAGTCTAAATCCTAAGCGACGGATTCGAGTAAAGAGTTGATGAAAATGAGAATTATAATGAGTATGCGGTGAACGAGTTGAGAAGGGATTAATGACAGGAAATTAGAAGTCAATTTTACTCGACAACTAAATCCCGTGGACGCGGTATGCGATGCATGTTTCTAAGATATGTGTTGATAGTCATGCGTTGATGGTCATACGTTGGAATGATAATGCGTTAACGAATGTATGCAATGACCATGCGTCCTTCCACAAGTTTTCTTGCGTTCACGACAAATATAACACGAACGCAAGTTTCTCGGGTAATCCGAGGTCGAACACAGGGACTTGTAGCTATATGTATGCAGTAATGTGCATGCAGTGGTTTAAATAAAAGAATGATGGAGGGGTTTCTATATTAACACTACTTCTACTCCTAGCTAACAGACAACGCAATGAGAATATGCATGAGAGGTAGAGATACGACAACACTTGACATGAAATAAATGTATGAGAAAATAGATAAAATGCGGAGATGATTTCATTGCAACATTTAAGAGTGATCGCATGGGCAACGTTAGTCAATGCAAGTCATGCGATCATGCTACACACACTGAAAGCCTAAATCTAGGACGTATGCGGTGTGTATGCATAAATGTCGAGATGACTGCATACCGCCACCATATCCTACTTCCTGGATGCAGCCATTGTCCTCTCCATAGAGTGCATACATTGTGTAATAACAAACAGAGTTTATTCCTAAGTCTCCATTCTTTCTTATGCAAACCTAATCTAGCCCTCTCGAGCATCCATTCTAACCTAGCTCTCTCGAGTCATTAGGTTTTTTCTTTAGACTCTTTCTCGAGTAGCTCTAAAAGTGTGATGGGCGCATACATAAGACAAGGTAATCGCATGAACTTTGCTGACCTAAGATTATTCCTATCTCTAGTGAACAATGCATACATTGCTTAATGCGACCAACCACTTACCCTCCCAGGCAGTTGGTTGTTGCTGACTTTACTCATAGACAAGCATTGCGTTAGCCTATAGACAGGCAATGCTGCAGCTTCACACTAAGCAAATAAGGTTTTCTCACACACTCACGCAACGCACACCTCTCGGTGGGTTACTACATGCTTCATATCTCTAATCCACACGACTAAGTATGTGATACTCTAGCAGTCTCACTAAGTTTTGCAATGAAAGTAAAGATACTAAGCGAAAAAGATGAAGATGGAGTCGAAGGAGACAGAGAAATGCATTGAAAACAAATTGTATTAATTCCTTAATCACAAAATGTCATACAATACAATATGAGAAAAGAAAGAGAAATGAAGTGACCGGTTGGAAGCAAAGACTTGCTTCCAGCGGATGTGTGTCAAGGCTGCCAGTGGTGCAATGGATGGGCGGAGAAGCTGACTCTCTCGAGACCTAGCTCCGGTCGAAGGCTCCGATCGTCACTCGAAATGAATGAAGGAGGTGAAGAACTCTCAACCATCTTCTCACACAATTTGTCTGGATCACGGGGAAAATCCCCAGTTCACATGGATCATCCCCAGATAGCTTGAATTTCTGCTCACCGGCTTCTATTTATAGAGCTTGGGTCGCCGACAATATTAATTGGACTGCTCTGAGTCTGACATTCGGCGCGTTAGTCCTTTCTAAACCTCTGCCACTAACGACATGGTAGGTAAAACGTCAGCAACATCTTTTGGTTTTTCTCAAGGTAGATGCGTTGATACGTTCATTCCACCAACCTTACGTTGATCCTATTAGCATGCGTTGTCGCGTGGTCGTCATCATTCAATGACCGTATTCGCTTAATACCACAACTTTACATGATGACCACAATCGCTTGACGAGCTCAACTCCTATGCGATGGACGCATACGACTGATTACCGCAACATCCATACGTTGATCGATGCATTTGGCTTTGTGATGGAGAGTTTCTCCACATGCGGTGGTCCGATTTCCACGTTTGCGTCCATTTCCTGTTTTAGCTACAAAAATAGAATATTGAACGCATAATAACACAAAATGATAGGTTAGCTGAGATTCAACATGCTGATCGACGCAAGCTCATTTTCTCGTGAATTCCTATCATGATTGACGCATATTCTGCCTAACAACCTTCATAATTCTAAGAAAAGACCTAAGATGACATGCATTTTTACATGTTATCACACCTCCAAACTTAAAATCATGCTTGTCCTCAAGCATGCATTATACTCAAGAAATTCTAACTCACCTTCATACTTTCCTTTGCGATGACTAGCTTCTCAGATTATAATTTCCTCATACCTCTGACCATCACCACAATGCTTTCCTCCACTTTGGCTGCTTCTTCAAAAAGATCTTTTCTAAGTTTAGATCCAGTAAGCCTTTTCTCAAAAACTTTTATTCATTTACCGCAATTTTGCGTTTAGCTTTTGAGAATGTGTTCATAAAAAATACTTCAAAGCTTTGCGATGTCTTATTCAAATGTGGTTACGCCCTTCGTTTTGGCTTACCCCCACATGTGTCATGCGGGCATCCAACTGCGGTTGTGTTCCATATTCAACTTAACTCTTGTCTCGTTTGATTTGGCTTGTGTCGGACATAGGAGTTGCGCTGATCCTGGTGACTTGCCTTCGTTTTGGCTTGCCCCCACGTGTGTCATGCGGACATCCAACTTCGAGCAAGTGCCTTTCACAGCTTAACTCTTATCAACATGGGTTTTTCTATTGCGTTGACAGTGGAGTTATTATTCTCAAAAGCTCGCTTCATGTTTTTTTTAAATGATCGCAATATAATGAACGCAATTCTTTGAGACCGCTGCCACCCCCAAACTTAGAGGTTGGCAGCGTTCTCACCACAAAGCTAAAAACAAAATTACAAGAATGCGGTAATAAATGGTTGAACAAAGGTTTGCACAAAATAAAACTTAAGACTTTCAAAATTTGAAGAAGCTAATAAAAGTAAAGAATGACTTGTGTTGATTAGTTAGAAGATGCGGTGAACTATACGTACCATCATAGAAACATCACAAAACAACGAAATCGGGAAAGAAAGAATTTCAAAAGGATAAGGCATACAAGATAACAGGAAAAGACCTTAGGTGGAACAATGCATGCGATCATGCGTCGAAATCCACAAGATTGAAGCCATGCATTGAAGGGTGAAAGGAATTCTTCCATTGAACTACGAACTGAGGAGACTTATTGATGCACCTTTAAAGGGTGAATGACGCATACATAAAGGGTGAATGACACATACATAAGGCAAGATGATCGCATAAAATGAAGATCTTAGGTCATGCTAGCTATGTACTTCTCAACCCATTCGGAAATTTAGATACTCATGCGAGATATAGATAGATTAAGCACAAGTTAAATTAAGATTTCCATTGTCCATAGATTAAATACAGAATACAGAATACAGAATAACAATAGAATGTAGAGATAAGAAGCCTGATAGCAATGTTTTGCTTCCCGTGGCCTTTTACACTATCTTTTTTTTCCAACTCTGCTTAGCTGAATGTCCTTGCTTTCGCAAGTGTTGGCCCTCTCTCCTTTTGTAGCACTTCCTGGCAGTCTTCCGAGCTGTCTGAGAATGATCTCTTGGCGTCTTCCCCTCTTCGTTTGTCTTCGTCTTCTGATAACGTGCAGAAATGCACATTATCGTAATGCTAAGTTCTTAAGCAATGTTGGATTGCATTGATGAAATTTGATAATTTGTGTCCATTAAGCATCGATTTCATAATATTGTGGTCGCATGTGTTCAACGCATTAGAACAGTTGATTTTTGTATTTTTGTGCAGAATATGCGTTGATGCAATGCAAGAATTACGATCATAGGAAATCACTGGTCGAACGCAACTTCACCGCAAGGCTTTGCGATGATTGTGTTTGCAAACATTCGCCCAAGAAGGATCGCCGCAACTTGGTCAGCGCAACATGGTAGGCGCATCTAGGTGAAAGGCTAATCAATCGCGATGGGATAGAAAGCTGATGACAGTCGAATTTGAATTAAGTTGACAGCCGATAACGGTCACAAAATACATTCAATTTTTCGGTGACAATTATTCGACGCATCAGTCAGCAATTAAAGTCGTCCCATCTGTACAACCATGAGAGAGAAGCCACCTTTCACCATGGGCGCTCTATAAATACCAAGGGAATTCTTTAGCAAAGGGGTTGACGGGTTGACAAATTAACCAATTCACGAGTTCAGCTATTGTTTGTTCCACAAGTTCACAGTTTCTTTCATTTAAAGGCGGAGCAAAAGAAGAGTGGTGACCGGAGATCGCTCAGGACAACTCGAGAGAGAACCTTGGGGCGAAGAAGTAGAGAATGGGCCGACTCTCGTGAGAGCGAGATTATCTTTTGAGCATGAGTAGAAATCAGTGTAAAAGCCTGGGCAACAAGAGATTGCTTCCAGGCCCTTTAATCTATACTTGCATTGTTATTTTATACTTCATCTTCATATTTATACAATGGAAGTTCTATTTCTACATCTGTTCACTCTCTTAGCATGCATGAGTAGCTAAACTAGTCGAATGGGTTGAGGAAAACTAAGCTAACATGACCTAGGAAGTTCATTGCTTGCGATTGTCTTGATTTATGTTGTGCCAAATACCCTTTAGAGCTACTCGAGAGAGAGTCTAAAGAAAGAACCTAATAACTCGAGAGAGCTAGGTTAGAATCTGGACTTGAGAGAGCAAGATTAGAACTGCATAAACAAGAGATAGGGACTTAGAGATAAGCTTTGTTTGTCAACCTGCATCACATGCATCCTAGAGATGGGAATGATATTATGTGGTCGCCTTATTTGTGTGTGTGTCATCTCGTCATCGCATAAATAAGAATAGAGGATTATGTGTAGGTCCTATAGACTTAGTGCATATATCGCATGTGTTCTAACCTTAGAAGCCATGGCATTCGCACCGAGAGATGGTTTAATGTTTTGTGCATGTTGCATGATCACATAGCATGAATGTATCCAAGGAAGTGTTAGCCGAAACTTTTCTCAACCCGTTCACCGCATACTCATCGCATCTTCCGTTTACCAACTCTTTTCAAACTCCGCCGCATTTATTTATTTTTCATCAACGCAAACAACAAACCCCACAATTTATTTATTTATCCGGTTACTGCAAAGTTCTTCACAAAATTTCCAACGCAATTTGTTTTCACAAGTCCCTGTGTTCGACCCTGGACTTACCAAGAAACTCAGAGGAATTTACACTTGGATTCTGCTGGGGAAACTTGAGTGCACAACGCAATTTCATCAATGCATATCATCCACATTTCCACTTCATAAAACAAAGCATCATCTTCTAAGTATAAAAAATGAACAGATTGACAGCTAACTATTTTGTATATGATCTATCTTCTATATGGCGAACTCCTTTATCGATGGTGGACTTCGGTATTTATAGAGCTCAAGGTGAAAAATCTTTTCCTTCTAATGATTGCAATGATGGCCGGTCATTAAATCTTCTACTCTGATGCACCGATTAATGGTCATTGAAGAGTTGAATGTACTTACTACAGTGTGTCGTGAACAGCTTGTCAACTAAATTCGGATTCGAGCATCATCAGGTTTCCGTTCTATCATGATTTATTATGCTTTCACCTTGATGCACCGTCTTTATGCGACCACCTTCTTGAACAACTCCTCGCGAACGCATACGATCGCATGACTTTGCGATCACAATCTTTCAATGCGTGCGGACGCTGAATTCCTTGGATTGCAATTTTACTTGCACCAACGCATTTTTCCTGCACAAAATAAGTAAATTAGTTGTTTTTATGCGATGGGCACATGCGATCGCAATATTCCCAGTTTACTGCTTTTGGACATGATTTTGTATATTTTTACCGTCGCATTCCCTCATTGTTTTACTTGTTTGCACTGTAATAATGTGTATTTCTGCCCGTTATCACACCCCCCAAAATTTAAAATAATGCTTATCCTCATGCATAAACTAAAGATTTTCTTTAAAGAGTCATCTACCTTTTCCTTACCTAGATTTCTCGAGGTGCCTTATTCAAATCTTATGAACCAAAGTCTTCTTAATTTCTATCTTGGTCTCTTCCTAAATTATTTCTAAAACTTAGGTACCACAAGTTTAACTTTCAAAACTATTTTACTTGTTTCCAGGACATCGCATGATTTATTTCAAAAACTTTTTTCAACCGGGGTTTTTCCAAATGATTTCTATCCTTGCACGGTTTAGAAATTCTTTTTGTGACCTGGCGTGATCCAAGTGCCTTGCCTTCATTTTGGCTTGCCCCCACGGGTGTCATGCGAGCATCCAACTACGAGCAAGACGCTCTTTCTCAGTCTAAACTCATGCCCATTTGGAAGTTGAGTTGCGATCACTTGATTTATGTGTCGATCACGATTCCTACCTTCATTTTGGCTTGCCTCTATGCGTGTCATGTGAACATCCAATTACGAGTAGGATCCGATCTCAACGTTATGATTTTTTTTTTTAGTTTTTTTAGATGTCTAAAAGTAGCAAGGTTGAAAATAAATACTGGCACCCCCAAATTTAAATGCAGCAATGTCCTCATTGCTGATAAACTGAAATGATTCATGCGATGCTCTTAGGAAGTTTCGTAAAGATCATTTTGAAAGAAAGCTGGTGGACCACTAACTTCCAGAAATATTTCATGAATTGAACATCCTTAAATTAAGTTGATTTTAGTACATGCGATGAGAAATAAAGGCATGAGTTTCATCATTGAAATCATAATTTGTACGGAAAATATTGCGGTGATTAAATAAAGTAATCAAAATTTAATGATTGCACCAAACAAAAGAGGATGCGATGATAAAATTAGCAATGTTAAAATGAGATGCGAGAGTGCAAAATTTGGAATAAGAAAGTTAAAGAAAGATACAACCCCCAAATTTGCTCTGTTACCCGCATCATCTGTTATCGCATCCTTCTTTGTTGTGGGTTGAT
The DNA here is from genome assembly GCF_027475165.1 of Benincasa hispida. NCBI lineage: Eukaryota > Viridiplantae > Streptophyta > Magnoliopsida > Cucurbitales > Cucurbitaceae > Benincasa > Benincasa hispida. The sequence goes on along the minus strand of NC_143483.1, from coordinate 41,949,201 downwards.
TTCTCCATTTCGATGGGCTGAACGAATTGATTGTGTTTTTCGATTATTGCGTTGCTCCACCGCAATCATTTACTACGATTGTTGCTGAAAAATCACGAGGGTCAAAAGTATGAAAGACAGAGTTGGTATTTTAAAGAGAAGTGTTTGTACAAAAAAAAAAAAAGGTAAAGTAAGTTCATGAAAGAAAGATATAAAAAGGATACTAAAAAAAATTGCATCCTTAATGTGTGTATGTTGCATAACAACACAGGGACCCCTCGTTTCTTCTTTAGTCAGGATTCCTCAGGTCCACGGAGGTATTTTCGCAATGAAAGTCGCCTCCGTGATACATCTTGACTCTTTACCCGTTGTCCTTGAATGCGCGAGTCCTTTCTTCATTAGTCAATTCGACCACATCGTGCGGAAATACTTCTTTGACTATAAATGGTCCGGACCAGTGTGACTTTAATTTTTTGGGAAAAATTCGTAGCCGAGAATTGTATAACAAGACCTTCTTTCAAACCTGAAGATTCTTTTTGCACAGTCGTTTGTTATGCCATCGTTTTGCGCGTTCCTTATAGATCTTGGCATTTTCATATGCTTCGATTCTCCATTCGTTTAGCTCGAGTAACTGAAGTTTTCTTGCCTCCCCTGCAGTCTTCAAATCAAAATTGAGCTTCTTCACTGCCCACAGTGCTTTGAGTAGAATGTTGAACCTTGCCCAAGCAAATTACACTACCACTGAAAAAGAACTTCTTGCTGTGATCTTTGCATTGGAAAAATTCAAAGCTTACTTACTGGGATCTGATGACATGCAGAAATGCATGTCATCTTAGGCCTTTTATTTAGAATTATGAGGACTGTTAAGCAAAATATGCAGCAATTATGTTAGGAATTCATGAGAAAAGGAGCTTGTGGCGTTCAGCATTGAGAATCTCGGCAAACCCATTATTATACGTTCAATTGTCTGTTTTTGTAGCTAATGTAGGAAGTTGATGCAAACGCGGAAGCCAGACTACCGCATACGGAGAAAATCTCCATCACAAAGGTGAATGCTTTCGATCAACCCATGGGTGTTGCGGTAATCAGCCGCATGTGTCCATCGCATGGGAGTTGCGCTCGTCAAACGATTGCGGTCATCGTGTCGAAGTTGCAGTATTAAGCGAATGTGGTCACTGAATGATTGCAGCTACATGATAACGCATAATAGAGGGATCAATGCAAGGTTGGTGGAATGAACGCATCAACGTACATCTCGGGAAAATCAAAAGCTGATGTTGACATTTCACCTACCACGCCATTAGCCGCAGAGATTCATAAAGGACTAACGCGCCGCGAATGTCAGAATCAGAGTAGTCCATTAATGTTTTCGGCAATTCAAGCTCTATATAAAGAAGCCGATGAGCAGAATTTCATCTCATCCAGGGATTTCGCTTGAGGTTCGCCTTAGGGTGGATCCAGGGTTTTCCCTTTGATCTAGACTAATGCGTGAAAAGAAAGGTTGAGAGTTCCTCATCTCTTTCCTCTATTCTGAGTGACGACCGGAGTTAGATCTCGAGAGAGTCAGCTCTATCGCCCTTCCTTGGCACCACCGGTAGCCTTAACGCACATCTGCTGGAAGCAAGACATTGCTTCCAACTGGTCATTTAATTTTCTCTTCTTTTCTTATATTTTATTGTATTACATTTTGTGATTAAGGAATTAATATAATATGTGTTCAATGTATTTCTGTGTTTCCTTCGATTCCATCCCCATCTTTCTTTACTTAGCATCCTTAACTTTCATTGCATCATTTAGTGAGATTGCTAGAGTATCACATACTTAGTCATGTGAATTAGAGATATGAAGCATGTAGCAAACAACCGAGAGTTGTGCATTGTACGAGTGTGTGAGAAAACCTTATTTGCTTAGTGTGAAGCTGTAGCAGCGCCTATTTATAGGCTAATGCAATACTTGTCTATGAGTAAAGTCAGCAACAACCAACTGCCCGGGAGGGTAAGTAGTTGATCGTATTAAGCAATGTAAGCTATTGTTCACTAGAGATAGGAATAATCTTGTGTCAGCCAAGTTTGTATGGTTACCTTGTCTTATGTATGCGCCCATCACACCTTTAGAGCTGCTTGAGAGAGAGTCTAAAGAAAGAACCTAAGACTCAAGAGAGCTAGGTTAGAATCGATGCTCAAGAGGGCTAGATTAGGTTTGCATAAGCAAGAATGGAGACTTAGGAATAAGCTCTGTTTGTTATTACACAATGTATGCACCCTATGGAGAGGACAATGGCTGTGTGCAGGAAGTAGGATATGGTGGCTATATGCGGTCATTTCGACACTTATGCATACATACTGCATACATTTTAGATTTAGGCTTTTAGTGTGTGTAGCATGATCGCATAGCTTGATTTGACTAAGGTTGCCCTTGCGGTCACTCTTAAGGGTTGCAATGAAGACATCTCCACATTTTATCTATTTTCCATCCATTTACTTCATGTCAACAGTTGTCGTGTCTCTACCTCTCATTCATATTCTCATTGCGTTGTCTATTAGTTAGGAGTAGGAGTAGTGTTAACTTAGCAACCCCTCCATCATTCTTTTATTCAACCGCTGCATGCACATTACCGCATTCATTTAGCTATAAGTCCTTGAGTTCGACCTCGGATCATCCGAGAAACTTGCATTCGCGTTATACTTGGCATGAGCGTAAGAAAACTTGTGATAGGAACGCATGGTCATCGCATACATTTGCTAACGCAAAGTCATTCCAACGCATGACCACGACACATGATAATCAACGCATACATTAAGGACATGCATCACATATTGCGTCCATGGTATTTTAGTTGTTGAGTAATTGACATCTAATTTTCCGTCATCATAGGCCGCATCTAATAGTGTTACCAAGATGAGATACCTAATTTCATCCATATATTTCTTAGACCATTTAGGCTATATACTATTAACTTGATCCAGTTTTTATCACTACATAAAGTTACAGCATTCAGACTATAGCCAAGGATACGTTTATTGGATTTTCATAATAAGATGCAAAATCAGCAAGTCATTGTTATTGATAAAATAGAATGTTTAACACAAACTGCAAGTTTTAGGACATTAACAACAAAAATAAGACCAATATGGTTCAACTTTAGCATCCTAAGCAAGCAATAATAACTAAATTATAACAAAAAAAAAGGTCAAAAGAAGCTTCAAAACGGTTCTGGACCGCACGAACCTCCCGAATCGGACCCGAACCGAACCTCCAGGCCTTCAAAAGATGTTGAACTAGTCCAAGGATGGCTGAACTGGATTGGAATGGTTGAAAACTGGTCGAACCGGACCTTCTTCGTGAATCGGCTCACGAACGCGCGCGTTGCAGGGCTAGGATGAACAGCATTGCAACGCTCTAAAGGTAACGTTGCAACACTACTTGGCAGAAGGCACTCCTTCCAGTTTCTGCTACTAATCTTGTTTGCTTCAATCTTCAAATTACATCCTAATTTCGATTGTATTGACCCTAAATAAATTACAGACTCTAGAGCACACAAATAAGCTCATCAAACAAGAGCCAATTACAAATTTAACTTAGGAATCAAAGAGAAATCTAAAGCCAAAAGTTGATTAAAGCACCATATCAGCCCCCAAACATGCAACCATAGAAATTCACCCACCAAACTCAAATTAACGTTAATTGAGTGCTTAAATCATACTCTGATACCAATTAAAAGGATGTATAATCATGTAATGGAAGCAAATAGAATCAATAAGCACTCTAAATACATTTATTTTGAGTTCTAAAAGCATGCAAAATATATTTTACATAAGAGGGTTTCAAAACCAACATACCTTTAAAGAATTCCTCCAATCTAAGTTGCACTTCATGAAACTCCAGCTCCAAATCTACAGTGAACGACCAAGAGATTTTCTATACTATTCTCAGCCTTGATTTGAGTGGTGGAACTCAAGATTGAAGTGAATTTATGAAGGGAATGGTGTGGGTTTTTTAGATGAAGAACAATTTATGCAACAAACTATTTCCAGCAGCCAAAATCTTCTTCAATCAGCAAAATTGAAGAGTTTTTATTCTTCTTCTTCATGCAGGCACTAATGGAGACTGTTGATGCCACTTCAAATGGACAAAATGAAGTGGGCAAGGTGTTTGAATTAGAAAGAATCCACCTCCTACTTCATAAAAGATTAGATTTTTCCACTAATGATTCAATTTCCATTTTTCATTCTTAATTTTAATTAATTCAAAATTAAATAAAATCAAAAAATAATATTTCAAATTTTGAAATTGAAATAAAAATAAAAATTAATTTTATTTTAATTAAATAAATAAATCTAATTAATTAAATAATAATTTAATATCAAATATTAAATTAATCATACACCTAATTTTAAACATAAATCCTATTCATGTTATTAATATCTAAATCAATATTTAAATATTATAATTTCTCCAATTTTGTTTAATTTTGATAAATCAAATGTTCATTATATCGAATATAATTATACAAACCCTAATTTAAAATTGAACAACCCCTAATTTGCAATTTGACTACTTCAAATCGTATATTCAACTTGAACATTTTCAAATTGAAATTCATTTTGAGCACTTAAAATTGAAATCATTCCAAATTTGCTCAATTTACTAATCCAAGGTGTTCATGTTTTACGAGCCAGTAGAGAGACCTTATGGAATTACTGATCATGAGCTCCAACGATTTGAGATTAATTGGCTAAAACTCTTTATACCGAATTAATTAATATTTGTTAACTATCGAGTCACACTACTATAGCTCGGTAGTTGCACTCTCCTCACTGTAGATATATTTTTGTCCATTTGATTTAACCATAATCAGTAAGTCGACCCTTCACAGGTTGTTCGTAATAACCGCTGGGTTAAATGTCGTTCTACCCCCGAAATTACATCTTGTTCCTTAATTTTCATTAATCATCTAATAAACAATTGATTTATGATCCAATCACTAAACCAGATCCCTCTTGGACCAATGAGAGAGAGGAGCCCCTTGTGCAAGATCTGGATTCTGCACTTAAGAGAACAAAGTTTAAGTATTCATGTAATAGCCATGGATCTTAGTTTATTGGATTTATTCTTTATAAGTGAAATTTATAAATTCAATAACAACTTTGAATAACATCTTTATTGATAATAGAAAATGTTTACTTTACAAACTATGAGTTTTAAGACATATAGCTCAATAGCTAGAAGACGTGCGACATCTCTAAACAACTCTAGAAGCTTCTAGAATGCTTGAGACATGGCCAGACTGCTTGTTAAAGGCTTAGACAGCCCCAAATGGTCCCAAAAGGCATTAGACAGTGCCAGTGCATTGGAGAATGGCATGTACACATTTGGAAGCACCCAGACAGGTCTACACAATGCTAGAATGGGCTAGACAACCCCACACAATCTCAAAAGCCTCTAAAAAGGTCTAGAAAGTGCCAGAACGTGTCAGATTGCTCTAGATGGCTCATGGACATGTTGGAACGTCCCAACTTCAGCCCATACATAAATGTTTCAGATTTCTTTGTAATGGCCTATAATAGCCTAGGAGGGTCTAGAAACTTCTTGTATATACTTGGATGATTGTAGAAAGGCCTAGTATGGCCCAAAAACCTTCCAAGACACATTGATAAGGCTTTAGATGAGCCATAACCGAACCTTAAGGACAATTTAATTAATTACAGTACAACAACGAAAACTAACAGTTCATACAACAACTAGAAATTACAGCATGCTAACAAGATAATCAAGGGATAGAGTATGCTTACCTTTGAAGACTCATTCTTCAAACTCCCTCGATCAATCCAATGCATCCAAGAATAAAAACACGAACGCAACCATCAGTACAACACGAGCGTAACGAACACAATAATCACGAACCCAACGAACGGCCTTCAGAACCTCAAAATCAATCGAGTTGAGTGAGGACACCACCACAATGGTTACCTTGATAATCTCGGTGTGAGAATCTAGAAGTTTTGGGCTCTGTATGAACTTGGCATGAGGAATAGACTAGAGAACAATAGTCGTGTAAACGATCAAGCAAGTGGAGGATAGGATGTTGTCTATTGTATAGAAGATATGCTTGATCGTGTAGAAGATGGCAGCCTATCATATAGACAATGCCACGCGATTGTTTAGCCACAATCAGCTAAATGAACTATCATATAGTTCATGTCCACGATCGTTTAGTCTCTTTGCTTGTTATCACTTAGTGAAACTATTTCCCTTAATAGCCTTGTCCGTGAGAAAATTTCTGAATCAAGTAACTACTAATTTTAGGAAAACGTTATTCCTTTTATCTCACGGTTACCATAATACCACTTATAACGTTCCACTAAATTGGTTATTAGAGAAAAAGAAATAATTATCAAATAATTAATATTATTATAAATAAATATGATAACCAACTTACCATATTATATTTATAACTTATAATTTTAATATTTCATCTCATGAAACATACAAACCATAGTTCTTTTTCTATTTTATGGTACTTAATGTAAATTATATTTACATTAATCCTCCACTTGATGTATCTCAGACATCATACCAATTATATCATATATAATTGAATTTTCTCATGTTAATTTGACATATCATATATATCTCTTCCTTCCACTAAGTATTTTATAACCTAGGGTTTAGTTTACTTAGAAAAAACACGACTAAGAATTTTAACTAAGTGACTTTTTAGGTTTTCCCAAGAGTAACTTTTACCTTGGAAAGTTGAACAACTTTTGATCATCATCCATTAAACTCTTTAACGAAGTCTTTGATCAACGGTCGCATGCTTGCAGAAAATCTATCTAATTCACCTTTTCAGGTAGGTTACCAGGTAGGGGTGTTCCATTTCCGGCAGCTTAAATACCCTAGCCTAGACAGAACCTACCTTAGACAAAAGGTCCCTTATAGATAGATTTAATATAATTTTAATCTTTTATGCCAATCAATTTAATCCTATTAAACTGATTCAAAAGATTAAACTTAGGTATCTAATTCCATTAGAACCTTGACTTAGTTCTATCTCAATCCAATTTTAAAATCCTTTTAAAACACGAGTTCACCTAAGTCCGCATGCAACTCTTTCTTATCAATTTTAGTTCTAATTTTCATTATAAAGCTTATAACAGAAACAACCAAAACCATCCACAACGCGAAGCAAACACATACAAGGCATTCATAATGCTTACAAATTAGCCTAGGTGTCATGCTCCATGCATTGTTCATTCATTACTACTTTTATATAACACTTATACAACCAAGCAATGAACCAAGCAAACATGCTTCCATTCACCCTTATACTATAACGCTTATAATATAAAGATGATGCATGAATATGCTTACTGCATGCATAAATATAACTCTTATATTACATGATGCATGCACATGCTCTCTTGTAATTTCATCATGCCATATTATAACACTTATAATACATGATGCATGAATAATTGCACAACCTAAGGTGGGTTTCAAATCTATATGTCCTACACTATGACATATAAACCAACATACATCTTATGTATTGATGAACTGGGATAATTTGCCTCAAATCCTCAAAACCAAAGCTAACTATTACAAATAGCAAAGAGTCTCCGGTTCAAATAGGTGAATCAGGTTTTGATTCATCCGGTCGAAGTTTACATCTCCTTGATCATGTACCAACTCCTTGTGATCGCCTATACGAAAGAGTAAACACTTTACTCAATCGTTTACCAACACATTCTGAGCTAAATAATCGTTTAGCGACAATCATGTACCTTGACTATGCGATAAAGCATGAGGCATGCGATTGTGCAATGTGCAATGTACAACACAAGCCTTAAACAATCATCTAAACGACAACGATGCAGTAAAGCACAATCGTCTAAACGATCACTGAGCAAGCACCAAGGTATCATATACCGCATGATCGTGTAGTCAGTGACTATGCGATGAGGCATGCTAACTACACAATCGTTTAGTGCACGTGCCTTTTATTAAACGATGAACATCAAATGCTCTATACGATCATTTACCTTCAACGTCTACGCGATCGAGCAATCAACACTATGTAATAGAGAAAACACTTTACCCTTATTTAGTAAATACTACATGATCGGGCAGAACTTTTCTATATGATCATTTAGTAAAAACTCCACTATCGTTTACCTGAGACTACACGATACGATCAACCTTTGGTCTTCTTCCTCAATGAGATCCGCATCTCCATGCTTCGAAACTTCATCACGAACGACTCAACAAACTCAAACACTTTGAATTACAGACTCGATTGCATGTTAATTATGCCAAAAAAACATAGGGGCCATTACAAATTAACACTTTATAATCGAAAAGAAAGCTTTAAACAGAAGCAATTAATCCGTAAACATTCATCAACAACCACAAACGCATTTAACACTTAAATGCAATGCAGAAAACCCACCACGACTGTAAAAGAAGTTCAAAACAGGAGTGAAATTTGGAATATCAGAACAACCTGGCTCTAATACCAATTGAAGGAAATCAGACATGAGAATTTCCATGAGTAGCAGAAGGATCGTTCTAAATTCCATTCGAAATTGAACATAATCAATTAGAGTACAACAACGGAAACTAACAGGTCATGCAACAACTAGAAATTACAGCATGCTAACAAGATAATCAAAGGATCAAGTATGCTTACCTTTGAAGACTCATTCTTCAAACTCCCTCGATCAATCCAATGCATCCAAGAACAACAACACGAGCACAACAAACCCATGAAGGGACTCTAGAACCTCGAAATCAATCAAGTTGAGTGAGGACACCACCACAATGGTTACTTTAGTATTCTTGGTATGAGAATTCAGAAGTTGTGGCCTCTGTATGAACTTGGCTTAAGGAAGAGATTAGAGGACAACAATCGTGTAGACGATCAAGCAAGTGGGGGATATGATGTTGTCTATCGTATAGACGATATGCTTGATCGTGTAGAAGATGACAACCTATTGTATGGATAATGCCATGAAATCGTTTAGCTACGATCAGCTGAATGAACTATCGTTTAGTTAATGTCCACGATCTTTTAGTCTCTCCGCTAGCTATCGCTTAGTGAAACTATTTCCCTTGATAGCCTTGTCCGTGAGAAAATTTCCGAATCGGGTAACTATTAATTTTAGGAAAACATTTTTCCTTTTATCTCATGGTTACCATAAAACCACCAATAACCTCCCACTTAATTGGTTATTAGAGAAAAAGAGATAATTATCAAATAATTAATATTATTATAAATAAATATGATAACCAACTTACCATATTAAATTTATAACCTATAGTTTTAATATTTCATCTCATGAAACATTTAAATCATAGTTTTTTTTTTCAATTTTATGGTACTTAATGTAAATCATATTTACATTAATCCTCCACTTGATGTATCTCATACATCAAACCAATTATATCATATATAATTGAATTTTCTCATGTTAATTTGAACACTTCAAACTAACTCCAAGAATTGATTCTCAACTTGAATCCATTGAGCTACCAAGGGGACCTTATGGACCTGTAGCTTGAAGCTCCAATAGTACGTGAATAATTGACTAAACTTTTTAGTCATGGGATCCAACATCCGTTAATTGTCGAGCACTCCACAAAGACCGACAGCTGCATTCTCCTCACTACAGATATATTTCGGTGTCCATATCAACCAATCAACGGTGCGATAATCCTTCACAGATTGCTCGTAAGTATAGTTGGGCCAATTTACTGTTTTGCCTCTATAATTACATCTAACTCTCCTTAAGTACCATTGAGTCCTCTAATGAACATAATTCATAGTCCTACTACGAATGAGTCTTCTCTTTTAAAGAGAGGATGTGGTCACTATGTTCAAGACCCGAAATCACCCTTAAGGGAGCAATCTATCTACTTACTCATGCTTCGTGGAAGGAGTGAATTTCATCTTGTGTAACTAAGTTCCCAACTCCTTAATCAGAAAAGTCCCCAAAAAGGTAGGCTTGTTGAGTAGGCAATCTGGCTACTCTCACCCATACTAATCAAAGGATAACTCTCAAAGGCAGAAGTTCCCAGGATTAAGGTCATTTCACCTATGGTCGTTTAAATGAGATGTAAGTCTCAAGTATCAATGGCGTTATATAAAGAGACGAATCATCTGGTGGTCCGATCTTATACAAACTCTTTGTATAGGACACCCCTGCTCGCATGTCTCCACATGAATAGACAGGATCAGACCATCTGTAGTAGTTCATAACACTTGTAAACCTCTACAAAGCGGGCCGTATTCGTAGTGTCACCAGGATAAGGTATCCCTCCTATATCCTTATACTACAGACCTTTTAGGTTATCACTTAAGGCATGATCCACTTGTATATCTCATATACATGCTTAAGTTTACATACAATAACCATGGATCTCTATTTATTGGATATGAGTAAAAGCAAATAAAATAACTCTTATTTTATTTATAACAATGTGTACAATGTTTACAAACTACGAGACTCCGGGAGAATTAGGACACCAATCCCAACAAATCAACAATCAACAAACGATCCAAGAATTGATCATCAATAAAGCTCTTAACCATTCTCTCAAACACGTTCACTTGCCCAACACTCTTAAAACCTCTCTTGTGTACCTAAGTGCCTTCAATAGGCAAAAGCTCTTCATAAAGGCTTAATTGGCGCTTCTTTGATAGCAAGAGCCCAAGTGCCGCACATTCGATTGTTGCAATCAATAACCACGTGATAGGTATTATCAAAGCAACGGTCCTCGAACCTAGGTACCCCCACACATATTTTTTGGTCCTTGCAACTCGATGGCATCCAAGGAAAGATATTGCTCATCGATTGAGCAAGTTGTTGAAGATTCAACAATCCATGGCCGAAAGGCACAATAATCTCAGTCCAAGCGAGGAAAATCAAAGGCCCTGAAGTGAGACAACATGTCGACATTCGCCTGGCCAACTTGGAGCAAAGCTTGAAGGAGGTACAAGCAATGGTTGGCAGGATGAGTGAAGATTACGAAGGCTTAATCTAAAATAATGTCGAGATCAATGTTGCCTTTAAAGAAATGATCATGAAGCCTGGACGCACACTCGGTTGAAAGGTAAGTGCCCTATCCACTAATGTAGCTAATCTACGTAAGTTTGGAAAGTGAGCTCCATGAACTTCGTTAAGAGCTCGACAACATTCGAGTCGAATGTTGGGATAATCATAGGGCTAGTAGTCAATATGATTCTACTGGCTCCCTATTTGCTACACATATGCATGACACTCATGGTTTGAAGGTGCCAAAGCCCAACACATACAACAGCACATGCAACACCACAATGGTGGAAATTTTCTTGTTCAGCCTAGAACAATACTTCGAGGTTGTTGTTGTCATCGATGATGGTGCTAAAATTGCCAATGCACCAAACTTCCTACAAGCAGCAGCCCAATTGTGGTGGCGTAGGAAGCATATTGAACGAGAACATAGCCGATGCAACTTGCATACATGAGAGTAATTCAAATCAGAACTCTGAAAGCATTTTATTTCCCACAATGCCAACATGGAGGCAAGAAGAAAGCTTAGAAGGCTAAGGCACTGTAGTATTCCCGAGAACATAAAGGAGTTCAAAACCCTCATGCTTGAATTGAGGATCTGTTCGACAAATATGCACTCTTTCATTTCAAAGTTGGCCTTAAGGATCGGGTGAGGATTAAGGTGGATAGGCACAATATGAAGACCCTTGATGATGCCATTGCTGGCATAGAGATCCTCATATATTATTCATCCAAAGGAAAGAAGGTTCATAAAAATGAAGGAGAAGTTTCAGAGTATAAGGAGGAGAACCATCCTAAGGCCGAAAGAAACTCCAAGAACGGTGGGAAGAAAGGAAAAAGCCCGACTGTAGATGAAGGTAAGTCTTTCAAACCTAAATAGCCTTCTAGACCTTGCTTTCTATATAATGGGCCACAATGGACGAGAGATTGTCCAGAAAAGAAGAAATTAAATGTCATAGCTTCTGAATCCTGCAAGATGTTGGAAAAAGACGGAGAGCCAGAAGTAAGAATGGGCTCCATGTATTGACTTGTGCCCTAGTCCGAGATGTCTCTTCAGAGAAGAATAAAGAGAAAGAAGCCAAAAAGGTCGAGTCAAAACCGAAGGACAAACTGGGTACAAGGTCATGGTTAGTCTCCCTCCAACCAAAAGAGGGAAACATAAAGGAAATGGAATGCTCAAAGAAGCCACCGTAATGAGAACATTGTGAAATCGAGTGGAGGGGTGTCACGCCCCACAAAAATGACCCTTCAAATCGAGTTCAAATAGGCCAAGACTCCTTTAGCAAAGCCAAGGATAAGCCAAGGAAGAGGCACATCAAACCCCCAAGCGTCGCATACATGCACGCCCAAGTGATCAGACAACCTGCCAAGGCCATAGAATAGTGCCCAAGACTTATGCATATGGCCAAGTCCATGAGAGCGCCCATATGTGCCATTGTGCACTCGGTCTAGCATGCGCACACACCTAAATGATGCACGACCCCATGCAAGGCTATGTAAGAAAATGGGTGTGCGGTCAAACACGCACCCCTACCTCAGATAAGCAAGTCTAAACTGTTGGGATTGGTGTCCTAATTCTCCCAGAGTCTCGTTCTTTTGTAAAGATGCACATTGTTCAATGAATAAAATAAGTGTTATTTAATTCTAGCATTTACTCATATCCAGTAAACAAAGCTCCTTGGTTATCTTATGTGAACTTAAGCATGTAGATGTGATATACAAGTGGATCATGCCTTAAGTGATAATCTAAATCGGTATGTAGTATAAGGATTAAGGTGGGATACTTAATCCTGGTGACACTACAGATACGACTCGCTTTGTAGAGGTCTGCAAGTGTTGTAAACTACTACAGATGGTAGATACTGACCATTCGTGTAGAGACATAGAGTGGGGGTGTCCTATACAAAGAGTTTATATAAGACCTAGACCACGAGATTACGATACTCTGTATATAACGCCGTTGATACTAGAGACTTGCATCTCACCTAAACGACTATAGGTGACACGACCTCAATCCTAAATGTTTTGTGAACTCTTGCCTTTGAGGACGGTCTTTTGATTAGTATGGGTGAGAGTGGCTAGATTGCCAACTCAACATGCCTGCCTTTTTAGGGACTTGTCTGATCTGGGAGCTGGGAACTCAATCCACAAGATGGAATTCACTTCTTCCCGAAGCAGGGATAAGTAGAGAGATTGCTACCTTAAAAGCTAATTCTGGGCTTGAACATAGTGGCCACAATTTCTCTTTGGAAGAAAAGACTAAGTCGTAGTAGGACTAGGGATCAGTGGTACTTAAGGAGACAGATGTAACTATAGAGGCATAACGATTATTGGCCCAGCTGTACTTACGAGCTATCTGTGAAGGGTTATCGCACTGTTGATTAGTTTGATGTATGAGATACATCTAGTGGAGGATTGATGTAAATGAGAATTACATTAAGTACCATGGAATAGAAAAAGAACTATGGTTTATATGTTTCATGAGATGAAATATTAAAACTATAGGTTATAAATATAGTATGATAAGTTGGTTATCATTTATATTTATAATAATATTAATTATTAGAAAATTAATTCTTTTTCTTTTAAATAACCAAAGTAGTGGGTGGTTATTGGATCATGGTAACCGTGAGTTTAAAAAGAAACTGGTTTCCTATTTTGAAAAGAGAGTTTTACAAAAGTTTGAAAATGATTTTGAGTTTTCTCTTCGGTGAAAAGAAACTCACAAAAGTCGTCAACTAAATACAGATTTACTAAACGACGGCTGGGTGAGCTAAACGATCGTGCAGGTGCGAGCTAAACGATCGTGCAGTATTTACTAAACAATCACATAGCTTTGTTAAACGATCGTTTACCTTGTAGAGTCTTTACACGACAGACCGAGCTAAACGATCGCATATCTCTTGCTAGACGGTCGCATAGTTTTATCTAAACAATTGGGCATCGACCTATACAATAGGTCTCCGACTTCTCCCACTTGCCCAGTCGTGTATGCGATCGTTCTTTCCTCCGTTCGTCTGCCTCATACCAAGTCCAAACAAAGCCCACCCTCTAGATTCTCACAACAAGAATACCAAGGTCGCCTTGTTGGTGGTTTCAGACTCAACTCGACACCATCGAGGTTTTCTGGAGGTCGTTCGTGATGCTATGGAGGTCGTTCGTTGTTGCGGAGGAGTTCGTGATCGAGGAGATCATTGAGAACGAGCGCGAAGTGTTTGTGTTGTGTTCGTGCGGTGTTGCGGTCGTATAGATCGAGCACTCGTTGTTGCTGTTGTTCGATCAGAGTTGCGCATCAAAGTGTGGAGACGCTTCTGCCGATGTTCGTATAGAGTTTGATCTCTATTCTTCTGTATTATTCATGCTGTAATTTCTCTATATAATTGTATAACCGTTTGTTTTAAAGTCGACTGTAAATGTATTGTTAATTCATGATTGTAATTGGTATTAGAGCCAGGTTCTCTGATATTCCAAATTACAGATCTGAATTGAACGTTTTTTACAGTCGCAGTGGGTTTCCGCATTTGTGGTTAACCGTTTTCTGCATTTGTGGATGAATTTGATGAACATTTCGGGTTTCAATTGCCTTTTGTTAAAGTTTTCATTATTACAAAGTGTTAATTGTAAGGGCCCCTGTGTTTTTTGGGCGAAATTAACTTTGCAATCGAGTCTGTAATTCGAAAAGTTCGAGTTCATTGAGTCGTTCATGATGAAGCTTCGGCGCATGGCAATGCAGTTCTCAACGAAGAAGAAGACCAAGCGTTGGTCGGATCGTGTAGCCTCAAGTAAACGATCATAGGGATTTTACTAAGCGATCGTTTAGATTTTTTTAGATGATCGTGTAGTATTTTCTAATCGACCATTTAGCTAATGCTAAACGATAGGGTAAATCGTTTACTATATCGCATAGCGTTGATTGCGCGATCGCGTAGGCCCTGGAGATAGGCGATCGTAGTGGAAGCATGCGATGCTCGTCGTTTAGTAGATGGCACGTGCTAGACGATCGTGTAGTTAGCAAGCTTCATCGCTTAGTTACTACCTATGCGATCGCGCGTATACGATACGGAGACGCTAGCTAAGCAATCGTTTAGGCGATGGTGCTTGGCGGTATCGTAGTCGCTTACATGATCGCGGAAGGCGGGCATCGTGCGGAGCGTGCTAAGCAATCGTGTACTTCAGGCTTCATCGCTTAGTAAAGGTACACGATCGTGTAGTAAAAGCTCAACGATCGTTTGGATTTTTCTAGACGATCGTATAGAAATGCTAAACGATTGTTTAACTCTGGGAGCGCTGGTAAGCGATAGAGCAAAGAGTTTGTTTTATCGTGTAGACAATTGCGGGGTGCTTAGTACACAATAGATGGTTAGAGAAGCGATGCTTTGCTGAGCAGTTCAAGACCCAGTTCGCCTGTTTGAACCGGAGACTCCTTGTCTTTGTAATAGTTAGCTTTCCTTTTTGTATTTTTAAGGCAATTTTACTCGGTTCATCAACTTTTATAGCTTATGCATGTGATGTATGGTACTTATATGTCAAAGTGGTTGTCATATAGTTAAAAACTCACCTTAGGTTGTGCAATTGATCATGCATCATGTATTATAAATGTTATAATCTTGCATGAAGAAATTACTTGAAAGCATGCACATGCATCATGAAATATAAAAGTTATATTTTGCATGCATTGAGTATTATCATGCATCATCCTTTTATCATAATTGTTATAGTCTAAGGGTGAATGGAAGCATGTCTTGCTTGTTTCATTGCGGTTTTTGTATAAGTGTTATATAAAAGAAGTAGCAATGAATGGACAATGCATTGAGCATGACATTTAGGCTGTTTATAAGCGTTATGAATGCCTTGCATGTGTTAGCTTTGCATTGTGGTTGTTTCCGTTTATAAGTGTTATAAAGGAAATTAGACCTAAAATCAATAATTCAGAGTTGCATGCGGACTTAGGGTGAACTCAAGTTTTTTAAAAGGGTTTTAAAATTGGATTGAGATAGACCTAAGTTCAAATGGTTCTAAAGAGTTTAGTAACCTAGATTAATCTTTTAAAATTGGTTTAATAGGATTAAATTGGTTGAAATAAAAGATTAAATTTGTTGTAAACCTATCTATAAGGGACCTTTTGTCTAAGGCGGGTTCTGGCTAGGCTGGGGTTCTTAAGTTGACGGAAACGTAACACCCCTACCTGAGAACCTACTTGGAAAGATGAATTAGATAGATTTTCAACAAGCATGCGACATATTGGTCAAAGACTCCGTTAAAGAGTTTAATGGATGATGATCAAAAGTTGTTCAACTATCCAAGGTAAAAGTTACTCTTGGGAAAACCTAAAAGTCACTTAGTTAAAATCCTTAGCTGTGTTTTTCTAAGTAAGCTAAACCCTAGGTTATAAAATACTCAATGGGAGGAGGAGGCATATCAGATATGTCTATGATTCCACTCACGTTTCTCCCTATATGTTCACACCGTGAGATTCATGCTTGGCCTCGAGATGTCCAAGAATGCATCCCCCTTCGGATGGTATTTTCATGAGTCAATATCAAGGTAGACGGAGAGGGTATTTATAGTAAGTGGGTGAAAGGGGTGTGCCAACACGTCCTATGGTCTCTGTCATTGGTTCACACCATGAGATCATTCTGTACGCCCTCGTGTCGCCTTTGGAGTAGCCTCCTTCGGATGAATTTTGTGCAGTTGGTCAATATCAAGGTGAACTCCAGAAATGGATAGGGTCGCTTTAGGTTTTGCCCCAATCGGATTTTTTCCCTTCAGATTGGTCTTTTGGGACGAACCTCTAGGGCTTAAAATGACGGGTCCTACTTAGGGGAGATTGTTAAAAAAGTTAATGATCTCTTGGCCAAATCAATGATGGCTAGTCGTTATAGGAACAAGAGTTGTTCTGGTATTAATGACTAGTTGAGATCTTCTCAATTCAGAGGAGGGATAACTGACCTCCCTTCGACATCTTTTGTCCTAAACCTTTGAAGTGTCATTGCGAAACTCGATGTCACACGGGGTTCATATTAGTTTTACTAAAACCTTATTGGAATTTGTTTTGTTTTACAATGGGTATTTGCTTAAAACCTAACGTAGGTCGATGTGTTTTTCTTTTCAGCAACTTGGTATTTTCGTTTAAAGCTTTTAAAAATGATCGATTATTTATAGTGGAAAGAATCGTGTGAAATGAATTTTGTGGCAAACGACCTCCATCCCACTACTCTTCAAAAGAGGAGACAAGACAGTAAATGTGATTTATTGGTCTTGGAGACATATCTAGTAGAGAATGATGATTCTGCCTGGATCCTTGATTCAGGTGCTACCAATCATGTCCGTTCCTCTTACCAAGGATTTAGTTCCTGGCAAATGTTGCCACAGGGAGAGATGACTCTTCGAGTCGGTAATGGTGAGGTTGTTTCAGCTGTTGCTGTAGGCAGGCTGAAGTTATTTGTTGACAAGAAACTTTATCTGTTACTGGATAATGTTTTTGTAGTTCTTCATATTAAGAGGAACTTAATCTCGGTTTATTGTCTCATTGAACAAGGCTATACCATCTCCTTTTCTGAGAATAAAGTATTTATTTTCAAGAATGGAATGGATATTGGTTATGGTTCAATGGAAAATAACTTATATGTACTAAGGCCGTTAGTCATAAAAGCCTTGTTTAACACTGAAATGTTCAGTACGGCAACAACAACTAAAAAACCAAAGGTTTCTCCAAAGGAAAACGCCCATCTTTGACATCTAAGGTTAGGTCACATAAACCTCAATAGGATTGAGAAGTTGGTGAAAAGTGGACTTCTAAAGAGTTTAGAAGCCTTGCCGGTATGTGTATCATGCCTTAAAGGCAAGATGGCCAAACGACCTTTTACTGGAAAAGGTTATAGAGCCAAGGAAGCCTTGGAGCTTATACATTCAGACCTCTATGGTCTGATGAATGTTAAAGCTCGAGGTGGGTATGAATATTTTATCTCTTTCATAGATGATTATTCAAGGTTTGGGTATCTTATCCTAATGCAACATAAGTCTGAAGCCCTAGATAAGTTCAAGGAGTATAAGGCTAAAGTTGAAAGCTTGTTAGGTAAGAAAATAAAAACACTACGATCTGATCGTGGTGGAGAGTATATGGACCTCCAATTCTAGAACTATATGATAGAACATGGGATTGCGTCCCAATTCTTAGCCCCTGGTACACCTTAGCAGAATGGTGTATCAGAAAGGAGAAACAGAACCTTGTTGGACATAGTTCGGTCTATGATAAGTTATGCTCATCTTTCAGACTCGTTTTGGGGTTATGTAGTGCAAGCTGCATATTATATCCTGAACAACATTCCCTCGAAAAGTGTTTCTGAAACACCCATTGAGTTATGGAGAGGCCGTAAAGGTATTTTATGCCACTTTAGGATTTGGGACTGTTCGGCACATGTGCTAGCGACTAACCCAAAGAAGTTAGAACCGCATTCGAAGGTTTGCCTCTTTGTGGGCTACTCCAAGGAAACGAGAGGAGGGTACTTCTATGATCCGAGTGAGAACGAAGTGTTTGTTTCCACTAATGCTATCTTCTTGGAAGAAGATCACATGAGGGATCATAAGCCATGAAGTAAGCTCGTTTTACGTGAGATCTCAAGTGAGATTGAGACTGCTGAGGGTTCAACAAGAGTTATTGAATAAGCTGACAGATCAACAAGAGTTGTTGAGGTCATAAAGTCTAGTCAACCAACTCAAGAGTTGAGACTTCCTCGACGTAGTGGGAGGGTTATGAACCCACCGGATCACTACATGGGTTTGACTGAAGCCCAAAACATCATTGCGAATGATGGGGTCGAGGATTCGTTGTCTTTTAAGAAAGCAATGGAGCATATTGACAAAGATGAATGGGTTAAGGCCAAGAATCAAGAAATGAGTCTATGTACTTCAACAACGTCTGAGAGCTTGTTGATCCACCTGATGGGGTCAAACCTATTGGGTGCAAGTGGATCTATAAGTGAAAGAGAGGTGTAGATGGAAAGGTGCAAACCTTTAAGGCTAGACTCGTGGCAAAGGGTTATACCCAGGTTGAGGGAGTTCACTATGAGGAAACTTTCTCACCTGTTGTCATGCTAAAGTTTATCAGGATTCTCTTATCCATAGCCACATTTTATGATTATGAAATATGGTAAATGGACGTCAAGACTACCTTTCTGAATGGTAATCTTGAGGAGACCATCTATATGACTTAACCAGAGGGGTTCGTAGTTCCAGATCAAGAGCAAAGAGTTTGCAAGCTTAATAGGTCCATTTATGGGCTGAAACAAGCATCTCGATCTTGGAACATTAGATTTGACACTGTTGTCAAGTCGTTTGGCTTTGACTAGAACGTTGATGAGCCTTGTGTTTACAAGAAGATCATCAACAGCTCAGTAGCTTTCCTGGTACTGTATGTGGATGATATCCTACTCATTGGGAATGATGTAGGATATCTGACTGACATTAAGAGTTAGCTAGCTGCCCAGTTCCAAATGAAAGATTTGGGTGAGGCACAGTATGTTCTCGGGATCCAGATCATTCGGGATCGTAAGAACAAATGGTTAGCCCTATTTCAGGCATCATACATTGATCAAATGTTGATCAGGTACAGGATGCAGGATTCCAAGAGGGGTTTGTTACCTTTCAGGCATGGAATCGTTCTGACTAAGGATCAATGTCATAAGACACCTCAAGAGGTTGAGAAGATGAGATGAATTCTCTATGATTATGCTATAGGAAGCTTGATGTATGCAATGTTGTGTACCAGACACGACATTTGTTATGCAATAGGGATTGTCAGTCGATATCAATCCAATCCAGGATTTGATCACTGGATGGCAGTTAAGACGATCCTCAAGTGTCTTCAAAGAACGAGGGACTATATGCTTGTGTATGGAGCTAAGGATCTGATCCTTACGGGATACAACATTGCTAATCCCTTTACAAAGGCCCTCACAGCTAAAGTGTTCAAGGGTCACCTAGAAAGTCTGAGTCTGCGGGACATGCGGCATCTTGTCTAGGGTAAGTGGGAGATGATACTGGGGTATGCCTAGTTTATTGTATATTGTACAGTTTTATATTGTATTGTACATTAGTCTCCCGAGTCATTAGGACAAGTGGGAGATTATTGGGATTGGTGTCCTAATTCTCCCAGAGTCTCATTGTTTTGTAAAGATGCACATTGTTCAATGAATAAAATAAGTGTTATTTAATTCTAGCATTTACTCATATCCAATAAACAAAGCTCCTTGGTTATCTTATGTGAACTTAAGCATGTATATGTGATATACAAGTGGATCATGCCTTAAGTGATAACCTAAATCGGTATGTAGTATAAGGATTAAGGTGGGATACCTGATCCTGGTGACACTACGGATACGGCCCGCTTTGTAGAGGTTTGCAAGTGTTGTAAACTACCACAAATGGTAGATCCTGACCATTCGTGTGGAGGCGTGGAGCGGGGGTATCCTATATAAAGAGTTTGTATAAGACCTGGACCACGAGATGACTAGACTCTGTATATAACGTCATTGATACTAGAGACTTGCATCTCACCTAAACGACCATAGGTGACACGACCTTAATCCTGAATGTTTTGTGAACTCCTGCCTTTGAGGGCGGTCCTTTGATTAGTATGGGTGAGAGTGGCCAAATTTCCAACTTAATATGCCTACCTTTTTAGGGACTTGTCTAATCTGGGAGCTGGAAACTCAATCCATAAGATGGAATTCACTTATTTCCCGAAGTAGGGATAAGTAGAGAGATTGCTCCCTTAAGGGCTGATTCCGGGGCTTGAACATAGTGGTCACAGCTTCTCTTTGGAAGAAAAGACTCAGTCATAGTGGGACTATGACTGATGTTCAGTAGAGGGATCAATGGTACGTAAAGAGACAGATGTACTACAGGGGCATAACGGTTATTGGCCCAGCTATACTTGCAAGCGATCTATGAAGGGTTGTCGCACTGCTGATTGGTTAAGATGGATACATAATATATCTGTAGTGAGGAGAGTTCAGCTATCGGTCTTTAGTGGAGTGCCTGGTAGTTAATGGATGGTGGATCCCGTGACTAAAGAGTTTAGTCAGTTATTCACGTACCGTTTGAGCTTCGAATATACGGTCCATGAGGTCCCCTTGGTAGCTTAGATTCTATTGAGGATCAGTTCTTGGTGTTGATTTGAAATGCTCAAATTGACAAGAGGTATTTTGATTATATATGATATAATCGATATGATGTATAAGATACATCTTAGTGGAGGATTGATGTAAATGAGATTTACATTAAGTACCATGGAATAGAAAAAGAACTATGGTTTATATGTTTCATGAGATGAAATATTAAAACTATAGGTTATAAATATAGTATGATAAGTTGGTTATCATTTATATTTATAATAATATTAATTAATTCTTTTTCTTTTAAATAACCAAAGTAGTGGGTGGTTATTGGATCATGGTAACCGTGAGTTTAAAAGAAAAGTGGTTTCCTATTTTGAAAAGAGAGTTTTACAAAAGTTTGAAAAGGATTTTGAGTTTTCTCTCCGGCAAAAAGAAACTCACGGAAGTCATCAAGTAAATACAGATTTACTAAACGACGCCTAGATGAGCTAAACGATCGTGCAGGTGCGAGCTAAACGATCGTGCAGTATTTACTAAACAATCGCATAGCTTTGCTAGACGATCGTTGGCCCAAGGTAAACGATCGTGTAGAGTCTTTACGCGACAGACCGAGCTAAACGATCGCATAGCTTTTGCTAGAAGATCGCATAGTTTTATCTAAACAATTGGGCATCGACCTATACGATAGGTCTCCGATTTCTCCCACTTGCCCAGTCGTGTACGCGATCGTTCTTTCCTCCGTTCGTCTTCCTCATACAAAGTCCGAACAGAGCCTACCCTCTGGATTCTCACACCGAGAATATCAAGGTCACCTTGTTGGTGGTGTTAGACTTAACTCGATACCGTCGAGGTTTTCTGGAGGCCGTTCATGGTGCTGTGGAGGTCATTCGTTGTTGCGGAGGAGTTCGTAACCGAGGAGATCGTTGAGGACGAGTGCGAAGTGTTCGTGTAGTGTTTCAGTCGTGTAGATCAAGCGCTCGTTGTTACTATTGTTCGATCAGAGTTGTGCATCGGAGCGTGGAGACGCTTTTGCCGATGTTCGTATAGAGTTTGATCTCTGTTCTTCTGTATTGTTCATGCAGTAATTTCTCTGTATAATTGTATAACCATTTTTTTTAAATCGACTATAAATGTATTGTTGATTCATGATTGTAATTTGGAATAGTCTTGTTCCGCTGCTCATGGAAATCTCGATTTCAATTTCCTTCATAGACATGCACGAGCAACCACGTCCGCACGGCTTTTTGGCGACAAGCCTCGTGCGTAAGTGATCGACATGAGCACGTCCCTGCGTGCGCCCCACGGAGGTAGACGCCAAGGCATATGCGCATTGCCACACACACACACCTCAGGCGCATGCGAGTCCTTATGCACGCGCCCATGGCTAAAACCCTTCGGGATGATGCTAGAAGACATGCGAAATCTCTAGACAGCTCCAAAAGCTTTTAGAATGCTTGAGACACGGCCAGACTACTCACCCATGGCTAGACAACCTCGGATGGTCTCTCAGAAGGCACTAGACAGTGCCAATGCATTCTAGAATGGCCTGGACATGTCTGAAAGCACCCAGACAAGCCTACACAGTGCCAGAATGGGCCAGACAGCCCCACACAGTCCCGAAAGCCTCTAGAAAGGTCTTGAAAGAGCCAAAACATGTCGAATGACTCTAGATGGCTCATGGACATGCTAGAACATCCCAACTCCAAACCACACATGAATGTTCTAGATTTCTCTATAATGGCCTAAAATAGCCTAGGAGAGTCTAGAAAGTTCTTGTATAGACTTGTAAAATAGCCTAGGAGAGTCTAGAAAGTTCTTGTATAGACTTGGATGCTTGTAGAAAGGCCTAGTACGGCCCAAAAACCTTCCAAGGCACATTAATAAGGCTCAAGATGAGCAATAACTGACCCTCAAGGGCGGTTTAAACCCCTTAGGTCAGTAAGGCAAGGCTATAAATAGCCCATCACCCCTCATTTGTACATAATTAACAATCAACAAACAATCCAAGAGTTGATCATCAATAAAGCTCTCAACCATTCTCTCAAATTCACTCACTTGCCCAACGCTCTTGAAACCTCTCTTTATGTACCTAAGTGTCTTCAATAGGCAAAAGCTCTTCATAAAGGCTTACTTGGTGCCTTTTTTATAGCAAGTCAACCCAAGTGTCGCACGTTCGGTTGTTGCAACCAATAACCATGTGACAGCACACTCTAAATACCATATACTGAAACATCATGCTCTAAAACATTTGAGCTAACATCTTTCAAATGAAATTATGTATAAAAACTCGTAAGTAAACTATTCGATATAAGTCATGCATTAAAACTCTTGGAGTAAGTCATTCGTCACTAAACATGAAAATGTTTTGAAGGAACTCTTTAGTAAACATTTGTATATAAGCATACCTTGAAGATATAAGAATACTTAGTTAATGAAAACTAACTCATCTAGAGCATGTTATGAGCTCATTTATAAAAAATATTATACTTAGTCATTTCCAAACATGCTAAAACTTGGAAACTAGTAAAAGCATAAACATCGAAATACTTTAAAAGTTAGAAGCCACTCGCACTTAGTTAGTTCCTTTCCTAGCCTTTTAGGCCTTGAGAATCCCTTAGACCAACACACACTCCTTCATTCTGTAGTATAGTTGATCGTATGGTCCCTTATTGGATGCAGGGTCTCTCTTTGGACGCAGGGTCCATTCTTGGACGCATGGTCCCTTTCTATTTTTCTTCATTTTCCAATACTTATAGCATCCATTCCAGCTCGAATTAGACAAAACTTTCTTCATAAAACTTGTTAAGAATTGTCTCATAAACCTTACCTTTAAATTTGAGCCTCTAGTTTTTCTTCTAGAGCTCAGAATGTTCCAAATATCTCAGCCTGCTCTAGGTGCTTCGAATTCTGACCTTCATCGAGTTCCCTTCACTTTTGGGTATCCTTCTGGTCAAATCTTGTCATGGAAGCCCAGGTTTATATTCTACACTCAAAGAGATGTAACTTAGTTTAAAATCTCCTTCTTAGTACAAGCCAAATGATCACACCGCTTTCTTCTTTCAACCCTTAGTCAGTTGCTTGCTTATTCATCACCTAAATCCTAGGTTCAAATTTCAGAACATATAACTCAAAATCTATTCATTAAAATTTGAAAATTTCTTCTAAGAACTTCTTATATATCCTTTGGAATAATTTACCTCAATATTAGAGCTCTTAATTCTTCTTGAATCTCTTGAAATTCATCAAACATCATGGACTGCTCGATTGAATTGAGAATTTGCACTACCTTGATTTTTTTAATTTTCAGCATCAATTCGTAGGAGGTTTCTTTCAGTAGTCTCATATTTTCTTCCCCACTCATTCATTTTGTAGATGGCTCTGAGATCACCTCTTTTGGCTGAGTAAAAAGGGCCAAACCGATTCTCTCAGCAGGCCCAATATGGGGTTTCTTTCAGCAGCCCCATATTTTCTTCCCCACTCATTCACCTCCTTGTAGATGGCTCTGATATCACCTCTTTTGACTGAGTAAAAAGGGCCAAATCGATTCTCTTTCCACGGCTCATGTTTATAGAGAATTTTGCATGAATCTCAGGTTCCTTAATTTTGCCATGTAACCTCCCTAGCTGTCAATTTCCTCTTATTTGGCTAACTCTTATCATGTCACTTCATGCTTTAGCCATATTATGTGTCTTGCACTGCCCAACATTTCTCTTTCAATGCATGGAAGCTTTCTTCAACGCATGGATGTTCTTTTGCTCTCAAGCATCACTAGGTTTTAAGCTTCCCAATGCATGACATGTCTCTAAGCCAATCTAACCTCTATAGCAAGCCAACTAACTTATGGCTTGCCTCTTCCTCAAGCTAAATCCTTCAAAATGAGCTTCTTTCACCTCAAGACATAGCTTATTTTCTTGGCCATTCCTTTCCTTTAAATCCTCAACTCATGGTTGTTGAATAATTCTCAATGCATGAGGCTTGTTTGAGTTGTCTTGCATGTTCTACTTGGCCTTGCTCCTTAGGTAACATCTCCTCAATGCATGGTGCCTCAATCCTACCTTTTCTAAGGCCTCTTTGGACACATAGTAGCCCTTGCCATGTGTTCAACTTCCCCTCTTTTTCTCCTTCCTTAGTTTTTAAACTCTTCCTCAAAACATGGTTTCTTTACTTGAGTTCAAAGCATAATTTTTATGGTTCTTATTGTGTTATGCGTCCAAGTAGTCTATTTTTCTTAGGGTATGCTTCCACTTGGCCTTCCTTAGGGTTTCTTGTTGTAACCCCTTCCCAAGGTGTTGTCTCATGTTTTGCCTATCCTCCAAAGATAGCCTTCTCCATGCCTGAATTCCTTAATTCTTACCTATGCATTGAGCATCCTCTTAACCATGCCTTCAAGGCATGGCCTCTTGGCTTTTCCTTACCTTTACTTCGCTTGGCCAACCATCTCATGTATTTCCCTTGCTCATGTCCCCATGTGACCTACCAAGCTACCTCGAGGTGTGATGCACTCTTCCTCTATTGGACTACCTCCAACGCATGGTTGCCCCCTCTTGGCAACACTTAGCAATTTATTTCCATGCTAAGTACCTTTGTATGCATCTACCTTCTAAAGCATACCTATCCTTAACTTAGCCAACTCAAGCTTTCCTCCTCAAATTCTCCTAAGGCCAACGCAATCCTTACTTCCAAGCACCTCGGCCGGCATTCACAATTCACTCCACCTCGGAGAATCCTTAGGGAGAACTTTTGGGGGTTACATATCAGTAATGTATCAAGTGTATCGAGTGTATCAAGTGTAAATTAATAGTGTATCAAGTATATCGAATGTATCAAGTGTATATCAGTAGTGTATCAAGTGTATCAAATGTATTAAGTGTATATCAATAGCAAGAGCATCTGTAACATTTTACATCTTTTATATGTGGGTTGGGCTACGTTTTTGCCATTTCTACAAACAACAAATATGTGGGATATGGGTGTAATTAATGTATTTTGTTTTTCCCTTTTTGTAATTACCTTTTTTAAAAACTACTTTAATTTGAAGAATATAATCTATATAAATCTCGAAAGAAAAAAATCTATATATAGTTCCATGGATCTAGCCAATTCAAAGTATGTGGTGAGGGGTAAAATGGAGAAACAAAGGTTAGCGATGGACCCTTAAAACAACCGCATGACCATTAATCAATAATCCTAAAAAAGTGGCCAAAAATCAAATCAGAGGCCCGATATTGGCCATCTACAACAATTTCTCTTCTTTTTTTTTTTTTTCCCATTTAGTTTTACATTTCTCTTTTACTTATATCTCTCAACAATTCGTATTTCATATCCCTTCCTACTTATGTATACCTCTACTTTCTTTTTACCTTTCATGTTTTTTCTTTTTCCTTTTTCATTTAATTTTACATTTTTTTTTTTTTTGTCATTAGATATTTTAACGATTCTTATTTTGTTCTCAAATCCTTTATTTTGAATAGAAAAATTATTTCAAATAACAAAATTGTTAAAAATATTTACAACAAATAGAAAAATATTACAGTCTATCTGTAATAGACAGCGATAGACTACTATCTGTGTCTATTTGTGTCATGATAGACACGTTTAGTAGTGTATCGCTGTCTATTCGGCCTATCACATATAGATTTTGATATTTTGCTATTATTTGTAAATATTTTTGTTAATTTTTCTATATTTGAAAACAACTCTTTTGAATATTTGTCTCTTTGTTTCGAATTGTTAATTTTTATTTTAAAAAATCAAACGAAAAAATAATAATTGCCCAATCTATAAACTTTCACAATGTTTTAGAAGATACACTGTTGTCTCAATTTTTTTTTCAAAAAAATCTCATGTATCATTATAGATAATTTATTTTTACTCAAGACCAATTTAAAATTATGAAGTGAAAATACATTTCTCCATTTTTTTTTCTCTTTATTTAATTTTAAACTTCATGTTCAATATTTACAAAAATTATATTGGTTCTACTCTATTTCTCTCTATGAAATTATGTTTCAAACATTTTCAACTACATCCAACACATGTCATATTCATTATAAATTAATTAAATAAATATACATATAATGATATATTCTTAGTTATTTAATCTTTTTCATTACTTTTAAATTTTACATCAGATATTTATACTAAAAATCTATTGATTTAAAATTTGATGTTCTAAAGATTTTGAAGCAAGTGCATTCTACATGTGTTGTAACTAATATATATATAATTAGATATATATTGAAAATTGCACATCGCCCCCAATTATTAAAGAGGCCTTGACAATCTTATTAAGTTAATTTACTGTAATAGTATACACTACCATTCAATTCCATTTCTTACATTTTAAAAGTTGGTTAAATTAAGAAGTATGAAAAGCATGGAAGTAGTATTATTTAACAACTCCATTTATTATACCTTTTGTTAGAGCTAGTTTTGGCTTCTATATTCTAACTCAATATTCTAGCAAATGCTCGGTTTGGAGTGGTTACATACCTCTTTATTTCTGTGAGAGCTATAAATATTTAAATTATATTTGTTGTGATGTTCATGAAGGGCTCATTCGAACTTCTTGTCAATTGTACCTTCAAATTGAAATATAAAATAAGAACATAACAATTCAATTAGTACAATAATTACAAAGATGGAAAATCGAATATCTAATCTCAAATGAGGGAGTCGAAATAATTAGTTACAATATTTACTTTTTAAAAATAATAGGAAAAAACTCCTCAAATTCCAAAAAAACAACTCCATATAGCAACATCCCTAAATTTAGTTACTTTGTATTCAGCTAATTTCCATTTTTTTTTTTTTAGCATTTCCTTCGAGAGAAATATGAGAGGAGTTTTTTCAACACGTCAAGAATCCACGGTAACCTTTGAAGTCTTTGTTATAAAATTCATTAATAGAGAGGTTTATGTTTTGATAACGTATAGAAATATAAGTTATTGTACCTTTTTATTTAGAATAATTAGGAAAAATCATAGGAAAATACATTAACTTGATATGAAATTCATGTTGAGAATCGCAATTTGCGTTCATGCGTTTATAAAAAACATTATCCTGAAAATTATAGAATTTAAGAAACAAAAATAAACCAAATGAACAAAAGTTGCAGTTGTGGACGCATATAAAGTGATCAGATCAACTCCAAATCTTGCACGTAAAGAACTATATGATGAGCATAAACACAAAGAGAGAAAACGGCAAACGCATGGGCGATGGATGTCAATGCAAAATGCAAGTTGGTAGCTGATTGAACCTGTGACCCGAGCGGTCAGCACAGCAAAATATGGAATTAAATGCAAAGTTAGCAAGAAGAAATCCTTAGCCAGCAAAATGTGTTGCGAGAGTCTTGACAGCGTCAAGAGCAACAGCTAGAGACAAGTGCATGGTTGTCACAACTAATGAGGTGCATCAATGCAACCTTCCTCAAGCACCTGGCAATGAAGATAATGATGGCCTGACCAAGCTCTACGAAAATTTAGATGATGGAATCCTCCATCCTATCTTAGAGTCGCTGGACAATTTGTCCATCTAGCAAGACACGACATCATCACAATGAATTGAGGAAGCTAGTTCAAACGCAAGGTCTTCAGTTAAGGCACCAGCACGATGAGCTAAGAGAAGTTGTTCAGTGCCAAGCTCAGCAGCAAGAGTAGCTTCTCCATCATCAGTTCGAGTTGAGGGGACTTTGTGCAGCGTCAGGCTCGACGTTAGAACGTTCAATTCCGCACGTTGATGAACTACATTCATGACGTCTTTGTTCAACACGTGCTCATTTCCACTATTTCTCCATCACTTCAGCAGCCCTTCGTTTTCTTGATGAGAAGAATCCTGCCACTACGCCTAATGATGATAACAATGCGGGAGGAAACTAAATTTAGGGGTGTTGATTTTTGTTATTTTCATTTGATGTTTTGTAAGCTTTGAATGTTTTGTATTCAATTATCTCCATTGAATGAAATATCAAGTTAATCCATTTTTCTCATGGCTTTTCCTTGCTTTGTCTCTAGTATATATTTATTGTCTTCTTAGTGTTCTTCCTTATTTTGATGTATTTGCATGATGACTTCATTGATAATACTTATGCTAACCAACATTTAGAATTGTTATGATAAATATTTAGAACTCAGTTTTAGAATCTTTTCTTTAAGATACTATCTTTTCTTTAAGATACATTTCTTGAATTTAGTATGCACAAGTTTTACCTTAAACCTCTTTTGCAAAAAAAATTTTAAAGCTATCTCATAACTCGATTTCAGCAATGAGGACCTTTCTGTCTTCAAATTTTGGGGGTAGGAGAGATTTGAGCTAATGCGTTCAAATTCATAAAATTCTATTTATTACATTCCTTAAAAAATGATAAAAATAACAAACTCTTTGGTCAACATATGAAAATTTTGTCTGATGAGTTTAGTTGTGATTGGCACCTACTTGTGTTAGATGCTCGCATGACACTCGTGGGAGCAAACCAAAATAGAGGTGGGTAACAGGATCAATGCAAAAACAGAAGATAAATAAAATATGCAACTTCACTGCCTAAGTCAAAGAAAAATCTAAATCAAGAGTTAAGTCGAGAAGAGTACTTGCTTGTAATTGGATGTCTAATGACACCCGTGGGGGCAAACAAAAACGAAAATGAGTAACCCGGATCAATGCATGCCCATAAACAATATGTACTTAATAAAATAAAGAGCAAGAGAGATTTTATGCTTATGAACCATGGACGTAGTGCTAAAAAGGGAAATAAGAAAGTTTGAAAATGAGTAAGAGAATTTTGAAGAATAAGCTGGTCACATTTAAAATTTAGGAAATATTTCTATAGGAAAGTGAACAGAGTTTTGAAACGAACTGTTGGTCTGACGAAACTTAAACTAGGAAGCATGTTGAAAGGCCAAGTTAATGCATTAATTTGAGTTGAGATATACGCTAAAACTTTAAATAGATGTTTGAAGACACACATTCTTCTAAATTTGGGGACGTGATAACTTGTAGAAATACAAGTTATTATATATTTTTATTTAGAATAATTAAAAAAACTCATAGGAAAATGCATTAACTTGATATGAAATTCATGTTGAGAATTGCACTTTGTGTTCATGCGTTTACAAAACTACTCATTATCCTGAAAATTATAAAATTTAACATGTTCTTAACGCAAGACTTATGATGAAGAGATGCAAAAAAAAAATAAAACAAAGGAACAAAAGTTGCAGTCGTGGACACATATAAAGTGATCAGATAAATTTCAAATCTTGCACGCAAAAAACCATGTGATGAGCAAAAATGCAAAGAGAAAATGACAAATGCATGGGCAGTGGATGTCAAATCAAAATGCAAGTTGATAGCTAATTTGAATCAATCTTGATAGAGTCAATAAACCTGTGACGTGAGTAGTCGGTGCAGCTGGGCATGAAATTAAATGCAAAGGTGTCATAGCATCATTAGAAAGAGTCAAAGAAGCTTCTATTTGACGCCTCTAAATAGCTCATCTGAAATTTGTCTATGAA
Organism: Benincasa hispida; assembly: GCF_027475165.1. NCBI lineage: Eukaryota > Viridiplantae > Streptophyta > Magnoliopsida > Cucurbitales > Cucurbitaceae > Benincasa > Benincasa hispida. Next base: position 41,918,541 of record NC_143483.1, on the reverse strand, counting down.
ACAGACTTCCCATCGAGAGATTAGTTGAAACTCTACCCAAATTCTTCCATAATTCCACCATTATTGTCCACCTTTCAAGCTTTTCTTTGAGAAATTCTGAGTGAGAACTCAGTCTTACTCTCTAAAACAAGATAAAACTCCACACCTCCATTGCAACCACCATTGAAGCAACCACCATACAAGCCAAAGGAATCAAGAGATTGTGATCGACGGCTTGACACTTTCATTCTCTGCGTCTTATTACATTTTTCTTGTCATCTTATTTGTATTAAGTTATTTGAGATTGAAATACTCGCACGCCTTAATATAAATACGATTTCTTTTATATTCAATCCAACCATGTCGTCTCTTTCCTTTATCATAAGAAATTAATTCTTCAATAGGTTGAAAAAGTTAAGTTAACATTGTTACAAAGTCTTACATAAATTAAAGTTCATCTTGTTTAATGTGTGCATATTATATTGCTTAAATTTGATTGAGATTGATTTAAGTAAAATGAATCAACTACTTGAGAGAGTAAGTGATTGTAGAACTCATTAACAATAAAAGAAATAGCTTTAGAAATTTAACTTTTTGTTTGAAATTAACTCAGAGATGTGAGTTCTTTATTTTATGAGTTAATAATATGAACACATGAATTATGCCATACTTAAAAAAAATATTAATAAATCTTTCTCAACCTTGCTTCATTCATTAATATTTCCTTCATATTTCATGCACACTATTATTTCACTGTGTTTGCAATTGTCATCACCATCACCTACTATCACTTATACCATTCACCAATATACACTTTCACTACACTTGTACTTAGTCTGATTAGTTTAGCTTCATAAAGCATTCTCGACGCGTAAATGAGATTTCATTGCGTTAAGATCGAGTATTAAACTCAAATGCATCTTAGTCAATAGTCCCTATGTTCAATCCTAAACTCGTCAGACTCTATTTTAACTTATACTTGGATCTTAATGGAGAAAACATTGCGTTTAACTTATTCATTTTATTTATTAATTAAGGCACGGCATAAGGTTATAATTTCTTTAACCATATTGAACGCAATATGTTTACTTATGTGTTCTTTAAGTTGACAAATCTATACACATAGAATAAATAAATTTGGGGGTTAGGGTTATGGTTATAGTTATGGTTAGGGAAAGAAATCATTAAAAAAAAAAAACAAAAACAAAAACAAAAAATTGGGTATATGACATATGTCATGGGGATTTTTTCTTCCATATATGCATTTAGATTTGCTCACACAAGTAGATATAAATTTTCCACCTATGAATTCAACAAGAAAAGCTACAAGATTGTTTTGAAACATACTTCAAACTTTAAGGATTAAAACAGATTCTCGAAAAAGTATAATTAAAACCAACTCCACTTATAGGAGTATTTTTTATAATTTAACCTCATAAACATGGCTCTAAGACTGATGTTTTCCTATACCTCTTCTACTTCTAACTTTCACATGTCTTAATGAAAGTTGGTTTTTTTAATATAAACTAGGTTCTGGTTCTCTCAATAAAGAGTAAAGTTTCATTCAAGATAAAATCCTATTGCAAATATTATTGGCATAATCTTTTTATTGTAATACAACAATATGTAAATTAATACATACCGATAATTATATGCAGAATCGGCAACTGTTGATTGTTTCATAGGATCCAAAAGCAACTCTGTTGAGAGTATGTATAAAGTATTGGAGTGGAGCCGTCAGCTCTTCTGCTGCATATGAAACAAACAAATGATATTTCATGTAGGATCAGACAGGTTGTTCCGTGAGATTAGTCAAGATGTACGTAAGTTGGTCCGGACACTCACGAATATTAAAAAAAAAAATGATATTTCATGTATATTTTACTCCCAACCTGAAGCCATATTATTCATGAGTTTGTGATTCCTCACGGATCATAAAGAATGTTTCTTTTCTTTTACTTTTCTTTTTAAATAATCCAAACAATTTCTTTTAAACAGAAAATTATGTGGTGAGATAATTTTGAAGTGATTCGAGAAAATAGGTTTGTTATTTCAAGAGTTGGTGTTTTCTATATAAACAATTAAAAGTTGGATAAATTTAGAGAGTCAATTCTAAGAGGATTGTATAATAATTTCAAAAAAAAATAAAAAAAAAATAAAATAAAAAATAAATAAATATTGAATCATATATTCGCTTAAGAAAATATTAAATTATAAATCTAGTCTTGAACTTTTAAATTGTGTCTAATAGGTTCCTTTCAAACGGTGTCCAATATGTTTTTGAACTTTAAAACAGTAAAACAAAGTCATTAAATCTTTAACGACAAGTTCAAATTCAATTAATAGATCTGTGAATATTTTGTTTTTTAAGAAAATGTCTAATAAGTAAGGGACACAATTGAAACTCATATTTTGGTTTTATGTTTTCAAAGTTAAAAAGCATCCATTAAACACAAAATTGATAGTTTAAAAATCTATTAAATACTATCTAAAAAGTTCAAGAATTAAACCTGTATATCAGAAACAAAACAAATAATCAACTCAACTATACCAATGATCTAGAAAAAGTAAATAAAATTTAGTCGTGTTAATTCACAAAAATGGAAGACAATGAAGCATAGATACTTAAATGAGTATTTACCTGGATCAAGTGAGTCTGCTTGAAATCAGTCTGAATCACCATGGTAAACGTCCCAAGCAGCTTATTTAATTGTCACATATTTACGACTCTCCACCTCCAATCGAGCAACTCGATGCAAAATCTTGTTTGGACAACGACATGGGAATTCAATGCTCCTTTTGGAGGTCAAAAGTACAGCTGCTTACAAAAAGCATGCAAGGTTTTCATTATGGTTATGCACAAATTCAAATTATAACTTGAAAGGGATGGTTTTTTTTTAGAATGTCCTTTCTTTAAAAAAAAAAACAAACAAAATGCCACATGTTTTACCGATATATCTCCGGTTACAACTGTAAATTGTGTTAAAAATAATATGAATATGATCAAAACTGTCTTAGTTTAGTCATTATTTTAAAACCATCCTATTTTAATTCTTATTTTACAATTTTAAAATTCAATTTTGTTCTCACTTTCATCCCTAAACTTTCAAATACTATAGTTTAGTCTTTCTACTCTTAAATGTCATGGTTTAGACCTTAAACTTTGAACTAGAAAATTATACTAGGCTTTAAATATCTGTTTGTATATCTAGTTATCTATGGTTAGAGTAAATGAATGTGCTTATGTCAAGTATTTCCTAAATCATATACTAAAAAAGTTAATGACTATGATTTTTTTTAATAAAGTTCAATGATTGAGATAGAATGTTCATAAAATAAATCATAGGACCAAAAAAGAATTTAAACCTACTTGAACCTAACTCCATTCGTGCCAAGAAAATTATTTAAAAATAATAATAACAAATAAATAATAAAATAGCCCTTAGAAAGGCTCTTAACACTTCATAGCAAGAAACTAATTACTGCATTTACAAACCTTTATGCTTAAGTTGAAGGTGGAACCTGGTTGATTTAGATGGCCTTGCCGGAATTGACATGCAGAGATCCACCAGATTTGGTAGTAACAGGCTCTTTATATCATTGGCAAGAGAACCAGATAAGCTCTAATACATTATGGACCCAGAACTTTGAGCTTTACCCAAAACCGTCTCAAGATCACCATGGAAAAGATTGAAACTCTTGGCTACCGCAAAACCTGCATACATGCCATCGACTGCTGCACTTACAATTCCTCCTGCATAGCCTGCTCCTTCACCAACCGGGTAGAGTCCTCTAAGAGATGTGCTTTCATAAGTCTCAGGGTTGCGTGGGATTTGAATAGGGGAACTTGTTCTCGTCTGAGAGCAAAACATATTTCAGTGAATGGCGATTCCACTAAAAAGGAAAAATGTTATGATGTTTGGTTAGTTAAAAATGTTTTGGTTAAATAACATATCAAAGTCCTTGAATATTTAAAACTGTCTCATATGTTCTAAAACTTTAGAAAATGTCTCCAATAAGTCCCAAAACTTATGATTTTGTATATTACAGAAATTTTGATTTTGTCTCTTATAAATACCCTAAACTTTAAAAGTGTCTAATATGTTCTTAAACTTTTCATTATGTATCTGATAAATATGTATTAAACATTTTTTATGATTCACAAAGAAGCTATTGGTAAGAACTTGGACCCCCGACTTTTTTAAATGGAAAGTTCAGAGACTATTAGGCATTTTTTAAATTTCATAAACTTATAAGACAACCTTGCAGGTTCGCGGACTGAACTCATGATTTGACTGAATGTGTTCTAAAATTCTGTGTTCAAAGGAAGAAATACATGATTAATACTTTTCTCAAATGCATTAATCATTTAGACCATTTGATTCAAAGAGGAGAGGGAGGGGGTGGGGTGTCTAATAAACAGAGAAAAACTACCTCCACTCCATGTAGAAGGGCATCACTTGAGAGAAAACCTGGTAACTGAACCCCCAGAATTAGAAAAGAAAAAGGTCAATGAAGATAATTAAGAAAATGCATAATGTCAAAAAGATAGTAAGAGAGGACCTCTTGATCAAATGCTAGGATAGATTGTTGTAAAGCTTCTGTTATATGATCAGGGAATAAATCATGGAGATTTGAGGCCTTCACTCCTAACCGGTAACTTGATGGCGGCATAGATGTCACTGAGAATAGAGGGGGGAAAATCAATCTGAAAGGGAAACAGCTTGCATAATGAAATTTAGGGCAGATTCTCATGCTGGTAGTAAATGTCATAGATGATCGTGTAACTAGGCTTTCTTAACAGCCAGCTTGAGCATAGGTTGGTTAGAAACTTGATTGTCACGATAGAATATTTCAGCACTTCAGACGACATTAAGAAGCACATTTGTATGTTAGATCTCTGGAGTCTATTGAGTGGCAGTATCCTTCTCAATTCTGAAGTTTCAGAGAAATTAGTGATTTGACATACCTCTTAATCTTCTGTCCATAAAATCAGTAGCTGTCTGCACAGGCAAAACAAAATTTCCACCTCCCATTACGGCTGCTCTTTGCTCAAGCTCTCTCTGACAAGAAAATAGTGTAACATCAATTAGAGACATCCTTTATGAAAGTCAGTGAGTCAGATGAGCAAGTAATAGCCAGTAACAAACGTTAATGTCCAGGAGTTACGTTAGAAAAAGATACATTTATTGATCACATGAAGGAGATATGTCTGAATGAAATTGCTGAAGGAAATAAAATGTTCTTTAGGACAAAGTAAGAGAACACAGAAAAGCTACCTGGAATTCAACCCCGGCAAGAGGTCCGTGGAAACCAAGATCATTAAAGTCCTTAGTTGAAACAGTGACAACAAGGGCAGCATTTGCCCATTTTGATGAACGTCTAGAGAATGACATGCCATTGATACAAAGTTCTCCGGGGTTTGTACTTGTGAGGACAACCTAGAAATCCCCATAGCAAGTTACTATTGACAGAGATAATACAACGATAAAATTCATTAAGATGGAGGATTTACAGCAGATGTCAATTTTGAAATGAGACGACACTTAAACATACTAATATTTTATTTTTCTCAAGTATCAGAAATCAAAAAGCAAATAATGTCCGATTTCTGACATAAAGACATGAATCAATGCAGGTGTGACATTAGGAAGTAACTGAATTTTAGCTCTTCTAACAAGTGGGTTTTTTTTTTCTTAATACATAACTTCACACCAGTCAATGCCAAATCATCCAGTTGTAGTGGAATCAGAGACCAGAAGAGTATGCAACCTAAAGCCAGTCTTCAAAATAGGCATTCTTGGTAAATTCAATAAATTGAGAAACATACCTGGCCACCAGGACACATGCAAAATGAATAGCAACTGCGACTTGGTGCAAGAGAATTGGAGGATGGATTATCTGTGTGTATGTTAACATACTTGGCAACTTTGTAATCTGCCACGGGTACTTTTCCACGTCCTTTCTCTACCTCATTGGCCAATCCAGAATACTACATTTGAATATATGAGCAGGTTTACATCTTAAAACAAGGTGAAACATATATGAAATGAAAGATAACCAACCCAGGTAGTATGAGTAGGTAGAGAGAAAATTTAGACATAAACTTAGCTTTAGAGTAGTTGCAAAGTTCTGTTCTTTTTCTTCTTTTTTTTTTTTTCTTTTGTTTGTTTACTGACTCTGTATGCATGCTTGCATGAAGATGTAGATGAAACCATCATAACTGTAGCAAGTAGTTGTTTGATAGGAATGCATCCCAATGTAATTTTGGGAAAATTATTGAAATTTTTTAATTATTTTTAGTAGGAAATATAGTGAAAAACAATCAATTTCAAACAATGCAATAAACTAACCTGTATGCTGTTTATTAATTCTTGAGGATGCTCAATCCGTAAACCAACCTATTCAGGCACAAAGGACGACAATGTTAGAATGTATGGAAGACATCCTGTAAACTGGCAGCAAATCTGGCACAAAAAGTGAATCCAGGTGCGTATTCCAGCAATATTTTAGGATCCATGTATTCAACATTTTTTTTGGAAGAGCATGTAGAGATGCAATTTCCTTGTTAAAGAAGCAAAGTTATGCACAAAACAACAGAGATCAAGAAGAAACCAACGGCAAACTCCTTGGGAACCATGGGAATGTTATGAGATATAAGCATTTGATATACATCACGTGCAGAATGGCCAACAGCTAGAACAATGGCATCAAATTCCAGCTTCTGGTTGCTGAGCTTTAACTTGTCTCTTGAATCAGAAACTTTAATACCCACTACATGTCCACTCTCTTCAATTAGATCATCAACCCTGGTCCCAAACTTGATATTGACCTAGAACAAAGACATAAAAATTAAGGGGAAAATTGAACAAATTTGGATGCTAGAAAAATATTTCATCTTCATACAAATCGAAGGATAGGAATAGGGTGGATACTCACACCCAACGTTTTTAAGTGCTGCCGAATGTTCCTAAGTAATGGAATCAACCTGTCTGTTCCAAGGTGAGGCTTTCCGTTGAGTAAGATATTCTTTGGGGCCCCAAAATAAACTAAAGATTTCATAACCTAGAAATTAGAATGAGAACACAAAATTCAGTTGTCCAGGGATATCATTGATAAAGCACATGACATAATATTGTTGAAATGGTTGCAAGTTGAGGCAAGAAAGTGGGGTTTTTTTTTCTTGGTAAGAGATTGCGCTTTCATAGAAAGAAACAAAAGAATACACAAAGGAAGCATGAATTGTAACGACGATTAGGCACCATGGAGAAACTGCAGAATAAGAGATAGTGCTTTCATAGAAAGAAACAAAAGAATACACAGGAAGTATGAATTGTAACGAAGATTAGGCACCATGGAGAAACTGCAGAATAACATTCAGAAGTCCCAAGATTTAGGTCCCTTATTGTAAAAGCACACCTAATATTGTGACACCTATTCAGTGTAATGATATTTATTCAATAATAAATAAATAAAAATTAAGAATAAAAAATAAATAAACCCCCTAATAGATCTATAAGGAGGAAAAGTCTAACCGCTTGCACGCTGCCACTGTTTCTACCAATTCTAGTGACCAGCTTCCCATCACTCCAGGTACCTGCACCACCCTGCCACGCATAAGTTCCAAATGAATGACTCAAAGATAAATAACCGAAGAGCCGAGCATCATGATATCTTTTAGGAGAAAAGAAACACCATTAAATGACCATAGGACACTAGGCCAGTGAGAAAATAATAGAAGATACCCAATTGACCGTGCATGTAGATCTAGTCAAGAATACCAAAATTGAATTAAGGAATAAAGTGACACCCACATTGCACACAACAGTGAGAATTCAATCATTGATGTTTTGTTAAGATAAACTAATTTATTGACTATCATATAGGCTCAGCTAAAAATGTTTTAAAAAAATCTTTTCAATTAGCACAAAAATAAAACATAGCTACAAAAGGTTTGGACAATGTGCAACAGAACCACACCACAAGAAAAATATACTCCCAAAAAAACCAACAAAAACAACAACTCTTTGCTCCTTGTGAAAATTCTATTGTTTCTTTCTAACCAAAAATGCTCTAACTAAATAAACTAAGCTGCAAGGTTGACTATCAAATAGTTTGGTTCCTAAGAATTATATTTATCCCCTGGATTTGGAGTTCATCTAAAGAATTCTTGGACCCAAAATTAGTATTTAATCTATGGTATATTTGTGAAGAAATTCCCTTAATCAATGCTATTTGGTAGAATTGCGCTCCAAAGAAGGTGAAAGTATTTTTATGGTCTTTGGCTCACAGAGAGATAAACCCTCGTGATTTCCTCCAACAGAAATGTGTTATTTGGGTTTTATCTCCTTCAGTATGCTTGTCGTGACTTGAAATTGCTGAGTCCCTTGACCACTTGTTCATTCATTGACCCTTTACTTAGTTGGCTTAAGAGGGTTCAATATATTCCTGTGCTTACCTAACAAAATTGAAAATTGGTTGACAGAGGCATTGTCGGGATGAAGGTTGAGAAATAGAGGAAAGGTTCTGTAGCCTGTGGTTGTTCGGGGGACTTGGAATGTTACATTTGAAAACGTTTTAAACCTTACTTTGTCTAGCAACAGTGAAAAAAATAAGAAGTTGGTTCTGTCCAATCTTTGACATTGTTTCTAATTTCAGAATATACAACAGTAAGTATGAGTTCATTTTTCAATTTGTTGTTGTTTGCGTTTACACAATCATAAGCATCAAGCATAACAACAAATCTTTCAGACCAGATGAGAAGTGACACTGAAAGATCATACAACAGCAGTCAAAAGTAAGGCTTTCAAATCAAGCAATAATGCAATGCATGTATAACTTGAAACGAAATAAGTATGTGGAAGGAGTAATAAAAGAAGTAAAAAATAAAAACCTCCCCAAAGCAAAAATTGCTATCCAGCTCCAGAATCCGACGAGCTACCAATGCACCAATATCACGCCCTCTTTGTTCCACTGGTTGACCTCTTTCAATCAAAGTAACATCGGCCCCAAACTCTGCAAGGACAAGAGAGGCAAAAAGGCCAGATGGCCCACTGCCAACAACAGCAATTTTTGGTTTACCATTTGACATGCGCAAGTAAGGACCAGAGTGACCGTTAAGTCCATTTGCTCTAACCACTTCCTGATTACTCTTGAGGTCATGAACGATACTGATTACATCATTAGATACCTTTTCTTTTGCAAAATGTTCCATCAATCCAACTTTAGGCTCCAAGTCCGAAATGAAATCCCGAGCACGAGGTTCCAGAATCAGTAGCTTATGTACATCCATATCCACAGTATAAACAAACTTTGGTTCCTTCAACATCTGGAAGCATCGGTAATGCAATGAGCACAAGATACTAACCCAGCAACTTCTTGATAATAAATTATTCCTTCTAAACAACAGGCATTGCTAAGAAAACGTAAAAATGTTAAAAATAAGAACAATTTCATTAAACACACCTTTCTAGCGTCAAATGATTTACGAATAACTGAGAAAGCTTCCCGTGGCAGCAACGAAGCGACCTGTAAAACAAGGAAAACAAAATAAATTCGATTCGCAGTGTGTTTCAAAACATATCCACTCAAAAATATCAACCAAACAGCCAAATTACCGGGAACTCGAGAACTTTAGCAATCTCTTGCATCAAAGCATCCGAGAGGCCATGAAAATCCTTGCCAGGATCCTTCTCCACGGGAACTCCGAGCTTGAACAACCTCCAAATGCCTTCGAACTTGTTCTCGACGGTCGTTAGAACTTCTTTATGTTTCAATTTGAGCTTCTTCTTTTCCGATGGATACCTCTTCTTGCCGGTCCGTTTGGCGCATGAGACTCGGAATGGTGGAAGACGAAGAGAAGAAAGCCTTGGAGCTGCAGAGAAGAGTGTTGAATTAGGGCATCCGAGAGCGAGGTTGGAGGGAAGAAGAGCCATGGCGGATGGATTGGGAGTAGCCCACGAAGAACGAAAGCAGTAGATTGCAACTGCCGAATTTGGAATTCGGATGACCAACGGGACACTGCGAAGGCTCAATCCGCTTGCATTTGTATTGTCATGTATTATTCTAAGAAAATTATTTTATTATTTTAATAAAACAATTCGGTTAAAATACCATTTCCATCATTATTATTTAAAAATGGTTAAATTTTAGTTGACGTAATTTCAATGAATTTGGCACTTGTAAAATGGGACCACCAAATATACATACTTATTTATTTACAATTAAAGAATTCCTCTTCAATCCAAGCTACTCGTCACGAATTTTCAACTCCAAATTTTTAGTGAACTACTAAGAGATCTTCTCTACTATTCTCATTCTTGAATTTGAGTGGTGGAACTCAAGATTGAAGTGATTTAGATAGGATTTAAAGACGGTTTTGGGTGTGGAGGAATTTCTGCATCAGTTATCTAAAAACTTAAAAAACCCTCCTCTCCCATCTCCAATTTCATAACTTTTATTCCCCAAGTGCATGCATGCACTAAAAGCTCAACTCAATGACATCTCAAAGAAAACAATTGGAGTGGGCTAGGTGGATGGTTTTTAACAAAACACATTAAATTTCCAACTTTGATGGAAATTTCCACTGCAACCATTAATTTCCAACTTAATTTGGTTTTAATTAATTCAAAATTAATTAAAATCAAAAACTAATTTCTGAAATTGATTATAAAGTTTGAAAATTAAAATTAATTTAATTTTAATTAATCAAATATATTTAGTTAATAAATTAATCAAACACCTAAGTTTAATATGAATCTAATTCATATAAATCATATTTGATTTCATAATTAAATATATTTAAGCTCTCCAATTTCGTTTAATTTCGATAAATTAAATGTTTAATTATATCCAATATAATTGTTCAAAACCCTAAATTCAATTTGAACACTTCAAATTGATATCATTCCAAATTCATTTAATTTACTAATTCAAGGTGTTCATGTTTTACAAGCTAGTAGAGGGACCTTATGGGCATACCGATCATGAGCTCTAACAATTTAAGATTAATTGACTAAAACTCTTTTTACTGAATTAATCGATATTCGTTAACTACCGAGTCACACCATTATAGCTCAATGGTTGCACTTTCCTCACTGTAGATATATTTTTGTCCACTTGATTTAACCATAATCAATAAGTCAACCCCACACAAGTTGTTCGTAATAACGGCTTGGTCAAATGTTGTTTTACCTTCGAAATTACGTCTTGTTTCTCAAGTTCTACTAATCCTCTAATGAACAATTGGTTTGTGATCCAATCACTAAAACGGATCCTCTTGAGCCAATGAGATGGTAGGGCCCATTGTTTAAGACATGTATTCAGTATTTAAGAGAACAACCTTTCTTCTATCCCTAAATCGGGTAGGTGTGAATTTCGTTTTACACCCTATGTCCCCAATGTCACGGTCATGCTTGTCCAAGGCGTGTTGCACATGGCCGCATGTCTGCCTCCACCTCTTTTTTACTATGCTTTCATCCTATGTATTTTCTTTTGCTAGGTAGTTAGGTTTATATGTACTTTTCTTAATAAGTGACCACTCACCCATTTCCATATGCAAGGGTAGCATATATGTTTTTGTTCATAATGCACTATATGGGGATAAGACTAATCATCACTTCCCCATACCCAGGGTAGTATGTTATAAAGTTGTCATTGTTGCTTATTGTTTTCTAGCCTACTACAATCTTTCTCTTCTCTATTCTTATATTCAAACTGTATGCGAAAACATTTTCTCCAAACCTGTTTTCTAAAACTGTTTTCTCTAAAATAGGGGTGGAGGTTGCGAGAGGCACCCGGTGTGCTATCGGCATTCCGTATTCGAATTGACTGACTTGTTCGTGAGCGGGAACAAGTGCCACACAATCGCTAAGTGAAGCCTTCGAAAGTGCGATTGTGACACCCAACTATCTACCCGATCTTACCCCTGAAATGAAAGGCTTATTGAGCCGGCGCTGTTGAGTCAACCCTCACCTATGCATATTTAAGGATAATCCCGAAGAAACAGGAGTTCATAGTTAGCTCAGGATTTAGATCGAGTTACCTAGGTCATCTAAGCGAAATAGTCAGTCTTAAACACTAAACAACATTATAAAGTAAGAATGACTTATTTCTTGATCTGATCTTACGGAAACTCATTGCATAAGATGCCTACACTCCTCATGTCAATACATGAACGAATCAGGATCACTTCGTTTGTATCACCTTACAACAAATTGTAACAACTACAGAGTGGGCCGCATCCGATAGTGTTACCAAAAAAAGACACCCAACCTTATTCGTATACTATAGATCATTTTGACTATTTACTCGAACCCGATCAACTTTTATGTCTCCAAATAAAGTTCAAGTATTCATATAATAGTCCTGGATCTTAGTTTATTGGATTTAGTCTTTACAAGTGCAATTTACAAATTCAATAACAACTTTATTGAATAAATGTTGAATAACATTTTTATTGATAATAGAAAATGATTAACTCTACAAACAGCGAGTTTTAGGACACAACCCAACAAACTAACCCAAACAAAATGTTTCGTGGTTGGATTGTGTTGGACTCGTTTTTTAATAAGAGTTGTTTGGTTTGAAGAAATTTACAACCCAAATAATTGGGTTTGATCTAAAAAGTCATTCAACCCAACCCAACTCAACCCATAAACACCCCTACAACCCATATATAAAAGATGTAAAATGTCTCAAATGTTCTCACTCCTGATATATATTTGATACAATATTGATAAATACTCAATACACTTGTATACTATTAAAATATACTTGATACTTGCAAATATCCTTTATATTTGTTTCTCTCTCTCCATCACTTGATTATTCAGGGTGAGGATCAAAGTTAGTTCATACATCATAGCTACAAAGAATAAGAAAGAGAAAAACTCTCTTAGCCAACGAAATTTAGTGACTCCGACAAGAAGTGGTGGTAGTACACAACTGACGGCAGAAAATAGCAACAGTGGGCAAAGGCGATGGTTGAAACTATAAGAAAAACTGAAAGAAGAGATTAGAGAGACAAACTCGCAAAGGAAGCTTATTGACAGCGACAACCAGTGATCGGCAGTCAAAAGACGAAGACAAATAGCAGTCGATTGGCTAGATGGCTTGGAGACTGAAACGTAAGAGTGAGAGAGATGACTGACAATGTGGATCTGCGTTGGAAGGGTGCGCATGAGGAGGGAAAAAATTTGAGGATAAAACAGGAATGCAAAGGAAATCAAAATGAAATTGTAAATTATTTGCTATTTATAGAAAATCTAAAAACCCCTAACTACATTTGTAATTCCTCTTTTTAGTTTTGCCACCCATTACAATTTTCGTAAATTTAATCTTTGCTACTAATTTATTGTTGGTTTTTATTAAATGATAAATTATTATTCATTAGCATTTTTACTATAAATTTTGAAAACATATTCACATGTTGTATTTCATGATACATGGGCTGCATTAGATAAATGCAGTCCAACCAAGCAACACCTACGTATTTTCCTTATAAAAGTGCATGAATTTAAATTGGATGATTGAAAGTAAGGAGACTAAAATTAAAGAAGGAACCAAAACGGTGTTTTAACCAAGCAAGTTTAAGTGCATTATCGACTGCATCTATGTTTGTCCAACAGACTTCTAACTAAAGTTGTGGAGTGATAAACTTTTTTCTTATTTTTCTTAAATATCATTGACTCTTTCCTGCAGTGGACTATAAAAAGAAAGATGTCGTGATGCACCAAACTATTGATCTTATTTTAATAGTTTAAATATCACATCGATACATTCTTCTCTTTTTTTTCTTTTTTTTTTTCTGTCAAATTACACTGAGTCTTTAAATTTTATATCTATTTAGTTTTTAAACTTTCAAAATTACAAATTCAACTTATGCACTTTTGAAAATTTTAAAAGTCACTTATATGTAAGATCAATTAGATTTTGTAAATTTTGAATACTAAAAATCTATTAGACATGAAATAAAAAATGAAATGACATATTAGATATCAAATTGAAAGGGCAAAGACTCATTTGACACAAAATTAAAAATGAGGGGACATGTTATGCATCAAATTAAAATATAAGAACTTGTTGGACACAATTGAAAATCTAGAGACTTATTATACAATTTTAAAAGTTCATAAACTAAACTTACAATTTAACTAATTTTCTTTTAAGCAATATATAAATATATACCCGACAATTCTTTTGTTGTTTTTTTTTTTTTTTTTTTAAAGAAAAAAAACATTCATTGGAGTTGGGAATGCTGAAGCTTATGTTTGAAGTGCATAGTGTGGATTTATTGGATTTCTAGTGCATAAGTTTGAATTACAGAGTTAGGTTGGTTGTTTTATTATTATTATTATTTTAGATTTTTTTCTTCATTTGTGTTATTTGAGTTTGTGATATTATATCATTTTTAATTTCATGACTCGTACTAATCTTTTAAATTAGAAAATTTTGATAACCAATTATGACTTTTATCCTTTTCACGATATGTAATATCTAATTAATCTGGGCGCTATTTTTGTGTTATTTTAAAAATGTCTATCATGCTCACTTTTCTTAAAACCATAAAATATTTATTTTAATTTTCAATTATAACTTTTATCCAAAACTGAAATATTTATGGCAATCAAAAGACTCTATCGATATCTTCACTCTTCTCACGATAGAAAAATGACCATTACATTAGAGCTACTCATTCCTAACGCAATATATTATAAAAAGAATTAGTACTCTCTGACATAAACATAAACGGAAGGATCTAAATTTTTTTTTTTCCTTTTAAGAAATTAAGAAGGTCGACATTTTTAGGCTAGCATTTACTTTTTCAAATTCCAACAACCAAATTATAAACAAAATATGAAACAAACTCAAGGGAACATAATTACATTTCAATTGAAGTTATCTACTTGAATTTAGTTCAACAATCTGATTGAAACATTGATATTTCGATCGATAGTATATGCCTTAATTATTTGCAACATGTTTATTCTGGCCTAAATTATTGACAACAGAAATATATATATACATACATAAACACATACAACATCTTATATGCACCTCAACTATATAACTTGAGAACATAACATAAAGTTGGAATATTATGTGAACCACATGAGTCTAATTTGTAATGATCTCTTTTCTCAAATATTAGAACTATCATTTTAAGAATATCCTGAAAGAATCAATTTACAACTTTGTCAGACCAATTTATATTGTTTGAGGCCAATTTAGAAAGTCATATTCAAAATCCTCAACTCGTTATATAGTACTTGTATCAGCGATACATGGATGAGTTCAATCACTAATGCAACTCTTGGAGGGTACCACTTAACAGGGTAACAAATAGAAAGCACGGAGTAATCGATATCTAATCCTGCATAAAGCATACTTTCTTTTCCATCTTTTTCAATTCCACTCAACAGAAAGAAAAGTGGTTTAAACAGTACATTGATGGCTGAACATCATATACTACCCACAGTAGAAGCATTCAATCCTTACCAATTGCCAGCATCGGCATCACGAGATTGGTAGAAATCATTTGGCTGGATGATGTCGATCTCTTCAAAGTCGTTATCATCTATGCAAGGAAGAGAAAAAGATCAAGAAAACATGTGACGAGACAACATTTCAGATAGGAACCAAAACACAATCAGTTACATTGAAATGTGAAGTACGAAAACTTACAAGATAGTCGAGCAATTTGAGGAACTTAAACTCTTCCCTCTTCAGACCTCTCTCAAGCCTTAATTAACTCACTAAAACTTTGCCTAACTCCTCGCTTCCTCTCTCTCTATATTGATAACCAAATATCATAACAACCTCCCTATCTAATTACTAACATACCCTTAATATCTTAATAATACTCCAATACCGTTCCTATAAAGATCATAACTATGAAGACTCCAACTCCAAGTACACGCCCACAATAATTTTCAGTCCCTGATCAGAACACAGGCTTTTAAAACGAGTGCTAGAACAAGAAGTTCACAAAAATTTGAGTGGGAGTTAGTAGGGAAAAAAACCTTTTCGCAACGTTAGAGCCACAACTGCGTCATTTTCGACCTAGAAACACATAGCAAATGTTTATCAGAGTTGCAGCGGTTGTATTTTCTGTAACCTTAATATTTCCAAAAAATCCGATAATTGATGACCAAGTGTAATAAATATGTATTTAAGACCTACCTTCTGATCAGCCAGTGTCTTTGAATCCTCCAATACTTCCCCACTCCCCACCAGGATCAAGCGCTGATCAACTACTGGTTGGTCAATAAGGGACTCTAATTTTTGCTTGATATTTAAAGTTGTCTCAATAGGATCGCACTGGATAAAGTAGGTCGTCTTATGGCGCTTGATTCGGATATACATTGCCTATTATACATAAATATGGCATAAAAAACATAATAAACAGAGAGTCAAATGGAAGTTGAAAATCAATCAAAGTAGTTTGTACTCAGGTCCATATGGTATAACTTTTTATGAAAAGGACCAAAGTATTTTATTTTGGTTGGATAAATGTAATATACATATATATATCAAAAAAATAAAATAACAGGCACAAAGCTTACGAAATGCAAACAAACGTAGAACTGACCCCATAATTCAACAGATGTAGAAGAGTGAATATCAGATAAAATTAGATGTATCAAATCCAAGAGACGAAACAAACCAAAGTAACATCATGAATTCCTTAACTGAAGTCTTCACGCCGACGCCCTTTGATTTTCATACTACATTCTAAAATCCACTATAAATTGTTTGGAGAACAAAAATACCAAGTTTTTTCAACCATATTCCTATTCAAAGTATCAAGTCACCTACAACAGCTAATCACAACCAAGTAGCGATTTCCCATCCCTACTATTTGAGAATACTGACAAGTTTCCGGAAACCAAATCACAGTGAAAAATGATGGATAAATAGACTCTTGGTAGGAAGAAAGAGTTGCCAATTTACAAGATTTTATTCTTCAACATATAATCAAACAACCCAAAGGCCAAGGAGACAATTGTCCTCTCGCCAAAAGAGGGAGAGATTACAAAGCATGCCTAGACTAGATTGATCAAAGAATTTGAGTAATAAGGAAGATTGCTGCATACAGCTCTACAACTAGACGATGTGAACTGTATAGGGGAGGACAGAGAAGAGAGCATTTTTTCCAAACTTGAAACAAGAAGCTGATCCGAGGCTGTGAACTGTATATGATCATAAAAATTGAAAAAGGGCACGTACTTCTATACTTCTCGTTCTTAAAGAAAGTTCTGAACGATGTTTGTCTTTCAAGAAAATAAACCTTCGGGTTAATTGGGAAGAAAACAAAATCCTGCTTTGAAAGAATTTCCACCCTCATACAGATTAATTATGAAAGTGAGATACTAGAAAAATAGCAACAGAGTCTCCAGCACATTGTCGTGTACATTGCTGGCAATGAGTTTCGCGTTAGCCCATCCAACTGGCCTCTCTTATACCGAGTGTTGAAAGCTTTGTTCCACAGTTTAATTAATGCTTACAAGAATAAACAGAACATATTAGATCTTCTAGCTTACACAACATTACACACCATGCTTATCCAATAATTTTTACTTGAATTTATGCCTTGATGTTCAGAAGAAACAGAGAATTGCACTGACAATAAATAATATATTGATTCAATAGTACATAATTACAAAGTAAAAATTCACAATAAGATAATAATGAAAGCTACTTGTTCAGCACAAGCTCATAATAATAATAATAAAGTATAATTTCGGATAAGAAAAATAATTTGGCGAGCCTTCTTTGAGTTCTCTATACTTGTGGACTAGACCAGTTTAATCAGAGAAATGATAATAAAAGTATAGTAGCAGGGTTAAGGTCTGAATCACTCAAATTTAACACATCAAGATATAGAGAGAGATGTGAAGTACTCACCATCGTTAACTTCAAACAAGAACTAATGGAGCAACACTTCGATATACTGCCTGCACTGCCGCTGTCTGAAACTCACAAACATTCATCCGACTCGTCACATTGCAAATTTTATGAGAAAAAATTTATGACAGAATCTCATCTTGTACGTGGAATTACAACTACGTATATGATCCATGAGGAAAATACCCATGCATACAGAACATAATGCCATTAACAATTCAATCCAGAACTAGAAATTTCCACTCTTTCACAGACAATTTTCATCGATTCACTGCATAATCTTGAAGTTCACAGTTCGGAAGTTCATGGAAGTAGGGATAATACAAAAGAAAATCCTAAAATTGATTAAACGCTATCTAATTATACAGTTAATCACTAATATAAGTGGAGATGAAAACAGAATCTCCAAATTTGCTTCAAGAACAAAAGTGAAAGATACGAATTCTCGAGACTTTGAATTAGCAAATTGGGATTCAAGTGCTTTGAATTCTAACCTGGAAATCGGCGAGACGTCTCTTGCTTGGGCTTGGGAACGTTCGTTCAGTCCATCGCGATGAAATGAAAAAGAATGGGCGCAAAAGTAATTTGGACGACTTTGTTGGCGTTTGGAACCTCGATTGGACTAATCCAACCGTGGTTAAGAGTAATATTTTCTCTACTCTATTAAAGGTGTTCAAAAAACCCGATAACTCAATCAACTCAGACTATCTAACCCAAACCTTAAATTTCGGTTAGGTTAAATTTTAGTTTGAGTTGGGTTGAAAAGTTTTTTAAAAAAAGGTTTTCGAATCGAGTCTCGAGTTACCCAGTTTATTGGTCGGATCAACCCGACCCGACCCAAATATTATATATATATTCAGATTTCATCATGCGTGCCCCAGCCCTATAGTGCCTATACCCCCGAAAATCCAACTCCCCAGTCCTCACTCGCCGCTCTAGCCTAGCCTCCAAAGTCCGATCTCCTTTCTCCAAAAGTCGCATGCCTCTGATCTCAGACCCCTCGTCACACGCCTTCGCTCATGCCCTTGTCGTCGTCGCATCCTCGCACACTTTTGATCTCATATCAGACCCCCGAAAATTGCACGTTTCATCAGTTCGTCGCATCCTTGCACGCTTCCTCCAAAAATCGCATGCCTCGTCCGCCTCCGGCGTCGTTCTGGCTGTCCATTCGACTTCATTCGAATCTTGATCTCTCAGCCATCAGGTCTTTTTAAACCCGGTGATCCAATCCAACCCAACCTGGAAATATTGGGTTGGATTGACCCTTCAAAATGAATTGATAGGGTTCATGGGTCCATAAAATGCCTCCAACTTGGCCCGTGTACACCTCTATTCTCTACGCCTTTTTTTCTATCTTTTTCAGTTAAATTATAGATTTTATCCTCTTGTTTGGAAAAAGTTTAGATATTCTGGATTTTATGATTTAATAAAATATTGGACTAAGGTAACACGTCAGACTCCCAAGTCTCGAAACATATGACATGACAGGAGGGTCATGTTGAATGGACGGCTATGACACAAAGACTCTTCATGAATTTTATCAAACCGTATGAATTAAATTCTAACATTTTAAGACCAAAACAACCAACATGCAAAAGTCCAAATAAACTACATGATTACGTGCAACAAAGTGTGATAGCACATTATTTACGACGAACATGAGAGAAAGAGACAATACTTAGATCATCACCTTGGTCCTTAGCTTATAAATAAAGGAGACTTCGGAAATTTTCGATTGCATCTTCATTCAACGGATTAATTACATCCAAAAAAATAAAATTCGACTGAAAAATTCAAGATATAGTGTATGAGATACTCTTAAGCTCATAACATATAGCCATAGGATGAAGAAGCTTCACTTCCTTGCATGGAGGGACACACAACAAACCAACACGACATACACACCCCCAATAGTCTCTCGAAGCACCCAACCCAATGCACCCGAGTTGGAAACAAAGCTCGAAGCAGCATTAGTGTTTAGCTTCCAAAAAGATATTGCAAGTGAGTGTCATCCAATCAGCAGTGGTATATTAATAGGTATGGACGTCCCCTTGCCTTTGCCATCAGGCCCCCCTTCATCATGTTGCAACCTAAGAATATGACTATCAATTAAATCACTAATTGACTCAACATCATCATGTTGCATCTGAAACTCCAGTTTATTCCTTGTCACTCAAATATGTCAAGCAATGATCATGACCTTATTCATATCCATAGGAGCTACAAGATCAAAAGTCTAGTGTTAATAGACTTGGTAGCTCTAGTAATACTTGTTATCACAAAAAAAATATTAACACTAAATGAACGAGCCTAGGTCAGATCTCCCTAGATATCAAATACTTCTACAAAATATTTGTTGAAGTTTCCATAAGATCATTGCACGACGCACACAATAGACTATATTTGACTCCCTTCTTGGCAAGATTAGTCTTGGTAGGAAAGATTTCATGATAATTCTCCAATAGTAAATCTTAACCTTAAGGGGGCTTTAGACTTCTACAAGGATTGTCACAAAGACTTGGAAACAATCACATAGTATAAGCTAGCTATTCAATTAGCAAGATTTTAACCCAAAAAATAAGTACTTTTAAAGGTAAAAGATTTCTTTTTTGTCAAGGCCCCAAATGATCCCATCATCCTAACATGCATAGGTAGTTGGATTCGAAGGATAATGTTGCATCGACTTGAATAAAGTTTGACTAAATCAGCTTCTTATTCCAACATCTGCTATCAAAAAAAGATACGCCACATTTCACCTTTGCAAACAATAGGGTACCAAAAAGGTGCTCTACTATGCTCTCTGATAGCTTGTAGAAATACAAGCTATTGTAGCCTTTTACTTAGAATTATGAGGGAAAATAAGCAGAATATGTGTCAATAATACCAATAATTCATATGAAAAAGTGAGCTTGCGTCGACCAACACCAAAAATCCTCACTAACCCTATATCATGCGTTATTTTGCATCAAAGTGTCTATTTTTGTAGCTATTGCTGTAATTGATCGCATGCGTTAGTCCCGACTGCCGCAAGGCTAACCGCATGCGTTGATCGTCATGAAGACTAGTTTGTCGCATGGAATGTTGCGTCCACAGAGTGATAATCGTGATAGAAGATTGATCGCAAGGTGGGTGCAATGCGTTAATACTTCAGGAGAAACAAGCATGAACACATACCTTGGGAGTATCAACAAGATAAGGTGATGCTGACATTTACCATACCACGACAAAAGTAGCAGTGAGTCAGAACGAGGTATCAGAGCTATCGACGTTTGAACTTTATAAATAGAGCCTTGGAGCTTAACTTTAAACCATCCGAGTTCCTCCTTGAAGGAAATCATATTTGCGATTTCCATGAGCAACGGAAGTAAGAACATTCCAAATTACAATCATGAATGAACATAACATTTACAATCGACTTCAAACAAGCGGTTATACAATTCATACAGAAATTACAGCATGAAATCTCAAATGCACAAAGGGAAAAACTGTACAAACAATTGCAGATGCGTCTCCACGCTCTTTTGCGCACGACCGCTCGAACAACAACAACTTTAAACGCTCGATCTACATGACCGCGACACAGCAACACGAACTCTTAGCGCTCGTCCTCAACGATCGCCTCGATTACGAACTCCTCCGTAACACGAACGACCTCCACAGAACCTCGACGGTGTCGAGTTGAGTCTGACACCACAAAAAAGGCTACCTTGGTATTCTCGGTGTGAGAATCCAGAGGGTGGGCTCTGTTCGAACTTGGTATGAGACAGACGAAGGAGAAAACATTGATCGCGTATATAACTAGGCAAGTGGGATATGCGGAGAACTATTGTATAGGTCGATGCCCAATCATTTAGATAAAGCTAAACGATCGTCTAGCAAAAGATATGCGATCATTTAGCTCAATCTGTCTCTTACAGACACTACACGATCGTTTACTTTGGGCAAGCGATCGTCTAGCAAAACCATGCGATCGTTTAGTAAATACTACAGATCGTTTAGCTCACCACTGCAAGATCGTTTAGCTCACCACTGCAAGATCGTTTAGCTTGCCCAGCCATCGTTTAGTAAATCCATATTTACTTGACACTCTGTGAGTTTCTTTTGCACGAGAGAGAAAACTCAAAAAACTTTTTAGCGTTTGTAAATCTTCTTCTTTGAAAATAGGAAAACCATTTTCCTTTTAAACTCACGGTTACCATGAATCCAATAACCACCCACTCATTTGGTTATTTAAAGAAAAAGAATTAATTATCCAATAATTAATATTATTATAAATAGAAATGATAACCAACTTGTCATACTATATTTATAATCTATAGTTTTAATATTTCATCTCATGGAACATATAACCCATAGTTTTTTTTTATTCCATGGTACTTAATGTAAATCTCATTTATATCAATCCTCTGCTAGATGTATCTCATACTATAGGATTGTATCAACGGCAGCAGAAGGACAAGGATCATCTAAGCATTCATATTCACTAATTTTGGCATAATATAAAGCATGCTTCTGCAGGATAAATGGGTTTCAAGACATACCTCTTGTAGAACTTCTTTAAGGCTCCTTCTCCAGCTGTAATATTCTCCATATATTTTTGTAGACCATCTCAAGATCTTCCCCACTATTCTCTTGGTGCTAGATTGAGTTGTGAGACTCAAAACAAGCTTGAATCAAGGGATGAAGGAGAAAAGCTTACTGCAGCAACCTTGTTGAAGAACTATTCTTCAAACCAGTTTTTCTCTCAAAAACTCTATGGATTGCATTCTCGATTTTCACTTCAATCTCTTCATTATATTGCATATCAACATGCAAAGAGAAAAGCTGCATGAGTTGCAGCTCATGCTTGGAGAAGACAAGGCAAATATATTGCTTCATGTATGAGCTACTAAGGTGATGGATAATGGAAAAATCTATTTTTCCATTTTGCGTTTTTGTTTTCCAATTTTTCAATTTTATCTAAAAATCAAATTTTGATTTAAAAAATCTATTTGATTTTAAAAATGAAAAATTAATTAATTTCATAAATTAATTATTAAATAAAACTAATTAATATCAAATATTAAATTAATTTTAACACATATCCATCTTTATATATTTAAATCATATTTAAATATAAATTCTCCTATTCCGTTTAATTCTAAAATTAAACATAATTATATCTCATATAATTACTAATTCCCTTAATTCTAATTTGAACGTTTCAAATTAACTTATCACACTATTCTAGAGCCAGTCCGCTACGAGTTAGAAGAGGGACCTCGCGGACCTACAGATCATGGGCTCCAACGATCTGAAATTAATCGGCTAAACTCATTAGACCAAATTAATCTCCATTCGTTAACTAATGGGTCATTCTACTAAAGCACATAGTTGCACTCCCTTCACTGTAGATATGTTATGTCCACGTGATTTAACCATAATCGGCAAGTCGACCATTCACAGGTTGTTTGTAATAATGGTCGGGTCAAATATCTGTTTTACCCCCAATATTACGTCTTATTCCTTGAGTCCCTACCGATCCTCTAATGAACAACTGGTTTGTGATCCGATCACCAAACCAAACTCTCTCAGCCCAATGAGAGGGTAAGACCCCTTGTTTTAGACCTGAATTTAGTACTTAAGAGAACAACCTTTCTCCTCTCCCTAAATCGGGTAGGCGTGAACTTCTTCTTACACCCTATGTCCCCAGTTATCTATTCGGTCTTACCCCTGAAATGGGAGTCTTATTGAGCCGGCGCAGTTGAGCCAACCCTCAACTATGCAAATCTAAGGGCAATCCCGAATAAATAGGAGTTCATAGATAGCTCAGGATTTAGATTGAATTACCTAGGTCATCTAGGTGAAATAGTCAGTCTTAAACAGTAAACAAAGTTATAAAGTAAGAGTGACTTATTTCTTGGTCCTGATCTTATGCAAAATCATTGAATAGGACGCTCTCACTCCTCATGTCATAACATGTACGAATTAGGATCACATCGTATGTAGCACTTTACAACTCTTTGTAACAACTACAGAGTAGGCCGCATCCAATGGTGTTACTAGAATAAGGTACCCAACCTCATTCATGTACCATTGATCATTTTGACTATTTACTCGAACCCGATCCACTCTTATATCTCCACATAAAGTTCAAGTACTCATACAATAGTCATGGGTCTTAGTTTATTGGACTTAAACTTTCATATAATTTATGAGATCAATAACAAGTATATTGATAATAGAAAATGTTTATCATTTTACAAACTACGAGTTTTTAGGACATAAAATCCAACACATACATCATACCGATTATATCATATATAATCAAAATACCTCTTGTCAATTTGAACATTTCAAATCAACACCAAGAACTGATCCTCAACTGAATCCATTGAGTTACCAAAGGAATCTTATGGACCTGTAGCTCGAAGCTCTAACGGTACGTGAATAACTGACTAAACTCTTTAGTCACGGGATCCACCATCTGTTAACTGCCAGACACTCCACTAAAGACCGACAACTGAACTTTTCTTACATCAGATATATTATGTGTTCATCTTAACCAATTAGCAGTGCAACATGTTGGGTTTTATGTCCTAAAACTCGTGGTATGTAAACAATGGAGCTTATTCTGAAAATTCAATAAATGTGTCATTGAATAGATCTATTGCTTAAATAGAAATCCAATAAACCTAAAAGTCCCTTGACTATTGGATGAGTACTTGAACTTTATGTGGAGACATAAAGGTAGATCAGGTTCGAGTAAATAGTCAAAATGATCTATAGTACATGGATAAGGTTGGGTACCTTATTCTGATAACACTATTGGATACGACCTGCTCTATAGTTGTTACAAGGAGTTGTAAAGTGCTACAAACAAAGTGATCCTAATTCGTTCATGTTGGACATGGGGAGTGGGGGTGTCCTTGTGCAAAAAAGTTTATACAAGATCGGACCATGAAATGAGTCACTCTTACTTTATAATGTTGTTTACTGTTTAAGACTAACTATTTCAAAGCAATGACCTAGGTAACTTGACCTTAATCCTGAGCTAACTATGAACTTCTGTTTATCTGAGATTGCCCTTAGATTTGCATAGGTGAGAGTTGGCTCAATAGTGCCGGCTCAATATGACTGCCATTTCAAGGGTAAGATTGGATAGATAGTTGAGGACATAGGGTGCAAGAGGGAATTCACTCCTACCCGCTTTAAGGATAGTAGAGAGATTGTTCCCTTAAGTGCTGATTCTAGGACTTGAATAAGGGATCCCACCCTCTCATTTGGCATGAAAGGGACTCAGTTTTGTGATTGGATCACAAAATAACTGTTCATTAGGGGATCAGTGGGGACTTAAGGAACAAGAGGTAATTTCGGGGGTAAAACAGAGATTTGACCCAGTCGTTATTGCGAACAACCTATGAAGGGTTAACTTACTAATCATGGTTATATCGAGTGGACATAATATATCTACAGTGAGGGGAGTACAACTATGAGCTTTAGTGGAGTGACCCATTGGTTAATGAATGAGGGTTAGATCGGTCTAATGAGCTTAGCCGATTAATCTCGGATCGTTGGAGCCCATGATTTGTAGATCCATGAGGTCCCCTACTAGCTCGGAAATAAATAAGCTCTAGAGTAGTGTGATGAGTTAATTTGAAACGTTCAAATTAGAATCAAACGGAAATTGGAGAAAATATATTCAAATATGATTTAAATATATGAAGATGAATTTGTGTAAAAATTAATTTAATATTAGATATTAAATTAATTAGAATTATTTAAATTGTTTAAATTATTATTTATTAATTTTATAGAAAACTAATTTTTGAAATTAATTTGTAAAATTAATAAATATTGATTTTAGAAATAAAATATGATTTTAAAATCAAAATAGATTTTAGAAATTGAAAATTGCACAAAACTTGAAAATGAGTTTTTTAAAGTTCATCTTCAAGTAGCTTACAAGGAACTCACCTTCTTCTTTGGTTTACTCCAAGCATGAGCTGCATCCCATGCAGCACAACTCTTTGTATGATATTCTACAATATATTGAAGATATTGGAGTGAAGTGTTGTATGCATAATGTAATCTTATGCATCATAAACTTGTAACGCAGATTTTATGCGATGATATGTGATACTACTTCTAGATATGCGTTATTAACAAATGTTCTTGTAGTATGTTGTGCGTTGTCACAAGTTTCCTTGTGTTGAAACCAAGTATAATTTCACTGCAAGTTTCTCGGTGTGATCCGAGGTCGAACACAGAGACTATTTTAGGTTATTGCGTTATGTTCGTGATATATGCGACCAGAGGGTTTTCAATTTATAAAAGAATTTGTGTACAAGTAATTAAACATGCGATAAAGTAAAGTAAAGCAGTAAAAATGTGATAATAACATAAATTGCGTTAAAGTAAATTGCGATGAAGTAAATCTAAGCTAAGATGATACAAGATGCAAGTTTCGTGATACAAGATACTAAGGTTAAGGTTAGCTGTGAAGATTATGCAAAGATCGTGTAATGCGGTGACAAGTCTTATGTATGAAGCAGAAACATAAAAGATAACTAATATAAACAGTGCAAGTTCCTTAATTGTGTTAAAAATATAAGTATTGTTCTGCTTTTCCCTTGGCGTACACCTTTTGGTGATCGGCCACGTTCTCACATCTCTGTGGTGAAACAGGGATGAACATAATGAATGCAAGGTTGCTTCCATCTCTGGAAGTACTACTTGTTTTAGTTAACGCATTCTTCTAACCTTCTCTCGACAGATCAAAATGACATCTCCACTTCTATTCTCATAAGTGAAGATGTCATTTAGCATGCCTTAGCTAAACGCATTTATCTCTTTAGCACAGATTAAGTTACTCGTTTAATCCATATTAATTACCAAGGTATTAAGAAAACTATATGGAGAAAACGATTAATGGAGGAGTGGAAATAGACAGAAAAGTGGTAATGAAAGTGATCGAGACATTCAATAAAACTATTTAGCGTCTGATACATGGTTTGTGAATGAAGATATTAAGAAGATGAAATACACTTGATAAAATAGAGTTAGAAACAAATATAAATAAGCGCCAATGCCTTAGCGCCGATCTGGATGGAGATTTGCTTGCCGGTGTGGATGAAGTGAATGAATGGACGAGCTTCCCTTTCAGGCTTGCTCAACCGGTAGCAGGGATCCAAGCATAGAGTTTCACGACGGGGATCTACAGATTCGCACTGAGACTCACCTCTTGGCCTTGTTTCTTCTCTTCCTAGATTTCTTCCGATCAGTACTCAGCTCAGCTTTTCTCTTAATAATCCAGCATTAATTAGCCCTCGTATCAATTATACCCATATCAAGTATATCTTCTCTGAATTCTATGGGGGTATTTATAGGTGAAAAGCTTTGACTCTTGGCTTGTGGACCCCACTTCTTGTTATAGAAATTCTGAAGATGGAGGAATAAATATTCCTTTTGTTATGCAATCAGACCGTCAAATTTGCACAACGGTTAGTTGTACACATGTCACAATCCTCCATCCTCCACATTTGCATTGCTCAGCTGCATCTTTCGATCGGTTGCTCGCATACGGTGTTGTTATTATTACCACATGCGGTTGAAATTCAGCTCTGGATCGACTGTCGCATTGCGTTAATCAAATCTTCATTGTTGATTGATGGGCGCAGTGTGACAGAGATGCATTGTTCAATTTCTTGTTGAGCCTTGATCGCAAGAGGTGACTTGGTTTCCTGCAAAACAGAGTAAAAATATCATCTTCTACCATCTTGTAGGTGTAATTGCGATAATTCATAATTATTGTATTTCTGAGCTACTTTTCATACAATCGACGCATATTCCTTCTCTTTTAGCCACAATATCTAAATAAGGCAGCATAAATAACTTGTATTTCTACAAGTTATCATGAAGAAAGAATAGAGAACCAACTGAATTTTTGCTAAAAAATTCGAATGAAGAAGGTGTTATTCAATAGGTTGGTTCAGTGAGCTTTCGTCATACTCCCTTTGATTCCAGCTTATTTTGAGTCCCACAACTCAATCTAGAGCACTAAGAGGATAGTAGGGAAGATCTTGTGGTGGTCTACACAAGGATTCAGAAGATTTTACAGTTGAAAATAAAGATTTCGTTGGTTCGGCCAAAGTATGTTCATGAAACCCATTATACTATATTTTCAACATGTTTCTTTACAACCAAAATTAATGAATTAGAATGCTTATGGATCTTGATTTCTTCCGTTGCATACTAGTGTCAATCCAACAGGACAACCCTTCACAGATCGCTCGTGAGTACAGCTGGGCCAATAACTGTTATGCCCCTATAGTTACATCTGTCTCCTTAAGTACCACTGATCCCTCTAACGAACATAAGTCATAGTCCTACTATGAATGAGTCCTCTCTTCCAAAGAGAAGTTGTGGCAACTATGTTCAAGCCTCGGAATCAACCCTTAAGGGAGAAATTTCTCTACTTATCCCTGCTTCAGGAAAATAGTGAATTCCATCTTGTGAATTGAGTTCCCAACTCCCAGATTAGACAAGTTCCCAGAAAGGTAGGCATGTTGAGTTGGCAATCTGGCCACTTTCACCCATAGTAATCAAAGAACCACCTTCAAAGGCAAGAGTTCCCAAAACACTCAGGATTGCGGTCATGCCACCTATGGTCGTTTAGGTGAGATGTAAGTCTCTAATATCAACAGTGTTATATACAGAGTCTAGTCATCTCATGGTCCAAGTCTTATACAAACTCTTTGTATAGGACACCTTCACTCGCACGTCTCCACATGAATGGTCAGGATCTACCATCTGTAGTAGTTTACAACACTTGCAAACCTCTATAAAGAGGGTCATATCCATAATGTTACCAGGATCAAGTATCCTGCCTTAATCCTTATCCTACAGACCTATTTAGGTTATCACTTAAGGCATGATCCACTTGTATATCACATTTACATGCTTAAGTTCACATTTCTATAAAGAGGGTCATATCCATATTGGATATGAGTAAATGTCAAAATTAAATAACACTTATTTTATTCATTAAACAATGTGTATCTTTACAAAACAACGAGACTCAGGGAGAAGTAGGACACCAATCCCAACACTCCCTTGGGCAGATTCTTGTGATCATATATGAGAGCATGAGCAAGACATTCTTTGAGGATTATTCACCTCCACAGCCCCTTCCAAGTGACGATCAGAGTTTCGCCAGAGATAGAGCTCGAGAGAGACTTCTCTACCATCCATCCATGGCACCAGCAGAAGCCTTAATGCATTTCGGATGAAAAGCAAGAGATTGCTTACATCTAGCCCTCCAACTCTCCTCTTATCTCTGTATTGTATTACATTTTGGCTTAAGACATTAATACATTTTGTAATCAATTCATCTCTTAGTTCCTTCAATACCATCTTTATCATCTTCTTCTTCTTTATCATCATCTACATTCATCATTTAGTTAAGTATCAAAGATAGTCACATACTTAGTCATGCGGCCTAGAGATATGACGCATGTAGCAAACTACTGAAAGGTGTGTGTTACACGAGTATAGTGAGTTAATCCTCTTTGCTTAGTGTAAGGTTGTCGTAATGCTTGTCTATGAGCTAATTAGCTACGACCAACTACTCGAGAGGGTAAGTAATGGAACACACTAAAGCAAAGTAAGCATTATTCCTAGAGATAGGAATGATCTTATGCTCGACGCAACCATGCATTATAGAGATATAAGCATGCGACTGGTCACCGAGAGGTATGCGATGCGTTAGTGTGGTGAGCTGGGATTACTTGAGCGGCCAAATATAGTGAAGTCACCTTATTATGCATTAACAGTTGCTACATCTCTACCAATTCTCATAGTTAAACCTTCATTACTCAATCTGTTTAGTTAAGAATAGGAGTAGCGCATAATCAATTAACTTCTCTCTTTTTACTTTTATTCATCGCCTCAAATGCATTACGTCACAAACATTATTGAGTTACAAGTTCCTGTATTCGACCTCAGATCATCCCGAGAAACTTTTGTTCTTGTTATACTTGGCGAGAAAGCAAGAAAACTTGTGACAGGAACGCATGGTCATCACATACGCGCTTAACGCATATTGCATATTTTTCAGCCCAATGTATGACCATAAATGCATAGAGATTAACGCATAACAAAAGACTAGTGCATTTTTCCTTTTCACCTTTCCTTCGAACACTCTCTAAAAAGTTACCACTAGCAATTGGAATAACCAGATCGTTTCATAACTTCAACCAATATTCTTTCTCAAACAAAGAGATTTCCACATAATGCTCCTCCAAGCATATAAACCAATTTTGTAATTTAATTAACATTTATTTTATCATTCGTTTAAAATTTTTAATTTGATTTAAGACATTAATTTCAATTTCATTTTACCAACCAACCATTCATGTCTGACTTAGAATATATATTTTGAAATGAAAATTAAACATAGTATTACTCAATGTGTATGATTTTTTATTATTAACAATAATATTGAACTTGAAATACATAAACTCCGTTGAAAATAAATGTTAAAAGTTTAAATTCTACGATTAACATGTTGTAGTCAAACTAAACACATATTGACATAATTAATATGTACTTAATCCTAAATAAATAAATGTATGTGTCTCCATGTTGCGAAATATTACACTTTTACCATTAGGTTTTGAGTTTAGTTTCCATTTTGGTCCATAAGTTTTAGAATAGTGCATTATCATCGTTGAATGAGAAATTTTGGCCAATCACAAATCGTCATGTAATTTCTCAAATTAATGGCAAAATTAAAAATTGTTAATTTTGACGTTAATTAAACGTTGACATGTGTCCCAAATTGAAAGTAAAGGCAAAGGTTGGTGGATCCCAATGATGTTGTGTCGTTAATTAATTTGGTCAAATTAAGTATTTATATTTGGGCTTAGGTCCGATTAAACCCAAAAAATAGGTTTAATTTGGCCAAGAAGCCACCTAGACCCAAAATTCAATTAATTGAGTCCAAATGTCAAGTCTGGACCAACCAAGCCTAAGCCCACTTAAGGCCCATGGAAATGAAAGAACGGTAAAGTTTCATAGAGCAAGATCGTCCTAATTTTTGTTTTTCACATAATGAATTAAGAATCAAGGAAGAATTGAAACTTACCCTTGAAGACAAATTCTTCATGTATTCCCTCGATTCGGCCACGAACACTTCAATCTGGATCTCGATCTTCAAACACTAAAATCTCAAATAGCCACCACCAAGAGGTCAACCCCTGTATTCTCTTGGGAATAAGAATTCAGGAGTTGTAGGCTCTGAATTTTGGGAAGAGGGAGAGAATTTTGAGAAAATGAAAGGAAATTTGTGTAGGAGAGTTGTTCTGGACAAATCACACATAGAGACCACTTCTCTTTGAATCTTTTGTGAAGAGGATGATAAACCGTAAGAAACTGAACAACCCCTCATACACAATTTCCACTAGAGAGAAGAGATGGGGAGAGAGTTATTGTAACTCCTCGATTAATTTAAAATATTAATTGAAAAAAAAAATTAATGAAATTATTTTAATTATATGATAACTATTTTATCATATAATATATATTAAACTATATGTTATATCAAATATAATACATAACCTATAGCTTTCATATTGTATCAAATACAATATAACCCATAGTTTTTATTTCTTCTAATCATTTATGGTATTTAGTATAAATTACATTTATACTAAATTTAATAATATGAATCTCCTCCATATAATTAGTATTTGAATCATATTTAAATATTAATTTCTCTCAAAATAAACTTTATACTATAATGTATCAAATACATTATATTAATTATATCATATATAACTAGTTTAATTAATTATATCATATATAATTAATTCATTTGATTAATTTGAACAATTCAAATTAATCTAAAATTAATTCTCAATACTCCCCGTTAAGCTACAAAGGGGACCTTATGGACTTGTACATTGAATCTCCAATGGTATTTTGATAATTAATTAAACTTTTTAATTAAATTACCCAACATCCATTAATTACTAATCACCCCACTAAAGACCAATAATATGTCGCATATCTCATAGACCTAAACTTTCTAGATGACCTTCGAACACTTTAGCTGTGAGAGCCTTTATAAATAGATCAACAATGTCGTGCTCCGAAGCAATCTTCATAACAATCACGTCACCTCGATGTATATTCTCCCAAATCAAGTGATATTTTCGCTCTATGTGTTT
This sequence comes from Benincasa hispida, assembly GCF_027475165.1. Lineage (NCBI taxonomy): Eukaryota > Viridiplantae > Streptophyta > Magnoliopsida > Cucurbitales > Cucurbitaceae > Benincasa > Benincasa hispida. The sequence continues at coordinate 41,886,445 of NC_143483.1, read as the reverse complement.
GCCTTTTCAATGACTCCTAGGTTCCTTAGAATTTGTCACAGCACCACTGTTATCACAATAAAGTGTGATGAGCAAAGACATATTTGGAACAACTTCCAAAATAGTAAGGAACTCTTTAAACCAAACAACCTATTTAACAGTCACATAAGCAGCTACGTATTCGACTTCCATAATGGAGCCTGTGATGCATCCTTGCTTGATGTTTTGCCAAACTATAGCTCCTCCATTCAAAGTAAACACTGACTCTGATGTGGATTTTCGAGAATCTCGATCAATATGAAAGTTAGAGTCCGTGTTGTTGGGGTTGATATCTCGTAAGGTCCTGTAGTTTGTAAACACATGTATGAACAAACATTTGGTGATTAATAATATGAGATATTTTATTCACTTCAATATATGAAATATGAGATATTTTAGTTGCATTAACCACAAACCAATAAACTAAGATCCCTGGTTATAGTTGTACCTTAAGCATGTATGTGGAGACGTACAAGTGGATCGTGTTTTAAGTGATAACATAAATGGTTTGTAGTATATGGGTAAAGGAGGAAGACCTTATCCTGGTGACGCTACGAGTGTCGCCTGTTTTGTAGATGTTACAAGTGTTATAAAGTGTTACTGATGGTCTAATCCTGACCATTTATGTATTAGACATGCGAGTGGGATACTCTATACAAAGGAGTTTGTATAAGACTGAACCACAAAATGTTTAGTCTCATTATATAACGTCGTTCATGACAAAGACTTTCATTTCACTAGGATGGTCATAGGTAACATGACTTTAATCCTGAGTGAGTTGTGAATTCCTGCCTATGAGGGCGGTTCTTTGATTTGCATGGGTGCGAATGACCAGATCGCCGACTCAAACCTACCACTTTGGGGATTCGTCTAATTGGGGAGCTGGGAACTCAACTACACAAGATGGAATCCACTCATTTTCCAAAGCAAAGGTAAGTAGATAAATTGCTCCCTTAAAGGGTGATTCTAGGGCTTGAACAATGTGGTGCCATGATCAAGTTATTTGTACTGCCTTATCTAGATATTGCGGCCAAAAGAGATTAAATATGCGCCAATTGTATGGAAATTAGCAATACAATAGTTATGAATTATCGCAATCACCCACTAACATCGTTAAGATGGAAGAAAAGGAGATTTCTACTCTGTTTTGCAGGAAACCAAGTCACCGCTTGCGATCAAGACTCAAGAAGAACTGACCAACGCATCTCTGTCACATTACGCCCGTCAATCAACACTGAAAAGACGATTAACGCAATGACGGCACAATGCGACAGTCGATCCAGAGCTGACTTTCAACCACATGCGGTAATAAAAACAACACTGCATGCAAACACTCGATCAAAAGATGCAGTTGAGCAACAGAAAAGCGAAGGATTGTGACACGTGTATAACTAACGGTTGTGTAGATTCAACAGTCGATTGCATAACAAAGGAATAATATCCCTCCATCTTCGGAATTTCCATAACAACAAGTAGGGACCACAAGGCCAGAGTCAAAGATCTTCACCTATAAATACCCCATAGAATTCATAGAAAAATAGGTTACTCGATACAGGGTGAATTGCTGCTAGTATATTGAGAGAAAGGCTGAGCTGAGTGCTAAACTGAAGAAATCCGGGAAGAAAAAGAGGCAAGGCCGAGAGGTTAGTCACAGTGTTCATCTGTCAAATCCCCGCCGCGAAGCTCTTTTACTTAGATCCCTGCTACCAGTTGAGCAAGTCTGAGAGGGAAGCTCATCTATTCGTCCAATCCATCCAATCCAGCAAGCAGATCTCCATCCAAATCGGTGTCGAGACGCTGGCACTATTTATATTTGTTTTATCTCTTTTCATCATTGTAGTTCATCTTCTTTATCTCTACATTCGCACACCATGTATTAGATGCTAAATAGATATATTGAATGTCTTGATCGCTTTCATCACCACTTTTCTATCTATTTTCGTTCCTCCGTTTATCGCTTTCTTCATGATGTGTTCTTAATCCCCCTGGTAGTTAATATGAATTAAACGAGTACTTAATATGTGTTAAAGAGATAACTTGTGTTTAGCTAAGGCATGCTAGATGACATCTTCACCTATGAGAGCAGAAATGAAGATTCGTTCTGATCTATCGAGAGAAGGTTAGAAGAATGCATTAATTAGAGCGAGTAGTACTTCCAGACATGGAAGCAACCTTGCGTTCATTACGTTCGTCTCTGTTTCACCACAGACATGACCGATCACTGAAAGATGTATGCTAAGGGAAAAACGGAACCGTACTTATCACTTCAACGCAATTAAGAACTTGCGATGGTTATATTAGTTATATTTCAGTTCTGTTTCATACATAAGACTTGCTGCCGCATTACATGATCTTTGTAGATTCTTCACAACCAGCCTTGACCTCAGTATCTTGTATCATGAAGCCTGTATTTTGTACCATCTTAGCTTAGGTTTACTGCACTTTATTTTATTATCGCATTTTTATTGTTTTCCTTTACTTTATTGCAATTTTTATATACTTGCAAAAACTATACTTTTAAAGATTGAAAATCCTGGTCGCATGTATCATAAACATAACACAAACACTCCCTATGTTCGACCTCACTTGCAATGAAATTATACTTGGTTCCAACGTAAGGAAACTTATGATAACGCACAGAATACTACTAGAACATCCATGAATAATGCATATCTAGAAGTAGTATTGCATGAATTGAGTCAAGTCAGAGCATTATTGTATATCAATCGGCTTGAACCGTGCATGCATCGTATAACATAACTTCAATGTTACATGCCACACCTTCTTTTGGCCCAAGAAGGGGTTCACTCATAGTAGGACTATGACGTATTGTTCATTAGAGGAATCAGTGGTATTTAAGGAGTTAGATGTAACTACAGGGGCAAAATGGTAAATTAGCCCAGCTGTACCTACGAGCAATTTGTGAAAGGTTATAGTACTGTTGATTGGTTATATCCAATGGACACAAAAATATATTTGTAGTACAAAGAGTGCAATTGTCAGTCTTTAGAGGAATGTCCGCGGATGGTGGATATCGTGATTATTTAGTAAGTTATTCATATACCATTAGAGCTTTAAGCTACATGTCCATAAGGTCCCCTTCGTAGCTTAATGGATTCATGTTGATAATCAGTTTTTGGGTTAGTTTGAAGTGTTCAAATTAACAAGGGGGAATTTGATTATATACGATATAATTAAATCGTTTCAATTACATGTGATATAATTTATTTGATGTATTAGATACATTAATTGGAGGAATTAATATAAATATGATTTATATTAAATGCCATAAAGGAGAAAAATAACTATGGTTTATATATTACATATGATGTGATATTAAAACTTTAGGTTATAAATATAATATAATAAATTATTTATTATATTTATTTATAATTAAATTAATTATAAGATAATTGGCTTCAGTTTTCTCTAATAACCAAATGAGTGGGAAGTTATAATCAGTTTTTGATAACTGATGGATAATATGAAAATCTTTTTCATTTTTTCATAATTAAATGCACATAAAGAAAAATGATATATGATAACCTTGAGAGCGTAAACGATCAAGCATCGAGTTTTACTAGACAATAGCTATTCACTGCTAAACAATCGAGTACCCAAGTCTAAATGATAGACTTCTACATTCTCCCATTTACTCGATCGTCTAATGATCGTTCGATTCCTCTTTCCCTCTACCAAATCCATACAGAGCCTACACCTCCCAGATTCTCACACCGAAAATACCAAGTAGCCTCTTGGTAGTGTTGGGTTTATATTCGAGGGTCGAGTATTGAGTCTAACTCGATTGTGATCGAGGATTTGACAGTTCTTGCTGTTTGCTGGATTGTTCGTGTTGCGTTCATGCTGTTGAACGTTGGGTTGATTGATTGAGAAAATACAAGAAGAAAGGCTCTTCAAAGGTGAGTTTACTCGATCTCTTGTATTTTTTTTTTTGAAGCATGTTGTATTTTAGATTTAATGCATAACTATTTTGTTGGATTGTAAATGTTCATGTTCTTTCACAATGGGGTTTGGAATGATCTGCTTCCGCTCATTGGTTCTCTGTTTCAAGAGTTCATTCACATGTATCCTATAAGAATCAAATCCTTATCTCCATACACAAGCATATACCTCGTTCTCTGAAGGTACTTGAGGATTGTTTTGACCGTTGTATAGTGATCTATTCTTGGATTGGATTGATATCGACTAACAATCCTTATTGCATAGCAAATGTTAAGTTTGGTACACAATGATGCGTTATTTTATTAAGTGTGGAATATGGATGATATGTGTTGGTGGATAGCATTGTGCACTCAAGTTCTCCAGCGGATTCCAAGTGTAAATTCCTCTGAGTTTCCTGGTAAGTCCAGGGTTGATCACAGGGACTTGTGAAAATAGTTTGCGTTGATAATTTTCTTATGAAAACTTTACGTTAACCGGGCAAATAAATGAAGTGGTTGGTTTGTGTTGTGTTGATAAAAGGAAATAAATAAATGCGGCAGAGTTTGAAAAGAGTTGACAACGGGAAATACGATGAATATACGGTGAACGGGTTGAGAAGGGTTTCAGCTAACACTCCCTAGGTTGCATTCATGCCTTGGGATCATGCAACATACATACAATAGTAAACCATCTCTCGACGTGAATGCCACGACTTCTAAGGCTAGAACGCATGCGATAAATATGCGATAAATCTACAAGGTTTACACATAAACCTCTATTTCTATTTATGCGATGACATTCACACAAATATGCGACCACATAATATCATTCCTATTCCTAGGGTGCATGCGATGCAAGTTGACAAAAAGAGCTTATCTCTTAGTCCCTATTTCTTGTTCATGTAGGCTTAATCTTGCTCTTTCAAGTCAGATTCTAACTTAGCTCTCTCGAGACATTAGGTTATTTCTTTAGATTCTCTCTCGAGCAACTCTAAAGGGATGTTTTGTACAGCATAAAACAAGACAATCGCAAGCAATGAACTTCTTAGATCATGTTAGCTTAGTTCCTCTCAACCCATTCAACTAGCTTAGCTACTCATGCGTATTAAAAGAGTGAGTAGATGTAGAAATATAACTTCCATTGAATAGATAAAAGATGAAGTACAGAATAACAATGCAAGTATAGTAAAGAGCTTGGAGCAATTTCTTGCCACCAGGTGTTACACTGTTCTACTCGTGCTCTAAAGATATTCTCGCTTTCGCGAGAGTCAACCCGCTCTCTGCTCTTATGCCCCAAGGTTCTCTCTCGAGCCGCCTTGGACGATCTCTAGCATCACCACTCTTCTCTAGCTCCACCGTGAAATGGAAAAGAAAACTATGAACAAAAGTGTGAACTTGTAAGGTGATGAAGTAATCGACTACTTAACCCCTTTTCTGAAGAATGCACTTGGTATTTATAAGGCATCAAAAGGTGAAAGGTGGCTTCTCTTTCCTGGTTATACAGATGGGACAACTTTAATTCCTGACTGATAAGCCGATAATTGTCACCGATAAAGCTGGATGTACTTTGTGACCATTATCGGCTGTCAACTTAATTTGGATCCGACTACTGTCAGCTTTCTGTCCCATCGATCTTAATTGTCCTTTTGTCCGGATGCGTCCATTATGTTGCGGTAATTCTTCTTGGGTGAGTATTTGTGAGCGCGATCAACGTAAAGTCTTGCAATGAAGTTGCGCTCGATCGATGAATTCCTATGATTGCAATCTCTGTAATTCATTAATGTGTATTCTGCACAAAAAATACAAAAATCAATAGTTCCAATGTGCTGACGTACGCGACCGCAATATTATAGATTTTATGCTTAATGGACGCAATTTATCATTTTTCATCAACGCAATCTAACATTGTTTAATAACTTAGCACTATGATAAAGTGCATTTCTGCCCATTATCACACAACATTGCACACATAAGGCTACCAATAACCGATGCATAGAGAATTCGTGTCATTGCCTCAACATCTTGAGGGTTCTTAGGACATTGTTCCTTAGACAATACAATTTCATACCTGAAATGTAATAGGAATTGTGCATCGAATATCTGACAAGCATCTTATCAACATATGATGCTTGACACAAGGCTAACTTTTTGGATTTTCGATCCCTGGTGATCTGTATCCAACAAACTGCGCCTCTCCCAAATCTTTCATTTGGAATTAGACGGTCAACCATTTATTACGTCGGTCAGAAAACCTACATCATTCCCAATTAGTAGGATATCATCCACATGCAGCACGAGGAAAGCTACTGAGATGTTAATGATTTTCTTGAAAATACAAGGCTCATCAACATCTAATCAAAGTCATAAGATTTGATCGTAGTGTCTAACCTTATATTTCAAGATTAAGATGCTTGTTTCAGCCCATAAATGGATTGATTAAGCTTGCAAACTTTTTACTCTTGATCTTGTTCAATGAATCCTTCTGGTTGATTCACATAGATGGTCTTTTCAAGATTTCCATTCAAAAAGATAGTCTTGACGTCTATTTGTCATATTTCATAGTCATAATATGTGGCTATGGACAAGAAAATTCTAATAGACTTTAACATGACAACGGGTGAGAAAGTTTTTTTATAATCCACTCCCTCAACCTGGGTATAACCCTTTTCCACAAGTTTAGCTTTAAAAGTTTGTACCTTTCCATCTACATCTATTTTTCTCTTGTAGATCCACTTAAAATCTATAGGTTTTACCCCATCAGGTTGATCTACAAGCTCTTAGATATAATTAAAGTACATAGACTATATTTCTTGATCCATGACTTTAATCCATTCATCCTTGTCAACATCTTCTATTATATTGCTCGTTTATAAAACAATGGATCCTCAACACCATCATTAGCTATGATGTCTTGGGCTTCTGTTAAACCCATGTAACGTATAGGTAGGTTCATAACCCTCCCACTACGTCGAGGTAATCTCAACTCTTGAGATAGATATGAATGACTAGATGAACCAACATCAACAACTATTGTTGATGCATCAGCCCCTTCAATAACCTTTGTTGAAGTCTCAGCATATTCATTAGAAATCTCACTTAAAACAATTTTGCTTCGTGGTTTATGATCCCTCATGTAATCTTTTTCCAAGAAGGCAGCGTTTATCAATACAAACACTTTATTCTCTTTTGGATCAAAAAAGTACCCACCTCTCGTTTCCTTGGGGTAACCTACAAATAGGCAAACTTTTAAACGAGGTTCCAACATTTTGGGATTTGTCATTAGCACTGATAGACATCCCCTAATTATGAAGTGGCATAAACTACCTTTACGACCTCTCCATAACTCAAAAGGTGTTTTAGAAACACTCTTTGAGGAAACGTTGTTCAAAATGTAAACAACATTCTCTACTACATATCCCCAAAACGAGTTGAGAGGTTGAACATGGATCATCATAGACCGAACCATATCCAATAAGTTTCTATATCTCCTTTCCGATACATCATTCTGTCGAGGTATACCTGAAGCTGCGAATTGGGACGTAATTCCATGTTCTATCATCTAGTTTTGGAATCATAAGTCCATATACTCTTCAACATGATCAGATCATAGTGTTTTTATCTTTTTACCTAACAAGCTTTCAACCTTAGTCTTGTACTCCTTGAACTTGTGCTTCACACTTGTGTTGCATTAGGTATAGGTACCCATATATAGAATAATTATCTATGAAAGAGATGAAATATTCATACCCTTATCGTACTCTTACATTCATCGGACTTTTCAAAACTCTATAACCTTGTCCAGTAACGTTTTCTTATTTTGCCTTTAAAGCATGACTCACATACAGGTAAAAAGTTTTTTTCTAAAACATTTAGAAGTTCACTTTTCACCAATATCTCAATCCTATTGAGATTAATGTGATCTAACCTTATATACCATTTTCTTTAGAAGAAATTCTCGGTCTTTTAACAGTTGTTGTTGTTTTGAACATTTCAGTATTTAGCACGACTTTTGTAACTAATGACCTTAGTATATACAAGTTACTTTCCATTAAACCAAAGCCTCGCTCCATTTCATTCTTAAAAATAAACACTTTATTTTCAGAGAAGGATAGATAATACTTTTTTTTTAATCAGACAAGAAGCATAAATTAAGTTCCTCTTGATATTAGGAACTACACGTAAGTCACCTAATAACATATATCGTTTCTTGTCCAAAAATAACTTAAGTCGGCCTATGGCAACAGCTGAAATGACCTCACCAATATCGACTCTGAGAGTCATCTCTCAAGCTACCAATTGTCTCCAAGAATTAAATCATTGATAGGAAGAACATATGTGATTAGTATCTATTGAATTAACTATCAAGGCAGAATCATCATTCTCTACTAAACACGTCTCCAAGATAAATAAATTAGATTTATTTTCTTCAAAGTTATTCCTTTTTTGGAGAATAGTGGGACCAACTCCATAACCTATATCATGAACTCCAAATTTCATCTCAGAGAACAATCCTCGTTGATTAACTTCACTAGATTCAGTAACATTTGCTTTCTCTATTTGTCCCTTGACATTCAATATGGATTGGAGTTTAACGCGGGAGCTAACATTACTGGTTTCATCGTCATCAACCCCATTTTTCTTAAATTGTGAGGACTTTCACTCGAACAATTATTGCATTGATTGCATGATCTGATATGCAGCACCCATGCTCTCAAATATTTTGGCTAAGGCATCAGGTATGCTTGCCAAAATGTAGATTCAGGCCTTATCATTAGCCTTGCTCCACATTTCGTATGCATCACGAACATTTCGTGTTGCATCAGGTGTTGGGACCTGAGGACATTCCTCTGTGCTTCACTGAACCGAGACACTCTCAACTAATTATTACACCATAATAACTCTTATTCCTATAACAATTAGTCATCATTGATTTGGTCAATAAATCATTAACTGGCTTAACAATTTCTCGTAAGTGTGACCCTTCATTTTAAACCCTAGAGTTTCGCCTCAATGAGCCAATCAAAGAGAAAAAATCAGTTGGGGTAAAAACTAAAGCGATCATATCCATTTATGAAGTTCACCTTGATATTAACCTAATGTACAAACCATCCCAAGGGGATGCTCCCAGAGCGCCTCGAGGCCATGCAAGAAGATCTCATATTGCAAACTAATGAAGGAAACTGTAGGACATATTGACACACATCCCTCTCCCACTTACTATAAATACTCTCTCCATTCACCTTGATATTGACCCATGCAAACATCCGAAAGAGTGGGCGCTCCTAGGACGCCTCGAGGCCAAACATGAGTCTCACGGTGTGAATATTAAAGGAGAAATGTGAGTGCAAAATTGAAGTATCGTATACATCTTTTTCCTCTCGCTGAGCATTTTAAAAAACCTAGGGTTTAATTAACTAGGGAAAAATACGGCTAATTATTTTTACTAAGTGATTGTTTAAGTTTGCCCAACAGTAACACTTACTTTGGATAGTTAAACAATTTTAATTAATGTTTGTTAAACACTTTAACAAACTTTAATCGACAATTGCATGCTTGTAGCAATTCTGTCTAATTCACCTTTTCATGTCAGTTCCTAGGTAGAGGTGTTTTATTTCCGTCAACTTTAATACCCCAGCCTAGACAGAATTAGCCATAGACAAAAGCTCTCTTGTAGATACGTTTGCTACAAAATTTAATCTTTTATTAAAACTAATTTAATCATATTAAACTGATTAAAAAGATTAAACTAATTTCTAATCTCATTAGAAAAGTTGTGATCTTAATTCTATGTGAATCATATTTTAAAACTATTTTAAAAAATGATTTTAATCTAAGTTTGCATTCAATTATTAATTATTGATTTTAATTTATAATTTCATTTAATTATAACAATTATAAAGTAAACGAAACAAATTAAAACCATTCATTGCATCGAATGACATACTTAATAAAATTATAATAATTACTAAATTATCTAAAGTAGTGTCATGCATCGTGCAATTCTCATTTCATTACTAAACATATATAACACTTATATACTAAAGTAATAAAATAATTAATAACATACATACATCCATATATCCAAACTATATATTATAACTCTCATAATATAAATGTTGCATGACTATGTTATTAATGCATGCAAACATATATTATAACACTTATATTATATGATGTACGAACATGCTATAATTAAATCATGCAACTATATATTATAACATTTATAATATAAATGATGCATGAATAATGCATAATCTATGGTGAGATTTTACTATATGACATACATTATGACATATATCATAAAAAATAAATCATACATCAAATGCATAATTAAAACAACAATTTATGGATGGAGATTGGACTCATAAACCATTAATTAAATTAATATAACATTTATATTAATTTAGTTAATAAAAAAAACTAACTATCACATAAATAATAGCTTAACCGGTTCAAAATAGGTGAACTGCGTCTTGAACCACACGAATTGGACCGCCCACAAATCACTCGAACCAAGCGAACCGGACGTGAACCAACTCAACCACAAACCAAACCGCGTGTGAATCAATAAAAATTTTCGTCTTGGAGTGTAGTAATGTTGTGACCTACGGTTGCAACGTTACGGAAAATTTTTTTCGTCCGCCCTTCACAACGTTGCAACGCTACTGTATAGTAGCCACTATACATTTGCGCTTTCGTCGATTCTACTCCGATTTAGGCCTTGTCTTCACCAGTACATCGCCGAAAACATCATGGATGACTCAATATTTTAATAATATAGACTTAAATTCAATTAATGCAAAAAAAAGGCGCTCTTACAAACTAAATATGTAAAAGTAAAGCAGTATCCTGAATGTATCCACAATTACAAACTACATTCATGCATTCATCATTATGAATAAAAAAAAATGATACCCACCATAATTCTTTAAAAAAAATTGGAAAAAATAAATTGGGCCAAGAACTTGGTTCTGATACCAATTAAAGGAACGATGAAGTTCCGCAGCGGAAGCGAGATCGTCCCAATTTAGGAGTTGTGGATCTCGATCTCCAAAAACTGAAATTCCAAATGGTCATCACCAAGAAGTCAACCTCTGTATTCTCTTGGGAATAATAATTTAGGAGTTGTGGGCTCTGAATTCTTGGGAAGAGGAAGAGAATTTTGAGAAAGGGAAAGGAAATTTGTGTAGGAGAGTTGTTATGGGAAAATCACACATAGAGACCACATCTTTTTTAATCTTTTGTGAAGAAGATGATAAACCGTAGGAAACTGAACACCCCTCATACACAATTTTCACCTAAGACAAAAGAAGGGGAGAGAGTTACAACTCCCTCCTTAATTAATTTCAAAATTTAATTGAAAATAATTTAATACAATTATTTTAGTTATATGATAACCATCTTATCATATAATATATATTAAACTTGAAGGATCTCATATCTAAGAGTTTCATGAGTGCGTTCAGATTGCTTCGATCTCACTGTGACCGAAATACACATTATACATTCAACACATACAATTATGGAAATAAACTCTAATTAACGGCATGCTACAAACAACAAAATAACAAAGGGACAGAGTTCCATACCAGTTGAAGACAATCTTCACACTCCGGAACTCCAACGCAGCGGAAACCCTCCAAGAGATCTACCAACGCCCGGTGGGAACGTCGACTGCAACAGCACGATCAACGCGAACACGAACGCTGCAACGGGGATGACACCACCACTAATGAGCCCCGGGTATTCTCGGAATGAATACCCAAAGGGTGGGCTTTGGTGAATTCGGTAGAGGACGAAGGAAAAACGAGTTGTGTAGGGGATAAGAAAGTGGGAGAGAAAACAATGCTATCGTTAGCAGAAGTGTTTATCGCTTAGAGGAGCTACACGATCGTGTAGGATTTGCTTAACGACTATTTAAGAAAAGGTATACGATCGTTTAGCTAAATTGACACACTATACGATCGTTTATAGAAGCTATTTGATCGTCTAGGCAACAGTGTGCAATCATTTAGGCATGAGGTATACGATCGTTTAGGCGGAGAACGCTATCGCATAGGCTCTCAAGCGATCGTTTACTTTCACCAACGCGCGCTTCCGAATTCTTTTGGGCGAATGACCGATGAACGATTGAACCATTCAAAAATAAAAACCTTTTTCATTTTAACCCATCAGTTACCATAACCAACGCTACACACTAACCCACGTCCGAACGTGGTAAAATGATTAATTATCATATAATTAATCAATTATTAAATATAATCATATTATATTTATATCCTATAGTTTGATATTACATATTTACTATAGTATTTCCTCCTTTACTTGATATAAATCATATTTATATCTAATTTCCTCCAAAATAATTTATCTTATACATTTAGCCAATTATATCATATATAATTAACCAATCCAATTATATCATATATAATTAACCAATCCAATTATATAATATATAATAGAACTTCCTCTTGTCAATTTAAACATTTCAAATTAACCCAAATACTGGTTCTCGACTTTATCCAAGCTATCCAGGGGACCTAATGGACCTGTGGCTCGAAGCTCTAATGGTACATGAATAGCTAACTAAATTCTTTAACCACGAGATCTACCATCCATTAACTGTCAAGCATTCCACTAAAGACCAACAGTTGAACTCTTCTTACCACATATATATTTCTGTGTCCATCGGATATAACCAATCATGAGTACGATGACCCTTCACAGATGCTCGTAAGTACAACTGGGACAAATTATCGTTTTGCCCCTGTAGTTACATCTCACTCATTAAGTACCACCAATTCCTTTAATGAACAATACAACATAGTCCAACTATATGTGAACACCTTTCGAGCCAAAAGAAGGTGCGTGATACCACATCGTTCAAGCCCCGGAATCAGCCCTTAAGGGAGCCATCTATCTACTTACCCCTGCCTCGGGGAAGGAGTGAATTCTATCTTGTGTAGCTGAGTTCCCAGCTCCTAAATCAGACGAATCCCCAAAATGGTAGGTTTTAATCAACGACCTGGCCACTCGCACCCATACAAATCAAAGGACCGCCCTCAATGGCTGGAGTTCCCAACTCACTCAGGATTGAGGTCATGTTACCTATGGTCATCCTAGTGAAGTGAAGTCTCTGTTATGAACGGTGTTATATAACGAAACGTTAACACTTCGTGGTCAGGTCTTATACAAACTTTTTGTATAGGACGCCCCCACTCGCATGTCCCAACACGAATGATCAGGATTAGACCATCTGTGACAAGTCACAACACTTGTGACCATTCCACAAAGCGGACCGCGTCCGTAACGTTACCAGGATAAGGTTTCCCTCCTTTATCCATATACTACAGACCATTTTGGTTATCACTTAAGACATGATCTACTTGTATGTCACCACATATATGCTTGAGTCACATACAGATAACCAGAGATTTTATGTTTATTGGTTTGTGGTAAAGCAAATAAAACAATTAACCGAGCAAAATACAAGATGTGAAGTAAATATCATATATTAACAACACAAGTGTTCGCACATACTGTTTACAAACTACAGGACACGAGACTTTAGGGCATCAACCCCGACAAAACTATATGTTATATTAAATATAACAAATAGCCTATAGTTTTCATATTGTATCAAATACAATATAACCTATAGTTTTTATTTCTGTCAATCATTTATGGTATTTAGTATAAATCACATTTATACAAAATTATTTATATGAATCTCATCCATATAATTAGTATTTGAATCATATTTAAATATTAATTTCTCTCAAAATAAACTTTATACCATAATGTATCAAATACATTATATTAATTATATCACTTATAATTAATTTAATTAATTATATCATATAAAATTAATTCCCTCAACTAATTTGAACAATTCAAATTAATCCAAAATTAATTCTTAATAATTTATGTTGAGCAACAGAGGGGACCTTATGGACCTGTATATTAAAGCTCCAATGATACTTGGATAATTAATTAAACTTTTTAATTAAATTATCCAACATCCATTAACTGTTGATCACTTCATTAAAGACCGATAGCTGCACTATTCACATTACAGATATATTTTTGTGTCCATTATTTGTAACTAGTCAATATTGCGATGACCCTTCACAAATTGCTCGTAAATACATCCTGGCCAAACCATTTTACCCATGTAGTTACATTTAACTCTTTAAGTACCACCGATCTCTTTAATGAACAATAAGTCATAGTTTAATTATGACCAAATCCCTCTCAAGCCAAGAGAGGGTGTGACCACATTGTTCAAGCCCCGGGATCAACCCTTAAGGGAGAAATTTATCTACTTACCCCGACATTAGTGAAAGAGTGAATTCCGTCTTGTGTAGTTATTTTCTCAGCTCCCCAATAAGACGAATCCTTGTAATGGTAGGTATATTGAGTTGGCGATTTGGCCACTCTCACCCATGCAAATCAAATGACCGCCTTCATAGGCAAGAGTTCACAACTCACTTAGGATTCAAGACATGTCACCTATGGTCATCATGGTGAAATGTAAGTTTCTATTATTAACGACGGTATATAATGAAACTAATCATTCGTGGTCCAGTCTTATACAAACTCTTTGTATAGGATACCTCCACTCGCATGTCTCCATATGAACGATCAAGATCAGATCATTTGTAGTACTTTACAAAACTTGTAACATCTACAAAGTGGGCTGTATCTGTAGTGTCACAAAGATAAGGTACCTGCCTTATCCATCTACTACAGACCATTTAGGTTATCATTTAAACATGATCCACCTGTATGTCTCTACATATATGTTTAAATTACATAAAATAATCTAGGGTCTTAGTTTATTGAATTGATTGTATACTTATAAAATAAAAATGATTTTAGTAATAATAATTTGTTTATACAAAGTTTACAAACTACGAGAATACAAGAGAGATTTAGTGTTGGGTTTTATGTCCTAAAACTCGTGGTTTGTAAACAGTATAACTTATTTTTTAAAATTCAATAAGTTGTTATTGAATATATTATTTTTTAGAAATTCAATAAATCTAAGTCCTTTGACTATTACATGAGTACTTGGACTTTACGTGGAGACATACAAGTGGATCAGGTTCGAGTAAATAGACAAAATAATCTATAGTATATGAATAAGGTTTGGTGCCTTATTCTGGTGACACTATTGGATACGGCTACCCTGTAATTGTTACAAAGAGTTGTAAAGTGCTACATACGAAGTGATCCTAATTCATGCATGTTATGACATGAGGAGTGGGGGCGTCCCGTGCAAGTGAGTTTTGTGCAAGATCGGACCACAAAACCAGTTACTCTTACTTTATAATGTTGTTTACTATTTAAGACTGACTATTTCAAAGCGATGACCTAGGTAACTTGACCTTAATCCTGAGCTAACTATGAATTTCTGTTTGTTCGGGATTATCCTTTGATCTACAAACGATGAGAGTAAACCAAATGTCTCTGCTCAATAAGCCTCCCATTTTAAGGATAAGAGCGGATGAATAGCTGGGGACATAAGGTGCAAGACAGAACTCACTCCTACCCGATTAGGGTTAGTAGAGAGGTTGTTCCCTTCAAGTGCTGATTCTGGGTTTTGAACAAGAGTCCTCACCCTCTCATTGGCCCGAGAAGGATTCGATTTGTTGATTGGATCAAAAATTAATTATTCATTAGGGGATCAGTGGGACTTAAGAAACAATAGGTAATTTCGGGGGTAAAACAGAGATTCGACCCAGTTGTTATTATGAACAACCTGTGAAGGGTTAATTTACTAATCATGGTTATATCGAGTGAACATAATATATCTACAGTGAGGGGTGTTCAACTATGAGCTTGAGTGGAATCACCCATTAGTTAACGAATGAGGGTTAGTTCGGTTTAATGAATTTAGCCGATTAATCTCAGATTGTTGGAGCCCGTAATCTGTAATTTCGCAAGGTCCCCCTACTAGCTCGTAAATGGATTAGCGCTAGAATAACATGATAAGTTAAGTTGAAACGTTCATATTAGAATGAAATTAAATTGGATAAATAATATTTAAATATGATTTAAATATTTGAAGATGGAATTGTGTAAAATTAATTTAATATTTGATATTAAATTAATTAGAATTATTTAAATCGTTTAAATAATTATTTATTAATTTTATTAAGAAAATTAATTTATGACATTAATTTTTTAAAATTAATAATATTTTCAATTTTATTAAATAAAATTGATTTATGAAATCAATTTTGATAAATTGAAAAAGAAAGGAAAAACACAAAATGAAAATAAGTATTCTCCATTTTCTTTATCAAGTAGCTCACTAACAACCCACTTCTCATGCTTCATTAACTCCATGCATGAGCTGCATCTCATGCAACTATCTCTTTGCATGATTGTCTGCCATATATTGAAGAGATTGGAGTGTTTTGAAGTAATGCAACTGATCAAATTTTTCTGAAAAAATCGTGAGAAGAAAGGTGTTCTTCATTTGGGTTGCTGTAGTGAGTGTGTCTCCAAATTCCCTTAATTCAGGCTTATTTTGAGTCCCGCTACCCAATTTAGAGCACCAAGAGGATAATAGGGAAGATCTGGTGGTCTACAACAAGATTCAGGAGAGATTTGCAGCTGGTTTCAAGCTTTGAGGAAGTTCTACAAAAGCATGTCTTGAAACCCATTTATTTATGTTGAAGCATGCTTTCATTTTTGCCAAAATTAATGAATTAGAGTGCTTATGGTTCCTAGTCATTTCCGCTGCACAATAGTATATTCCAACATTTAGGACACCAATCCCAATAGGAAACTCTATAAATAGGAGTTTTACCCCTTCATTTCGAGGGAAGATTTGGAATAACTAAAGGCTAAAGCTCTAAAAACTAGAATTCCATAACTCTAAAGATTCAAAGGTTGAAGCTAGTTTTAAATATATGAAGAACAACTCCCTTTTGAAGATTAGAAGACATACTAAAGCTCTAAAGACTGAAGCTCCCAAGTTTTCAAGACCAAAGTTCTCAAGTGTCAAAGTCTGAAACTTCTCAAGTTCTTAAGACCGAAGCACTTAAGTTTTGAAGAAATGAAGATTGAAACTAATATAATCTTAAAAGATTAGAAGACTTCAAAAAAAAAAATGTTCGTATTTTCACAACCTACAAGTTGACGATTCATTCTCCTTAAACTCAAACAAGTTGATCGACAAGTCAAAGACCAATCCGAGCTAATCAATAAGCCAGAGGCTGGTCATGGTTGATCAACAAGTCAGAGACCGATCATACTCGATCGACAAACCAAAGGCTGATTTAAGTTGATCAAAAAACAAATCAAAGGTTGATCTAAGTCGATCAACAAACCAACCAGAGGGCGATTCACGTCGATCAACAAGCCATATGGCAATCCAAACTAATCAACAAACCAGAGACTAATCCAACCCAATTAATAAGTCAAAAGATCAATCGTCCAAGAAGATAAACAAGCTTAAGAATTAAAGTTTACTTTTTGAGATAAAGAATAAAATAATCAAACATTAGAGATTGTATTCACTTTACTGAAATGACTACAAATACAAAATTCTATTTTCACAAATTAAATTTCTCCAGAAATCTTGTTGAATAGTCATTCTTAAATTTTGAGCTTTGTTTTCATTTAGTTCATAAGTTTCGATGTCTTACATATTACTCTTCAATCTTCACTAATACTCACTTTGGCATTTCACTATTAACTTCCAGTTAATTATTTTAAAATAACTATGATGTGAAAACTTTTAATTTATTTTGATAACGACGAGAAACTAGGGAAAACTAAATTAATTATAATTATTTCAATTATTTTAAAGTAATTTATAAACATCAACACCACAAATTGAAAGTAAATATTTAATTAAAAAAAGGTCAGAGACATAAATAAAAAGCACAAACACCAAAGAATAAGGATCGAATGGGAAAAGAAAACTCACAATTCAGGAGTAAAATGCAACAATAGAAACTTTTAGGGGTTGTTTGGCATACAATAAAAGCATAGAGTTTAGTTAAGTTAAGTTTATAATTATTGTCCGATGAGTTATGTGATCTGGAGAGTTAAATTGTTTGTGTTTGGGGTGTAAAATTGAGTTGAGTTGGTAATTATTGTATTTGTTTAGAGTACTGAGTTGATTTAAATCGAGTCAGAAAGTCTGTGTTTAGGATGTAGGGTTGAGTTGAGTTGAATTGGGGTATTTGAATCAGTTTTTCTAACTGAAATTGATTTTGTCTTGATTTTTTTTTGTTGCTAATATTGATTTTAATTTTCAACTATACACATATTTTCCTAACTTTTATAGGACAAAAAAAAGATAAATAATAATAAAAACTTCCGGTCTTTTTCCATTCTCAAAACATAACAAATTCTGTACAAAAAATTCATATGCTAAACACAATATATTCTAGTTGCCAAATTATAAGTGTATCTCAGTGACAAATATTCTTTGATAACTGATGATTCGTTGGGGATCTTTTCAATTAGTATATGATCAGGTTGACATATAGCTCATGGACTTAGACCTAAGGAGAGATCTTCAATTTACTTAAAATATATTTACCAATTATTTTTTAAAATTCATTTACCAAATATTTTTATTTTATTTTATTTATCAACTAATTTTGTAAAATATATTTACTAACTACTTTTTTTTTTTAAAAAAAAATATTTACCAATTATTTATTTAAATATATATTTAACATTGTTTTAAATTAGTTGGAACTACGTGTGTGTGTTGCACGTGTTTCATGAGTTGAAATAATAGTCTAGTACTTTATAATTATTTTTTTAAGTTTTTGAATTGGATTTTTATATCTTAATTTAAATTGTTGATAATAATAGAAAAAACAAACTTATAATATTTGCATTTATAATAAGAAGACTTTAAAATAAAAGCTAATTACTTGTATAAGAAAAAAACCTAATTCTAATATATTTATAACTCCTATTTAACTTGCTTAAAAAATACTATTCTTTTACTATTATTATTTTTTAAATATAGGCTATTCAATCTAAACCTCAATTCCATACAAAAGATTAAAAAACTACCTTTCACCTTAAACGATAAGCAAAAAAAGAAATTTGAAAAAGACAACATACCTTAAAGAAATAAAAAAAATGAAGGATTGTCAGTATAGATAGAAGCGATTATTCCATTCAAAACCAAACTTAATCATTAATTACTGTAAAAGTTAAATAGAATCGAAAGAATTAGTGCTAACAATAAAACTATTACCATTGTTTTAGATAGAAGAGATGACACTTAAATATTAATCTTAAAAAAACCTAAATTTTACATTTAAATCATAAAACCAATTATTAGATAGTCTTTTTTTATCAATATGTAGAATATGAATTAACTTTTTTCAAAACCAGTGAAAGAATCAAAATCCGAAAAGTCTTCTTTGTCGCCTTAGTGTACCTTTTTTTTTAACAAAAAAAACTTGAGCCATAATTTTAAATGTCACTATTTCATGAGAATTATGCAATATTTGAAAACATCAAGGAATAAATTGTTTAAAATATATCATTGAACTTTTGTTTAATGAAACAATAATAGGACGCTGTACAAAAATTAATCCTAGAAAAGGACTTGGTAACATAACAGAAAAATGAAGGTTTTTCATATTGGAAGTAAAAAACATAATAAACATTGTAAAAGTACTATAGCATAATAAAAAAAAATGTCACAAACAACCCGCAAATCACAAATGTCCATAATAAAAAAATGTCTCCAACAATGTCAATATACATGTGTAAAAATAAAAAGCCATGTACATTGATTACAAAAAAGATTACTTCGAAAGGAAAACTAACAGACCTCAAACTAATTAGGAATGAATAGTGCAATTAGTTTGGGTCCTGCAAGGAAAAAAAGAAGTATAGTTAGATTAAAATTAAAGTGAAAGCAACTAAAATAAGAAGTAAACATACACCAACATACCTTTTGATTATGTTCAAAGTGAATAGAGATTGAGAGAGGAGAAACATCTGGAGGCAGATCAAAGATTTTATCTAACAACAATATGAAACATGTTAGTGAAATATCTTATCTCATATAGAAGAAGCATACCTTCTATGGGGAAGGAAGCATACCTTCTATAGGGCACTCATTCTTTTTTTAACAACCCTTATATGATTGTAAAACCATTTAAAGAAAAAAAATACAACAGTCAAAGTATACCTATGAGAATGTACAAAAGACTTAGGCCAAGTGGAAAAAGAAAGTTAGATTAGGATTCCCCAACACAATGTATCAAAGGAGGCAGTGGAGAATTCTAAAAAAAATAGGAGGACGAACAAGTCGTGTATAAATAGAAGAGACAATAACGGGTGGTTGGTGAGGGGAGTTGGGTGCACTTAAGTGCATCAAACCTCAATAGATCTAAAGAGTGACCTCATTAAACACATATCAAAGAGAGTCAACTCAAAATTAAATAAAGTAGAGTTAAGTAAATATTAATTGGATGGTTGAGTATAAAATAAGATTATTTATTAGTGCATTAAATACAATATAATATATCAGACAAAAATAGACAAAAGAAAAAAAAAAATAAGAGGGCCTCAAGATTGTGTATGTCTCTTTCTCGGAAGAAATGCAACTAAAAAAAATGAAATTATCATATGAAAGTTTTGTAAAACTGAAGTTCAATTTCAATGTACAAATAGGAAAAAAAAAAGAATACTACAATCAATTTAAATGAAAGCAAAAAAAAAAAAGAAAAAAAAAGCCAATCGATTAGCTAAAAAAGGCAAGATGTATAAACAAAATAATTACAAAACAGTCCACAAACCATTAGCACAAACAGAGAATTAATGTTGTGAAATGAAAATGAGAATGCAAAATTTGAAACTAATTATCAAAATGAACTAAAATCAAATTTGAAATGAAATTCAAATATTAGAATACAAATTTTGTAACTTATCATCATCGACCCTTGAAAAAAAAAAAGAGATAGAAAACAAACCTATTGTGGGATGCATTGACCCCCCTCCCCCAAACCAAGCTCCAATAACGTGGATATCATGAATTTAGTTGCAAACCGAAATTTGATGAGAAAGCAGAAGACAAAAAAAGGGCAAGGAAAAGACACGTGTTTTATTATTGAAGCGACAAGAGGAGTTATGAGAAAAGGAAGGAAACCCGATGAAGAAGGGGCTTAGAAAGGGAAAAAATAGCAGAGATGAAGAAGTAAACATAGTAGAAGTATATAAAAAAAACTAATAAACATGAAAAAGGAAACGTAATAAAAGTGGGGAAAAAATGGAAAGCACGAAGAAGAAAAACATACAATGAAGGAAAAAAATAGCTGAGACGAAGAAGAACAAGAAACCCTACATGCAAAGAAGAATAAAACACGAGGAAATCAAAACATGAACATACAGATCCAACTCATAATATAAATTCAAAAAAAAAAAAAAAGAGAGTTGTAGGCTAATCTAACATGTAAAGAAGAACATAATATGAATGAATCAAAATGCGAATATACATATCCAAACCCATAACATAAATCCCAAAAAAATTTCAAATCGTGGGCTAAAAAATTTTTACGGCTATAGAAAAAAAAAAAAAAAAGAGAAAAGAGGAGTTGAGGAAGAAAAGGGAATATTAGAAAGGAGTAAATATAAAGAGAAACATAAGAGAGAGAAATGGTAAATTTGGCGAATAATATAATGAAAAATGTTGGAAAACAGTTGAGAGTGAAAAGTGATAAAATAGTGGACTATTAAACTCACAATTTTATTTTTTCAACGCAACAAACACGGATCCAATTTTTTTTACCTACCCAACTCAATTCGAGTTGGACTACCAAATAGTCTCTGAAGGATTAAATAGAAATTAAATTCAAAACCTATAGGTATAATAATATAAAATGAAAATTGAACTCGAAGCCTAAAAACCAACCAGGTATTTTTCTACAAAAATATACATTAAAATAACACGTTGGTTCTGTACTTTGGATTTCGTCATTCATATCCTTAAAAATTGATATTTTGATTGAAATTCATATTGAAAAAAGAAAGGAAAAAAAGGGGATATTTCCCCTTCTATATCCTAATTTATTTTTTTTTCAAGAAATTTAAAATAAAACTAACGGTTGTGGTGAAATTGGAAAAAGAAAAAAAGGGAAAAAAGTATCTTAAAAATAGTCACGTTGAGCAAGAGGTTTAAGAAGGGGTTTCATCGTTCTTCGTCCGATAGACTGTATTGTCTCTTCCTCAATGCCTTAATTTTATCTTCAAAAGAAATGACAACTGCCGCCTCCTTCTTCCCAACACTTCAAGCTCCGATTCATGGCGGCAATGCATGGAAGAAACCCACCAAGAGATGCAAGTGCGAAAGAAAAACCCACTTATCATTCATTTCAACCTTCAATTCCCTCTCAAATTCTCCTCTTTCTTCTGTTTCTTTCCCCATTAACTTCGATTCCACTTCCGAACCAGTCCAACTTCAACCTCTAGCTGATTCAGTTCAAGAAAATTTCACAGAAACTCTCGACGGTTCCATGAATTTGCAGATACCCATGAGCGAAGTTCGCCAGATTACTCGAGGGGAATCATCCCAAAGAATTTTCATTCAGGATCCGCCATGGATAGCTTCATTGTTCCTGAAGGGGCTTTACAAAAGCGTTCAAAAGGAAGTGAAGTTAGAATATATGGAAATTGAGAAGAGGAAGTATAATTTGCTGAGGAGGAGGCAAATTAAGGCGGAGACAGAGGCTTGGGAGAAGATGGTTGAGGAGTACAAGGAGTTAGAAAGAGAAATGTGCGAGAAAAAATTAGCACCGAATTTGCCTTATGTGAAGACGTTGTTTTTGGGTTGGTTTGAGCCATTGAAGCAGGCTATAGAGAAAGAGCAAAAAACGCAGCGGAGTAAGAAGCAGAAGGCGGCATTTGCGCCTCATATAGAGTTATTATCTGCGGATAAGATGGCGGTTATTGTGATGTACAAGATGATGGGATTGTTGATGGTGGCACAGCAGGATGGCTGTGTTCAGGTCGTTCAGGCTGCGGTTCAGATTGGTGGTGCTATAGAGCAGGAGGTGAGCATGGAAGATTTTTTGCTTTCTCTTAAGATGATATTTTAAATGAGCTATTACTATTTTTTTTTTTTTAATGAGAAATTTTCGATCATAATTTCATTGATAGTATGAAATTACAAAAAGGCATACGTGCCATAAGAGATTATACCTAGAATTTATAAACTTGTTGTAATAAAACACTAATTTCTAGAGTCAGTTAGTACACCTAGAATTTATAAACTTGTTGTAATAAAACACTATTTCTAGAGTCAGTTAGTGTCACTGTAGCTTGAAAAATGCACACCTTTTTTTTTAATATTTGTGAGTGTTCGAGTCAGCTTACGTGTATCTTGATTAATCTGGTCGGACAATCTGTCTGTCTGACCTTACAATATTTGGATGTCCAAAAAACTTGTAGGATATTAAATCCTAGGTAAGTAGTCACTCTGGATTGAAAAAATGCATAACTCATTTGGACAACTCTAAACTAGAGTACAGTTGCAATTCTACCTCAGACTTGTGAAATTGTTATAGCTAAATTAAATCATGAATGGAGTCATAACAGTATTGTTTAATTGTATTGCAACAATTTTGTAACTTAGGAGTATGGTTTATCGTGTAAAGAGTGGATTTATAAACCTTTTTCTTTGTTTTTCCCCTTCCTATTGGTATCCTGAAAATGCTTCTCTATTCTTACCAAGCACATTTGTTATGTTCTGCTTGCCTAGTTATTCATCATGCCATCTACGAGCAGACTGCAATGTATTCAACCAAAGTGTTTAAATACAGAAGTCCGTGGATATAGATATAGGTTCAGTTTAATTGCATAACAAACAATAGATTTTAGTTCTATGATTTGGCCGTCTTAAATAAATTTCAAAATGACTCCAATATTGATTTGACATGTTACTGAACAATAGTTTGTGAGTTTAAATCACTGTAATTTGACTCTTCTGCTTTAACAAGTTCTCGAGCAAGAATTGTTGCTCTTTTCTCAGTACTCCTAAGCCATCATCAATAAATAATTGTGTAAAGGGCATGACTCTTCCTCTGAAATTTAACCCAGGTTAGAATTCAGAGCTTTCTGGACAAGGCTAGGAGTAACCAGAGAACAAAGGTTCCAGCTGATACTGAGTGTTTGAGCAAGGAGAAAGAGGTATTGAGGAAACGAGTTAATGGTCTAATTAGGAGAAGGAGACTGAAAGAGGTCCAAAAGTTGTTGAAGAAAGAAGAATTTAAGGCTTGGGGTCGAGACACCCAGGCTAAGGTTTGTGGCTACCATCTGTTATCTTATATGATTTGATGTAATCAATTCAATACCATATTTGTAAGGCTTCTCTACCAATCATACTTTGCAGCTAGGAAGTCGTCTCATAGAATTGTTAATTGAATCAGCTTTCATCCAACCTCCAGTTAGCCAGTCAGCTGACAGTCCACCTGATATTCGACCTGCATTCTGGCATAGGTTTAAACCTGTTGCAAAAACTCCAGGGTGAGATTTATTTGTTCTGTCCATTTTCCATTTCTTACAAATTGACAACCAAGCTACCAATTATGGTCCATTTAATCAACCTCCTATTTTTTCATTAGATTATGCACAGTAGGTAATGTTATAAAGCAATGAGTCGGGGATATTTGGTGCTGGTTTTTGTCATCCTTCTTTGGGTTTTCTTTTCCCTTCCCCCCCTTTTTGGAGTGGGTGAGCTGGGTGGATGGCTGCTGCTTGACAGGATCAAGTACCCAACTCTTTTCATGGCAGTTTTTTCTGAACAGCTTATCATGCTTTTGCATTTTTTTGGTGCTTGTAGGCAGAATATTGTGAAGAATTATGGAGTTATTGAATGTGATCCGATAGTTCTTGCTGGGCTTGACAGAACTGTAAGCGACTTTGTTATTCCTCCCCAACGCACACCCCCCACCCCACCACTACCTTAGAAAATTAAAGGAATAAAGTGACATATTCTTAAATGGAACTTTTTCTGCTCCTTGAATTTTCTTTTCTGAACTATTACTTTCTGTCTTTAAATGCAGGCTAAGCATATGTTAATTCCTTACATCCCTATGTTGGTTCCTCCTAGAAAATGGAAAGGGTATGGAGCAAATTGAATAAGTGCATTTTATACTGTATATTTTGGGTACTTGCTGTTGGTTACTGCATCAAAAGATACTTTAAATCTGGCTAATAAGAGATCCCGAGTGCTTTGAGGCACCTGTAGATTGCATCTTATATTTGCTATGATTATGTGATGGAAATACACTTACAGGTATGATAAAGGTGGACACTTTTTCTTACCTTCTTATGTCATGCGTACTCACGGATCAAGTAGGCAACAAGATGCCATGAAGAACATTTCTGGGAAACAGATGCAGAAAGTATTTGAGGTTTGTAAAACTTGAATTTCCCTTTTTAACGTACTTGAAATTAGTTTATTGTTCATCTGACCCCCCCCCCCCCCCCCCCCATCAGATTCATTTTTCATTGTCCTTTTCTTTTTTCTCCTTCTCCTTTTTTTTTTTTTTTTTTTTGGACATTTATGAGTGTCTAGATCAAGTTATGTACACTTTGTAACCTCACAAGACAATTTTTTAACTTTACAATACTTAGCTGTCATGAAATTCATAGGATGATATCTTAGATAGGTGGCTTCTATGGAGTTTGTACTCGATCTCCCAAAATCTTTTACCTTTTTCACATGTCCCATTGTGCACTGGCCCACGCACAGTGATTATCGTGCATTTCTTATTTAAAGCTATGTTTCAATTTAGACTTGAAAAGCAATATTATTTTTAAATGGTTCGAGATATAAAATTGTTTGGCAATTTAACATTCAACATGTTCCTGCAATGATATATTTACCTTGTTATGGTTCTTCTAGAGCATCAGCCCATTTAATCATACGTGAGGAAGTATACGATATACAACTAGTTTTATAAAGCTGATTATTGTTAGTTGTTCACAATTTCTGTTCTAAAGTTTAGTTAGACAGCTTGTTAATAATTAGTTGGACAAATTGTTAGTTGTTTTGATAAATGCTTGTAATAAACTTTTCCTATAAATAGATATCACCTCCCCCCTTGAAGGGAGAGTTTTCATTTCCAATAAAAATCAGTCTTTGGTTTACACAAAATTGGTATCGGAGCGGCTCCAAGATTCTGGGCAAATGGTGGGAAGAAGAATCCTCCACCCGAGAGAAGGAGACAACCCACAGAAAGAATGAGAGGCGGAGGATACATCCGTCCTCTCTCCAAGAACCACGACGTCATGCTTGCTGTCCATCAAAGATTCATTGGAGGGAATTCAAGAAACATTGATTACTAGTCAAGAATCGATAGTGGCACTTTTGAGGAGGGTAGATTTTGTCGAAGCGCCAACTCAAGATGATGAAGAAGGTCTAGCCTTCAACCGACATTGTGCAAGAAGGGGAAGGCGTGGCACGAGAGGACCAAGATTCATGGAAAATCTTCAAGAAAGACCTCTAAGAGTCCAAAGACAGCAGCTAGATAAACCAAGAAGGCAATATTTTGTTCAAGAAAGGTACCAATAATATCAAGATTGAGACTCGTCAAGTGAAGATGATCAAGAAGATGAGTTTCTTCTTCCAAGAAGGGGAAGAGAAGTTAGATATGATGTTAGAGGAGACCCTCACGATTACAAGATGAAAATTGATTTACCAACTTATGATGGAAGGCAAGACATAGAGACTTTCTTGGATTGGTTGAAGAACACGGAACACTTCTTTGCATACACGAATACACCCGAAAATAAGAAGGTCTAACTTTTGGCATTGAAATTGAAGGCTGGCACATCAGCTTGGTGGGATCAATCGGAGGTTAATAGAAAGAAATTGGGCAAGAGACCCGTTCGGTCGTGGGAAAAGATGAAGCGGTTGATGAAAGAACACTTTCTCCCTTATAACTATGAACAAGCTCTTTACAATCAATACCAAAATTGCAGACAAGGCCCTCGGTCAGTCGCTGAATACATTGAGGAATTCCATCGGTTGGGAGCTAGGATTAATTTGATGGAGAATGAGCAACATGTCATTGCTAGGTTTGTTGGTGGCCTTCGCATGACATCAAGGAAAAGGTAAAATTACAACCTTTTTATCTTTTATCCGAAGCCATTTCTTTTACTGAAACTGTGAAGGAAATGAATGAAATTCGGTCCAAGAACTTTTCAAGAAAGGGACCTTGGGAAGCATCCATGAGTAAGAAGCCCACTGCTGTGAATAAGGTAGTAAACCAGTCAAACCGACCTTCCTTAGCTAAAGGGAAGGATAAAAAGCCCAAGAAGGGGCCCTTATAACCGGCCTTCCTCGGGCAAGTGCTTTCATTGTGGCCAAGCTGGCCACCTTTCCAACTCATGTCCCCAGCGCAAGACTGTTGCCTACTTAGAAGATGAAGAAGAAAATGTGTTCGAGGGTAGTGAAAACAGTGAAGATGAAGCATAGTTCATTGAATTGGATGAAGGAGATAGGGTTTCTTATGTTCTACAAAGGGTCTTAATCACCCCAAAAGGAGACACCAATCAACAAAGACATCGTCTTTTCAAAACTAGATGCACTATCAACGGGAAGGTGTGCAATGTGATTATTGATTGTGGGTGTACCAAAAATTTTGTTTCGAAAAAGCTAGTGGCTGCTCTAAACCTCAAGGTGGAGGCTCATCCTAGTCCTTACAAGATTGGGTGGGTAAAGAAAGGAGGTGAAGCCCAAGTAGCTGAAATTTGCACCGTTCCACTTTCAATTGGGAGTGGATATAAAGATCAAATAGTTTGCAATGTAATGGAGATGGATGTTTGTCATGTACTTCTAGGGAGGCCGTGGCAATATGACACTTGAGCCTTGCACAAGGGGAGAGAAAACACATACAAATTCCAGTGGATGGATAAAAAGGTGGTATTACTCCCTTTGAACAAGAAACTTGAAGATGGAGTGAAAGAAAGAAAGGGGACAGCAAGCATTTGTTTACCACTGTAAGTGGCAAAACATTCTTGAAAGAAAGGGAGATTGATATCCTAGGACTTGTTGTTGAAAAGTCCATAAATGCACAAACTGAAGAAGTTCCAAGAGAAGTACGAGAACTATTTGCTGAATTCCCTCAGCTAATGAAAGAACCCGAGGGACTACCTCCCATGCGAAACATTAAATTGATCTACTTCCGGGAGTTACTCTTCCACATTTACCTCATTATTGAACTCTCAGTTTAGTTTGGTTCAGTTTGGTTCAATTACTTTCGGTTTTCAATCTGGTTCAATTAAACTTGTTTCAGCAGGTTCAGTTTAGCTCATTTGGTCCAGTTTTTCAGTTTGGTTCAGTTCATTTGAGTGGTTCAAATCAGTTTATTTTGGTTCATTCAACTCAGTCCGATCCTGTTCAGTTTACTCCGTCTAGTTTATTTCAGTCATCCTAGTTTGGTTCAGTTTAATTAGTTTTATTCACTCAATTTGGTTTGGTTTAAAGTTGGTCCAATTTGGTTTATTTGCGATTATGGCAAATCTCCTTTTTCACAAAGGTTTTTGTTCCAATTTCAAATTAGTCGTTCGTTGGGATTTGTTTTAGATCTCTATATGAGGATCTTTGTTTTCAGCCTAGAAGTTATTGTAGGTTTTATTATAGATCTCAGTATGAGGATCTATGTTTCTAGTCTAGAAGTCTTTGTTTTTGTTCTTCGTGGGTTTCTGTTTCTAGCCTACTTTATATTTTCGTTCTTCGTGGGTTTCTATTTCCATCCGATATCTGCAGATTTGTTTCGGAAGTTATCTTTGCAAACTCAAGTTATTCGCCGATCTACCACCTTGAGTTTGTGGGAAGGTGTTAAAAGGAAATTAGGATTTTATTCCTATTTTGTATTTTCCATCTTAATATTTTCCTTTTTTGTTTCTTTCCTTTGTTGGGTCTACTAGAGTCTATTTATTTTGTAGTTCTTTGTACTCTAAATTATTCAATTATATATACAAATTTAACAATGATCACTTGCAAAAAAGTACTTCATCATATAAAGAAGCAATAGACAAGTCACGAAGCGAAGTTGAATTCCAAATAAGAGATCTAAAGGTTTCCTATGGGAACCTACAACAAGTTGAAAGACAGACAATTGGGGCCGTTCAAAGTACTAGAGAAATATGGGTCAAATGCTTACAAAATAGAACTACCAAATGACTTACACATAAACCCTGTCTTCAACATCGCATACCTGAAGCCATACTTTGCTCTGGATGACTTCTGCTTGGCAGATTAGAAGTCCTCGAGGACGAGTCCAGTCCTAGGGGGTGGAATATGATGTACAACTAGTTTTATAAAGCTGATAATTGTTAGTTGTTTACAATTTCTGTTTTAAAGTTCAGTTAGACAGCTTGTTAATAATTAGTTGGACAGATTGTTAGTTGTTTTGATAACTGCTTGTAATAAAATTTTCCTATAAATAGATATCACCTCCCCCCTTGGAGGGAGAGTTTTCATTTCCAATAAAAATCAATCTTTGGTTTACACCACTAAGTTTTTTCCATATGGTAGTGCATTGGTAATTTGAATTTGACAAGACATTTTAGCAGTTTTTTTTTGTTGGTGACACAATCTTTTTATTTTATTTGGCTTATGAGTTTCCTTTGGTGCTTCTATCATATTTATAGTTGAGTCAACCTGATAATGTGCTGAAATGGGTTGTTTACAGGCGCTGGATATGCTAGGGAGCACCAAGTGGAGGGTGAATAGAAGGGTACTTAGTGTGGTGGAGAGTATTTGGGCTCAAGGTGGCAATACAGCTGGCCTTGTTGATCGAAAAGATGTAAACTCATGATACTGCCAAAGCCATTCCAACAATTATTTTCCCTGTGAAAGTGTATTCTCCTTAGTATCATATCGGATAATAGGATATCAGTAACAATATAGTCAAGCTTAATGCTAACTTGGATTTCCATTCATAAGTGGCCATGCTTCCTCTTTTCATATTTTCTTTTGCCTAGGTATGGTCATGCTTATTAAATGACGAATATTGCACATAAAATAAAATGTTATATAATGTGAAATTCTGTTAAAAAATTGGTCCTTGGTGAATAAAATTCTTGGTTGTGTCATAATGGCTATTATTAGGACAAGGATTCTGCATGAATTTCTGGTTATATGCTTATTATGTGGTTGATTGATCCACTCTTCATTGGCATGTAGGTTCCAATTCCAGAGAAGCCTCTTGGGGATTTGACAGATATGCAAGAATGGAAATGGAGCATGAGGAAGGCAAAGAAAATCAACCAAGAGTTGCATTCCCAACGATGTGATGTTGAACTTAAGCTTTCGGTAAGTTTCTTTTCTAAAGTTGGAATGAGGATAGCTTTCCTCTACCTGAGAAATGTAATATGCTGCCTAGCTAAGAAGCATAGATACGGACACAAACACGACACGACACTTCGATATGCTAATTTCAAAAAACTAGAACACGAACATGTTGGGGATACACTCTTTTTAATTATTATTCAGTATTCTTTTAGGATATATATAAATTTAACATAAAATACTAAATGCACTATCAAGTTAATTAACAACTGTAGGAGATGAAACGTTCAAGTTTCTAATTTCAATTTTGTCTTTAAAATTAAAAAAAAAAACTTAGTTTAACATATTATTGATTTGGGCTTTAAAATTGAGTCCAACATAAAAGGTTAGACCATTTCCACTTTAAAAAAAAATTCATGCGTGTCTAGGAAGTGTCCCAAACGTGTCTGAAATTTTGTTTTTTTTGTTGTTGTTGTTGTTTTTTTTTTTTGTTTCCCCCCTCCCTCCTTTCATGTTTCATTTAGATAAGAAATATTTTGTTGTTAAATGAAATGAGGGGAAATCCCAACCCCAATAGATGCTTATGACAACGTTTTTCAATTGGAAACTAAATAAGATAAACTAAAATGAATAAATGAATGCTTAATTTTGCACCAATAAAAAACAGTGGACAAAACCAAGTCCAAAAACTTTTCAAAAGAGGAAAAAGAATCTCTGAAAGACATCCATGGCGCTCGCCCAAAGAGTCCAAAAGAAAGTATGCATAATTGCCAATCAAACCATTTTTTTAGTACCACCAAAAGGATGACCCACCGAAAGTGACACATGGATGTCAAAAATGTTATTAGAACATGCCAGAGACTAGCCAAAAGCATCCAAAATAATATGCCAAAATTGAGAAGCATAAGGACAATAAATGAGTTAAGGACTCATGATGGCTCTGACACATGATGCACCAAGATGGAGGAAGAAACATATAAGGCATACGACGTTGTAAGTGATCAATAGTATTAACAGCACCAAGGCTAAGCTTCCATAGAAAAATTTTAATTCTCTTAGGATAGTGATCTGTTCATATAATGGAATAAAGATTTTTCACAAGTGCCTCAACCATACCCTCAACCATACCCACTAAGTCTTCCATAAGAGATTTAACGGGAAAAAGATGAAGATGGATCAAGGAACCAGGATCAATCATCAGGAGAAGGTAGGAAACTTAACAGTGGACAAAAGATGGGATAATGTAGCCTATTCAAGCATCTCCAAATCATTAAGATTACCGTCTGTCTGAAATTAAAATAAATAAATAAAAATAAGACACAAACACTCTCCTTAAAATGGAGTGTCTTGTGCTTCTTAGCTGCCTAGCTTGTTGAATGGATATGAGGTCTGATCAAATGTGTTGTAATACATAACTCTTTCTTTTATTTCTTGTGATGATTTTACAAGAGGGAGCACCCCTTATATACACAACTATGATAGCTAAGTATGGAAAAACCTATAACAGTAAAAAAAATGTACATATGGTAAGAATAAAAATAAACCCTAATTACAGGGAATAAAATCATATGTACAAGGTAGGAGGAGATTTTCCATATTCAACACTCCCCCTCAAGCTGGGCGATATATGTTGATTAGGTCCAGCTTGGTTTTTAAGTCTTCAAACATATTCTTGAATAGGGCTTTTGTTAGTATGTCAGCAATTTGCCTCTTGATAGGTATGTAGTTGAGTGAGATGCTTTTGTTTTCAATTTTTTCTTTAATAAAGTGCCGATCAATGTCCACATGCTTTATGCGATCATGATAGACTGGGTCTTTGGCGATACTGATAGTAGCTTGATTATCACAGTGTACCTCCATTGGTTCTTTTGATTTGATTTTAAGTTCAGATACAATACTTTTGAGCCACATTCCTTCACACATTCCTTAATCTAGAGCTCTTAGTTCTGCTTCGGCATTGCTCTTGGATACTACAGATTGTTTCTTGCTTCATCAGGTGACTAAATTCCCCCATGGTGCAATATCCGGAAGTTGACCTTCTGTCTATTTTTGAGCTTGCCCAATCGGCATCTGTGAAGATTTCGATGTTTCTTCTCTTAGATTTCTTGAAGTATAATCCCTCTCTTGGAGTTCCTTTCAAGTACCTAAGTATTCTTTATACAGCTTGCATATTGTCTTCTGTTGGATTGTTCATAAATTGACTTACAAAGCTAACTACAAAACAGATTTCAGGTCTTGTGTGAGTTAGGTAAATCAATTTTCCAACTAGCCTTTGATATTGATCTTTGTTAACCATTTTGTGATTGTTTTCTTTGATTATGTGATTATTTGTGTCAATTGGCGTATTAGCAAGCTTGCAACCAAGCATTCCAGTTTCCTTTAACAGGTCAAGGACATATTTTCTTTGAGAAATGCTCAAGCTTGTTTAGCGGGCTACTTCCATTCCTAGGAAGTATTTAAGGTTGCCTAAGTCTTTTACTTCGAATTCCTTGGCTAAGAGAAGTATTAGATTTCTTATTTCTTCTTCATGGTCTCTTGTAAGGATAATGTCATCTACATAGACAATGATAATTGCTATTTTACTCGTACAAGAATGTTTGATGAAGAGAGTATGGTCAGATTGACATTGTAAGTATCTGTTTTCCTTTACCACTCTTGAGAATTTATCAAACCATGCCCTAGGAAATTGTTTTAGGCCATATAGGGATTTTTTGAGTTTGCATACCTTATTTATAGTTTGAGTAGATTCTACACCGGCCGGTATATCCATATACACTTCTTCTTCTAAGTCTCCATTAAGGAAGGCATTCTTTATGTCTAATTGGTGAAGAATCCAATTATTATTCACAGCTAGGGAAAACAGGACACGAATAGTATTTAATTTTGCCACCGGGGCAAATGTTTCTTGATAGTCAATGCCATAGGACTGGGGGAATCCTTTGGTGACGAGTCTAGCTTTGAACCTATCTATTTCTCCATTAGCCTTGTACTTGATGGTGAAGATCCATTTGCATCCTACTGTTTTCTTTTCTGGAGGTAGGTCTGTTATTTCCCATGTGTTGTTCTTTTCCAAGGCCTTTATTTCGTCTAATACAACAGCTTCCAATTAATGTCCTTGAGGGCTTCATAGACATTGTTTGGAATGTAAACTTGGGATAGTGTAGTTGTGAATGCTTTAAATTTGGGAGAGAGGTTTTTGTAGGACAGGTAGTTTTAGATGGGATGCATCGTACAGGTTCTTACCCCTTTCCGTTTTGCAATAGGAAGATCAATGTCTTCAGTAGGTGTTTCAATTGTGGAGTTGGAGACATGATTTTCCTGTATTTCGGTTGGATTTTGATTGAGTACTGGTGCATGTTCAAGGGTGTTCTTCCTTCTAGTATAGACTATAGGATCTTTCCTACTTTCTGGTGGGCTTTGATTGGGAATATCTATTTCATGTATATAAGGAACATACGGAGCACTCTCTTCAATGAGATCTAGTTTTTGGTTTCCTTCGTTTTCCAGAGGTTTTTCGTGTTCTATGAGGGTGGAAGGTTCAGTGGTGTCTTGCTTTTTGAAGTAAGGTTGGGTTTCAAAGAAGGTTACATCTATAGATGTATAAAACCTTTTTGTAGTTGGTGAGTAGCATTTGTATCCTTTTTGGCTTGGAGCATAACCGAGAAAGATGCATTTTATTGCCTTAGGATCTAACTTACTCCTATTGGGTCTATGATCTTGGACAAAAATTGTGCAACCAAATATTTTTAAAGGAACCTGAGAAAATAATCTATCATGAGGAAATACTTCCTTAAGTTTTTGTAAGGGAGTTTTGAAGCCTAATATTCGAGAGGGAATTCTATTAATAAGGTAGGTGGCTGTTAGAACCGCTTCTCCCCAAAGAAAAATAGGGGGTGTTAGCGTGACACATTAAAGCTCTAGAAACTTCTAGGAGATGTCTGTTTTTTCTCTCCGCAATTCCATTTTGCTGGGGAGTGTTAGGACATGTACTCAGGTGGGCAATATCTTTTTCATTTAGAAAATTTTTCAAGGAAGTGTTAAAATAATCCTTAGCATTGTCAGTGTGAAGGATTTAGATTTTGGTGTTAAAGAGATTGAGAATCATGGCAAACAGATTCTGGAATATGGAAGTAACTTCAGATTTTTCTTTCATTAAAAATACCCAAGTAAGTCTAGTGTGATCATCGATAAATGAAACAAATCATTTAGCTCATGTTACATTTTGAACTCTACTAGGTCCCCAAACATCACTATGCATCATAGAAAAGGGATAAGAGAGTTTATATGCGCTTACCGGATATGAGGATCGAGCCAACTTTGCCATTTCACAAGACTCACATTGAAACACCTGAGAACTTTTATTGAAAATATCTGGAAACATTCATTTCAAATATAGAAAATTAGGATGTCCTAAACGATTATGCCATAACATTATTGTACTATCATAATTGTCTTTAGAAGCCAAAAGTAGATGTACTAACATAATTATCTTTAGAGACAACAAAATTAGATGTACTAGATGCACTATCATAATAGTCTTTAGAAATAAAACGAGATTTGCTAAGACCTAACTCCTTGACTTGTGGCTTAAGAGCATTAAATATGTAGAGATCCGAGGTTTCCTTAGCGTTGCCAATCATCTTCCCCGAATTCAAATCCTGAAATATGCAATTATGTGAGTAGAAAGTTGCACTGTAGTTTTTCATAGACGTTTGTTTGCTTATGGAAAGAAGATTGCATTTAAGATTTGGGACATGCAACACATTCTCTAATACTAGATCTTTAAATACAAACACATTGCCAATTCCCATTACTTTAGAATAGGTACCATCGGCAATCTTTACAGTAATTTGACTGTTACAGTGTGTGTAGTTAGTTAAAAGTGAGATGTCACCTGTCATGTGATCTGATGCACCAGAGTCAATAATCCAAGTACTACAATTTTCTTTGGTTGCATTAAGGGCACAAAGAAAGTTACTTGATTGTGCCATTGTTGCTACGCTGGTTTCTGATGTTTTTTGAGTAGGTTTCGGTTGGCCGAATAATTTTTGGAGAAGGTCCAACTGCTCCTTAGTAAACACATTATATTCAGGGTTGACGTTACCTTCTGATGATGTACTTGCTTGATAGGCCACGTTTGTCTCCTGCACCTTTGTTGGGCTTCCAATCTGGAGGTTTTCCATGAATATCCCAACACACTTCTTTAGTGTGTCCTGGTTTTTTACAGTGTTCACACCATGGTCTTGGTTTTCAATTCCTGTGTAGTTCTGATTTCGATTGTAACGGTTATCACGAGAATTACCAAGGTTTCGAGCAAGTAAGGCTGATCCTTCAGATTCAGAATTTGCAGTCACTCCTAACATTAGTTTCTTCCTACTTTCTTCTCTTCTTACTTCTGCAAACACTTCTCTGATGTTAGGTAATGGTTTAATAGCTAAGATTCTACCACGTACCTCATCGAGTTCTTTATTAAGGCCAAGCAGGAATTTGAACACTCGTTTTTTTTCAACTATCTTTTTGAATGTAGCTTCATCTGTAGTGCACTCCCACTTATGGCTTTCAAAAACATCCAGTTGCTGCCAAAGGCGAGATAGTTGAGTGAAATAGTGAGTAACTTGCATATCCCCTTGCCGTAGCTCATGGATTTTTCCTTCAATTTCAAATGACTATTTTCTTGGTCAGAATAAGTTTCACGGGCTGCTTCCCAAATTTCGCTTGCAGTTGAGAAGAGTAAAAATCTTTCACCAATCTTTGTCGTCATGGAGTTGATTAGCCATGATATTATTTTCCGTTTTCCATGTCTTGTATCTTTGATCAGTTTGGTCTAGGATAGGATTTTTGCTTGATAGGTAGTTTTCCTTTCTTTTTCCACATATGAACATCATGACTGATTGTGACCAATGTAGATATTTCCTTCTATTTCATTTGTGATTAGTGATTGGAAGAATGGTCCCTTCAGTATTGTTAGAATTTATGGATGCCATAGAAAAATAGATGAATGGCAAAACAAGAAATTAAGGATGAAATAGGAAAAAAAAAGGAAAACTTATAAAAAAAACTCTCCAGACCCGGTTTCTGTCAAAAAACCCACTCCAGACCTGGTTTCAATTGGGTCCAAAAATGCTCCAGACCCGAAAATTTCTCCAAACCCGACCCGACCGGGTTAACAAAAACTTACCGACCCGATTAGGTTAAAAATTGCTTGACTCGTCACGATCCTCCTTAACATGATCCAACCTACGATATTTATCGACCCGGTTCAGCAGTCGATCACCACTCTGCATCCACGATCAGCAGCCACCCACGATCGGAGACGACGCTTACGAGAATCGGCACCCATGGTCGACGACTTTGAGCCACAGTTGACGACTTTCGGTTGATGAACGAGCTTCGTGGTCGTCGGTCGAAGAATGTATTTTCGGCCGGGAATGCTTCGATTAGTATCAGCTGTTCATGAGAGTTGGAGTATGAATTTGCTTCGGACGTGAAGCTCCAAGGAATCTGATGCACTGCTTCAAGGAAAACGGTATGTTTGAGATTTCAATGTTATGTTTTTCTTTTCTATGGTTTTGGACGTGAAACCTATAGAAAAGATTCAAAGAGAGGGCTCTGATACCATGTTGTAATACATAACTCTTTCTTTTATTTCTTGTGATGATTTTACAAGAGGGAGCACCCCTTATATATACAACTATGATAGCTAAATATGGAAAAACCTATAACAGTCAAAAAATGTACATATGGTAAGAATAAAAATAAACCCTAATTATAGGGAATAAAATCATATGTACAAGGTAGGAGGAGATTTTCCATATTCAACAAAATGTGCTAAATGTAATATCTCCCTTCTTTTGTGGACTTGGCCTTTTTGGATGCCCTTGAATTCTTTCATTTTTTTCTCAATGAAAGTGTGGTTTCTTATTTATTTTTTTTTTTAAAAAAAATGCTAAATTGGTTATGCCCATCCCCCCAATAAACGTCGTTACAGATGTTCTTACACATGAAGATAAATTATTTCCCTTTTTTGTTGAAATTTTTTGAGATTTCAATCAACTACAGATCCCAATTCTATGAATTATTTGAAGGACATACCAACAATGGTCCTGAAATTTGATTAGTGATTTTCATCCACTTCCATCTTAACTTTTAAGAATAAATGAATAATTCAGTATGTTATGTATATGCTAGACTTTTCATTATTGTGGACATAATTATTTAAAATACCATTAATCAGTTATTTGCCTTGAGCTAGGTTGCTCGCAGAATGAAGGATGAGGAAGGCTTTTATTACCCTCATAATCTTGATTTTCGTGGCCGAGCTTACCCAATGCATCCACATCTAAATCACTTGAGTTCTGATCTCTGTCGAGGAGTCCTCGAGTTTGCTGAAGGACGACCTTTGGGAAAGTCTGGTTTGCGTTGGCTAAAGATACATTTAGCTAATTTGTATGCTGGTGGTGTTGAAAAACTTTCCTATGACAGACGTGTAGCATTTGTGGATGACCATCTGGATAGCATATTTGATTCTGCAAGTAACCCAGTTAATGGAGATCGTTGGTGGTTAACTGCTGAAGATCCTTTCCAATGCTTGGCCGCTTGTATCAATCTATCCGAAGCCCTAAAGAGCTCATCACCTCACACTGTCATTTCCCATCTGCCAATCCATCAGGTGGTATTCCTTTTTTCCCCTCAGATACAACTTTCACGTGTCTGTATAATCAGTTTTGTGACATTTGTGTCGAGATAATCTGTTGGATGATTTCTTATAAACATTCTTCTTCCATTGTTCTTCTTGAAGTCAAGTATATTCCTGTACAAGATGTTTTTTCCATCTCATACCTCCTTGGCTTTACAATTTTCATCAAGGAAGATCGTCTATATTTTGTATCTTTATTTGAAATAAGTCGTCATTCCCAGAAAAATCTAGATTATTTGCTATCTTTGTTTGAACTTGATATCTCTCATCTTTTGTACATTGCTCGATATATATTTCTTCATTTGAGCAATGTAATGACAGCTTAAAAGTCATGATTTTTCAGGATGGGTCATGCAATGGCTTACAGCACTATGCAGCTTTGGGAAGAGACACTGTAAGGCCAAATAATCTTT
The DNA here is from genome assembly GCF_027475165.1 of Benincasa hispida. NCBI lineage: Eukaryota > Viridiplantae > Streptophyta > Magnoliopsida > Cucurbitales > Cucurbitaceae > Benincasa > Benincasa hispida. Next base: position 41,848,078 of record NC_143483.1, on the reverse strand, counting down.
CCCATCCTCATATTCCTTCCTTATTTATTATTATGTTTTTAAAACAAGAATCAAGCATTTAATTGATATGATGTAAAAGAGTATGAGTTCAAAGAGATACAAACTCACTACTCACAAGGGACTGAAGAAGAGCAAGAAGTCAAAAAGACTACATTGAACGAATAAAAGCATCCCAATTATTATAAATATTATTAGGAGACTAAGACTCAAAGGAATTGTAGAGAGAACACCATAAGGAGGCCTTAAACTTGGCAATATCAAAACACTCCTCCCAAGGTTTGCTCTTGCCTTCGAAAATCCGTTGATTGTGCTCACACCATAATTATGAAGATATAACCTTGGTTACATTAGAGCTGTTTTCAAATATAGGAAAATGAACCAAAATATTTACAAAAATAGTAAAATTTCACTCGCGGTCTATCGCAGATAGACTACGATATTTTGCTATTATTTGTAAATATTTTCAGCAGTTTTGCCTTTTAAAATAATTCCCTTTGCATTACCCATGACATTCCTTCCTTATTTTATGATTGTTCGTACAAAAAATTAAAATTAGTATCAGTAATTCCCTCAACTTCTTCATGAGTCGTCAAATAATATATTTAGTGACGGTAAATTATAATGTGATAATGTCACTATCTTCCTTTCGGCTTCAAAGTTTATTTCTTTTGTCTTGCATCAGCAATTCTGTTCTTTTTCAGGATTTTCCGCTTCTTTTATCTCCTAAATGTTTTCATTAATAGTTTATGAAAAATAAGAACCCAGGTTGCAATAAAAGCTCCTTCTTTCATTAGGATCTGCATGGCTGATCTATCACAGGAGTCTCTTATTATCATTTCACATGTGGTGTACTTGCTGATGTCGAAATTCTAGATTCTAAAAGAGTATGTTTATGGATTTCCAGTTAGAAGCAGCTGCTGTAAACTTAGTTGCTGGAGAAAAACCTGCTGATGTTTACTCGGAAATTGCTGCCAGGTATGTTCAAGTCTTCAATCCAAGGACAACTTAGTCATTACTGGTAGCAGTTAGCAGTATACTTTTGTGGTACAGTAACTGACAGATCAATGCCCTGTAATTTTTTTTTTTTGTTTCCTGTAAAATAAATTCCTGTTACTCATGCGTCATTACTTCCAACAAGAAGCAAATGTGTTCTGGTAATTTTTCTGCCAGAGATAGTAGTGAAAGAAAATTTTTGGAAAGAGAAATTTGAGAGACCATTCGTTGTATGACTTCTAAAAGTTCTATATCTAATGTTCCCTTTTGGTTAACACCTATTTGATGATTTTTTTTTACTTCAACTTGTTTCGTTGATTTTTTTTAATCATCCTTTTTCTTTACTTTTTCTGGCCGTCCAAAGGACTTCTAAAGATGCGTGAGGGTCTAGAGGATTTCTGGGATTTGGTTAGATTCCTAGTGTCGAGACAATGCACTCCTTAATGATTTTTGTAATTTCAACTCCCTTTCAATTTAGCCAAGTGGGGAGTGCCTTTGTATAACTTCCTTATTTGGGAGATTGTTTATCTTTATACAGCTTCTTAATTAAAATTCCGTTTCTTACAAGGAAGAAAAAAATGGTTAGCTACCTATCCACACAAGATCAGATTAAATTTAATACCTCTGTGAGGGCTTCCGTTCCTAAGATCTTTTGTAATTACAATACTACTAGCTAGATGTAATTGTTTTGGATTGGGGTCCTTGTGGTTAGTTGGACTTTTTGTTAGGTTATTTATTTATATATCTTTTTTTCGTGTACCCTTGTATTTTCTTTCATGTTTTTCAATAAAAACTTGGTTCCCATTATATATATATGTATATATTTTGGTGAAAATTTATCTGTCCACTTTTGTTTTACTTCTATTATTGGTCAACAGGGTTCACACTATCATGATCAGGGATGGTAACAAGGATCCAACGACAAATCCAAATGCTTTACTGGCTAAGATCCTCATTGATCAGGTTTTTCTTTCTTGGCTTAGCCACCAAGCTACAGTTTATTTCCCCTTGAAAGTAGATATTTTATGAAGATGCCGATTTTAAAACTTTTTGCTTGTTGAGATTTACGTACTTTTTGAATTAGTCTATCTTTTTGAGGTTCAGGTTGATCGCAAACTGGTGAAACAGACAGTGATGACTTCTGTATATGGTGTCACATATGTTGGTGCTCGCGAACAAATTAAAAGAAGACTAGAGGAGAAAGGCGTTATTTCTGATGATCGACTACTGTTTAGAGCGGCCTGTTATGCTGCTAAAGTGAGTACCTTACTAATAGGGGATCAAGTACATCATTATACGGATAGATTAGCATTGTTGTTTTGGAAATTGAATTTCTCATACTTAAAATAATAATGGGAAATGATAATATTAATTTCATTGATTGAATGAAATTACAAATAGGCGAAAGCGCCATGGGACTTACATATTACTTTTCCATTCTGTAATAAGGGAGGTCAGATTGTAATTACAAAAATCAGACACCAAGAAAGCGAAGTATATAACACGTGATCTAAAAAGTCCGTGAAATCTAACTCTATCTTAAAAAATGTGGCAATTTCGCTTGTTCCATAGGAGCCATAAGAAGCCTTTAATGATGAAAGTCCATGTAGTCTCAATCTCATTCTTCAAGGGATGGTCAATAAGGAGCATATTTAAAAGAATGAGAGGGTCATTTAGGAACACCATGTTGTAATTGAAGTAGGATAATATTCTCCTCCAAAATGATTGTGCAAAATCACAGAAAACCAAGATGTTCATAATAGTCTCATTGTTTGATGACATAGGGCACACCAGCTCGGGGTAGATATAATCCATGGAGCCTTTTTTAGGAGAACATCATCAGTGTTTATGCTACCGTGGCTAATCCATCAGTGTTTAAAACTAAGACTTCCTTTGAACCTCATTGTAAGGGAATATTTGGTAAAGAAGTGTGAAGATGAGTCACCAGTCTTGATTTGTTTGCTCGTAACATTGACAGCCAACAGCCATAACTTTTTTTGTGTTGTCCGTGTCCCTAGCTTACAAGAGTTTGAACACCCCCCTCTCCCCACAAAAAAAAAAAAAAAAAAAAAAAAAAAGAGAGAGAGAGAGAGAGAGAGAGAGAGAGAGAAATGAAAGAAAAATCCTGACCTAGGCGAATCCACCATTGAAAATCCCCACAAGTCTTTGCTGTGAAGCTTTCTGGTCGGAGTAATGATCTAGGTTTCCAGATCACGAATACCTGACCTAGGCTATAGAGGATATATCTCTTACGTCAGTCTCAAAATTTACCTTAATCATACTTTGGATGAAGACCTCCGGACCCTTGCTGGTCTTCACTTAGCCCCCTTGCTGTTGGAGTCCTTATGCTCATCTCCCCAAAATCCTGTCTAGTGGTTTTGTGGTAAGGTGAGAGTTACATAAAGGAATGCGATTTAGTGCAAGGATTTTTCTCCTCTCGTTGGAGAGAGAACAGAATATTTCAAGATCAGTTTAGAGCTAATGGAGTTTATGTGTGTGTGCTTGTATATTTTGCAGCATAATGCCTCCACTTGGAGGGTATTACAAGGGGAGTTTTGTAACTTTCCCTCTTTATTTTGTTAACCTTTGGATTTTCTTTTTTCTTTATTTAATGCCCAGTGGATTAGGTTGGGGCTGGGAGATGTTTTATTTCCTTGGTCCTTACTTTTCTACCTCTTCCTTTAATAAATGGGAACGGTTTCTTTCTTTCTTTTATTATTATTTTTGTTTTCCAAAATGGTGACCATGTCTAATATTATTATAACCTTCTTTATAGGTGACGTTGGCTGCACTTGGAGAGATATTTGAAGCTGCACGTGGGATAATGGGTTGGCTTGGTGATTGTGCTAAGGTATGCCATTCTGACTTGTTCTGGCCTTCTGGATGGTAGGCTACTTGCTATCTACATAAAATGACATACTTTGGGCATTCCTTTTAACTGTCACTTGAAGTTTTGATTGTTAAATTTGTCATTCTTGAAGGTAATTGCTGCAGATAACCAGCCTGTGCGTTGGACCACTCCCCTTGGTCTCCCTGTGGTACAACCTTACTATAAAAGTGAACGGCATCTTGTGAGTAACTGCTTTGTGGAATCTTACAGCTATATAAGCGTACAGAACTCTGGTGTAATGGGCATGGGAGATTTTATAGCGTTAGTGGTGCAGAGTTAGGAGGATAATAGTTTTTTAGTTCCTGAGCATTTGAATTCATTTTTTGTGCTCTGTACATGAATATACTTGTATACTGGCCTAAGAACTGTGGTCGATTATCTAAAATCTAACTGCAAGCATCCTTATTAAGGAAGACAGTCATCAGTTTTTATTTTTGTGCTGCAGATTAGGACATCTCTTCAAGTTTTGGCATTACGACGAGAGGGTAACTCGGTAAGCTTAGTCACTGGTCATGAATCATATGATATTCTCCAGATTGTCATTGACCTTATTTGACTGTTACATTATTTCCAGGTGGATGTTAGAAAGCAGAGAACTGCATTTCCTCCCAATTTTGTACACTCACTGGATGGTTCACATATGATGCTCACTGCTGTTGCCTGTAGAGATGCTGGCTTACGTTTTGCAGGTTAGTTTTTTCCGGTTTATCAGAGCAGATCCTTGACCATTGAATAATCTTCGCACTGGGGAAGGGAAAATTGTCAATTGGAAATAACTTGAAGATATAATTCACATGAACTTGGTGGATTAAGGCATTAGCTCAATCATTTAGAGATCTTACTAGACTGTCAATTTTCTTGGTATTAATCCTTCCCTGTTCATGGCAACGACTTCTAATTTGTGCAACAAATCTATGGAATATTCAAGTGCACTATCCCAAAACCAAATGAAGCCACATAATTATGGAGAGATTATACAATGATGTGTGCTCCCCATTAACTTGTGCTGCTTGTACTATTACGGGGTCAGCAGTAAACTCATAGATAAGTAGCACGGAGCACTTATAATTTTTACTCTAATTCTAAGCGAGCTTCCAGTCCATTGCAAGGTATATGTGTTCTAAAACCCATAATTCAATTGCGCCATTTGTTGGTGGTGTGGTCAACTAAAGCAACTGTTGTGGACCTTATTGAATTATTCCTCAAACAGTTTATCTATCAATAGATTATTTGACGTCAGTAGTTATATAGAATATCCAGTAAAGAAAATGAGAAGTAGAACAACGAACAAGGTGCACGAGCAACAGAGTATATTATTATTTTATCGATATGTTGTCACAAATAAATGTTAATTCATTTGGTCTTAATGATTTTCGAGAATGATAACTTTCGAGAATTAAAATCTGTTAATGTATTCTCAGTCTCACCTCACCTAGCCAAGTACTTCTGTTTCAGGGGTGCATGACTCCTTCTGGACACATGCCTGTGATGTAGACCAGATGAATCTGATACTAAGGGAAAAATTTGTGGAGCTTTATAATATGCCAGTTCTTGAAAGTGTAAGTATGCTGTTATTAAGTTTCTAATGGGAAGAGCTTCTACCAGCAATTAAGAAATTCAGTCTATATTTAAGGAGTCCAAACTTTTATTTTTAGAAACCAATATGCCTACAGGTGTATTTTGTGTAACAGTCCCCATACTTCCAAAAGTTATATTTTAACCTCTGTGGTGACAAGTATTTCCACTACTTTACACTTTTTGACGTATTCTGCAGATATTTTTCAGTTGTAATTTTTTGTGATAATCAGCTCATTGCCCACCTTACTAATTGTCAAGAGAGACTATTTTATTGGTATTTGAATTAGACATAAGTTACCCAAATGAGGGTTTTTGTGGAATCTTTGAAAGGAAAGAAAGAAAGAAACAGTTGGACTTTTGAGGATAACTGCTGTTCTTTTGATTCTTTTCGTCTAAATGTGCAACTTCGATGCTTCTTGGTGTGCACAATTCACACAAAATTATTTTCTTTTGTTATTATAGCCTTTCCATCATTATTACAATTGAAAAGCTCTCTCATTTAATTGCTACGATTAATTCATTTTTTTCAACGTGTTTGTTTGAATTTTTTTACTTTCATTTTTTTGTTTCTTTTATTTTTGTGGGGTTGACCAAAGGGAAGTGGATGCGTAAATGTAATAAAAGTTGATATACTTTACACTTGTTTCTCGACCTTGTTTGATTTTTGGACTTTTTCCTGGTTGAATTTTGATCAATTAACTATATACCTAGATAAATTATAAGAAATTATTTTGTTTTCTTGCCAGTTGCTCGAAGGCTTTGAAACAACATATCCAGGGTTGACATTCCCTTCCCTTCCTGAGAGAGGCGATTTTGACTTGCAAGAGGTTCTTAAGTCTCCTTACTTCTTCAACTGATTCTTCGCAGCCCAACAGCAGGCATGACATTCTGCAGAAACAAGATTTAGTGAAAACTTGTATAGGAAACAATTTTAAGTAGTAGATGTAAAGCTGATACAAGAAACAGGAAGCGCGAAGGCCAGAGCTGCTTTGATCGTGGCAGGAATGGCGAAAGCATTCCAATTTGTTGCTCAGCTCTTCTTGCTCTGCAATCCTGTCAGCACACTATAAACATCCTGCTTTCAGGTAAATGAACGTTTTCTCGGGTTGTCTCTCTAGCAGATCTTGATGGATACTCACGCTATCTATGAGCTGACAGTAATTCAGCCGAGACCGAGACTCGAGCAGGCATCTTGGAGTTGGCAGCTTTTTTCATCTGACTTCCGACTTTGAGCGTTCACTTACATGCTGCAGATGAGTATTCTTTTCTCCCATATCTTAATGTATAAAATTTACTCAGTATCAATTAGAAAGGAAAAGCAGGGTATTAGAAAGCCTTTGTTTTCAATTAGAAAGGAATGTGAGCTATTAGAAGCCTTCATTTTGTGTATGTGTATAGGTTCCCTAGTAAACTATGTACCATATTCTTTCAATAATTAAAGCAAGCTATCTTTTTGAGCCCTCCAAGTTATATTTAAACATTTTTTAATCATACAATTTTCTTAATTGCTGAGCATCCAGTTTGACCACTAATTTTAAAGCCAGGTATGTGGAAACTTTTCTTGTAGAAAATCTTGAACTCGTCCTCATTCCTCAAAGTTGGAGATGTGGGATGAAATTTTCCTCAGGGATGGAGAAGCCCCAGTTCAACCTTGCCATCCTTAATCAATCAGATATTGTTTTACTTAAACAATAACAAAATGCCAGTTATATTATTGTTACAGTTTCTTTAGATTAATTATTTTAAAATTATTTGTTAATGGCAACATGTAAACAAGTTTATTTTGATAACGTATTTACTCCTTTCTTTAAGATTGAAAGTTTAAATTCACACGTATACGTTTGTTGTATAGATAATAAGGAAATTTTGATTTAAATTATAAACATCTCAACCAAACTAATATCAAACAATTCTTAAAGCCTCGTTTGATAACAATTTTGTTTTTAAAATAAAGCCTATGAATACTATTACTTTCAAATTTCTTCTTTTGTTATCTACTTTTCATTAATAGTTTAAAAAATCAAGCCAAATTTGAGAACTACAATAAGTAGCTTTTGTTTTTAGAATTTTGGCTAAGAATTCAACAATTATGCTGAAGAAAGTAAGAAATATGGATGAAATAAGTTTAAATTTCAAAAATAAAAAATAAAAAACCAAATAGTTACTAAATGGGGTCTAAGAAATCTATTTCATCAATCAAAGAGCCAAACTTAACCCAAAAATGAATAAAAAGTTGAGAAAGGAATTATTCCAATCTAAAATCACATTGTCTAATGTCATAACAATTTTATTGATTTTAACTTGAATCAATGTTCATGTTGAACAAACCATGGCTTAGCTAAGAAGGATTCCACTCATTACATTCCAACAATGAACACATTTCTTCTCCTTTCGATTGAAGCTAAAAAAGAGATTTGAAGTTTTTTAAATGTCACTGTGGAGTTGAAGGGATGGGAGTGAGTTTCCTGCTAGAAAAGCCTTGATGAGTTGAAGAGCCAGTTTTGGTTGGTGCAAAGGGACTTCATGGCCTGCTCCTCTCACTGACACAAGGGTCAGCCCTTCATATTCCTGAATCCATCCTCCAACCTGTACAAAACAACTAATTTCATTTAATTTGTATTAACTTTTTTCCTGCTAAATGAACTCGTCGTCTCAGGCTGTCGAGTAGTTTACGACAATGAGTAAACAGAATCATAACAATTTGATGAAAGTAGGCAACTGATGTTTTCCAAGTTAATTCAACGTGCTTTTATGAGTGACTGAAAAAAAATTGGAATTTGTTCTCTATCAGAAAACATAAATATCAATATTTACTAGTCACCCCATTATATTTTTAAAATTTTGAAAACAAAAACATAAATATATCTTTTGATAACGATTTCATCTTTAATTTTCTGCTTTTGAAATTTTAGTTTGTTTCCTACTAATTTTGTTTTTAGAAAAATGGAATTCTTAATCAAAATCTAAAAATGAAAATATGTGTTTTTTTCTTTTTTAAAGTTTTCAAAATTTGTATTAGTTTTGAAAACATCGGTAGAAAATAGATAACGAACAAAAAAATTTATGAATGAAAATGATATTTATAGGCTTAAATTTCAAAAACCAAACGCCAAAACTATTCTGGAAACAACCTCCTAGATTGTCCCAAACCTTTGCTTTGTCCTCCTAAAATAGAATAACTTTACTATGGAAGAACGGTTAAAAACTGACTGATATTCTAAAAAGTTGAAGTCGTCTTTAAATGTTTCTTAATTACAGTTGAACTTATTTCATTGATAAATGCCTTTAAGTATCATATATCCTCAACAGATAAAAACAGATGGCAGGTGAGAATAACAACAAAAATCTTAAAAGATATAGTTTTAGGATACCACTAATGAAAGTACATACTTGAAAACAAATATTGAAAACCAAACCTGCAGACCATGAATTATATGCATATGAAGCTCTTAACAATGATTTTACCTGGCCATCATCATACCAAGCACGCCAAGGTCCAATTACTGGAAGCTTAAGGGCATCAACGCTATAACGGGTAGATGTGATTGGGAGTACAGCATCAGTGTCACCACTGACATTAAGAAACACAAACAAATGTTCAAATTCAGTAAATTGAAACTGTAATGGATGATTCAGAAACTGGAGCAGCAATTAAAATGTCCCAAAGCAGTTTTTCAGTAGAATATTTCATCACTAGTTTAATATGAAATGTAAGACATCAGGGTTGCATTTAGGGGTGTAATTGATTCAATTTGGCTCGGTTTGAGTGTCAAACCGAAACCGATCCATTACAAGTTTATAACAAACCAAAGGTTTGGTCGGTTTGGCCGTAGCCATTCACAGTTTGGCTATATGCCTTGGCCTAACTCCCAAGGCTGGGCTGCAAGAATGGGCTAGTGGACACTGATGATTTCAAGCTTTTCTGGTTCACCCCCACTCCCCCAAAACCGAAACTGCCAACAATCAGTTTAAGCGGTTCTTTGGTCTTTCCTGCAACCCTAGTCGCATTGTCAAAATAATCAGGGTTATGCAAGGATCAGTTTGGTGATCACACTTTTTCAATAACCATCCCAATCCCGAACTCATAGACTAGCAGCTACATGTGTGATACAACTGTCTTTTCTTTTTCAAATATTCATGAGCGTTTGGACTAGCTTACATGCACTTCAACTGAAAAAGTTACCTCATCCTACTAGACCTTTTTGCTATTTTCATGGTCTTTACTGACCACCAGAACAACCCAACATTGTTATGATACAGTGTAGTATCAATTAGATCTCGTTTATCAATGTAAGAGCATAGACGAATTGATTCTTTTTCATGATGTAAACTTTAAATTTCAAGACGAACCTGAACACCCATATACGAAGTCCTGCTTGTATCAGCTCCCGATATATGTCAAGCACTGAGCCAGCAGAATCCTTCCAATTAAGGTTAACCAGTTCACTGTGGACATTAAGAGTTTCGTCAAACACAAATAACAAGAACATCCTTACTTGAGGATACTGTTATCAAAGGAAGAAGTGTGCCAAATAGAAACTAATAAAACTTTTGAAGTTCCGAAAAGAAGTAATGAAATGACATAAATAAAAATTCTTTTTGAAGAAAAAGAAAATTATTTGTTTCCTATAAGAAACTGTCGGATTTAAACCTGTAAAATTCTCCACACGATCTACTTGAAATTCAAGGGGTGAAATTTAGCTAACTAAGATGTCAATGGAATCATTTAAATGTTTGCACTTTATCCTGTTTATGTCAGTGATGAGCTAAAAATAAACATATACACTCGTTGCACGCTACTTTCACCCATAAGTTTCTATGTTTTGTCATCCATTTTCTACCCAAATTTTCGGAACTCAATCCAAGTTTTGAAAACTAAAAAAATAGTTTTAAAAAATTTGTTTTTGTTTTTAGAATAGGAATTCAAATGTTCCTTTAAAGATAGGTGAAAACCATAGTAGAGAAATTGGGAGGAAACAAGTATAAATTTCAAAAACAGCAAACTGAAAATGAAATAATTTGTAATGGGACTTTAGTTCGAAGTGTAACCTAGAACTAGCCAAATGAGAGTTTAGTTCCAAGTTACCCCAGGGATGGCCAGCTTGACCATAGCTCAAAAGCATTCTAACCTCGACCAAAGGGTCAAAGATCCAAATCCCCAACCTCAGATAGTGTTAAACTCCAAAAAGAAGAAGAAGATCCGCCAGTGAAAAACATAATAATTTTTAAAATCTACGTTGCTTCCTAGAATGGCTTTCGAGGGGGCAAAGCCTATCTGGGGACTAGTCAAGTTAATAGTTATATTTACTTCGTGAAATTTATACCTAATCTTTAGAGTTCTCTATTATTACAAGTTTATCTGGAAATATATGCTACAAATGCCACAACAAAGTTTATACTTGTTCTTCAAATGTTGTACCTGCAGGTATCCCATTTAGATGGCGCATATTTGGGATCGACATGAAGCGCCTGTTGAACTTCAGGTAGATTGAAGTATGCAACCGAGTGCTTCTCAGTGCAAGGATCATAGCGTTCACCAACACGACCAACCATCTAAGAAACAGTTATAGTACATTAATGGATATAAAAACTTATGTAATCAATAACATTTACAGAAGCTCTCTCCACCACAAATGAAATTTTCAATGTTGCTATGAAGGGGTACCTGAAGATGTCATAACTTCAAATGTACTTATAATAGCTTATACTATTGAAAGATTAAACGAATACTGAGAAAAAGAAACAAACTAAAATCTTGAGATTATTTCAGGGAATTCCAACTAGATCACCTACTACAATCTTGAACTTATTTCAGGATGTGGTTAGAACTTTGAAGTGTAAATTAATGAAGTAGAAGATTAGCGGGAGTGTGATTAGCAATTATGTGCTAGTGCCAGCAGGAAACCTTCTTGCTTGGTGCAAATTTATCTCCATTATTTAGCAAATCAGGACATCCCTAATTTGCACTGTGTTATCAGTAACCATGTGCCAGAAGGAAGGGAAAGACCAAATGTTGCTGACATCTATGTTTTTTTAGAAAAAAAAATTATATGTTAGCTTCAATCCTTCACAACCAAGGAAAATAAAAAGATAAAAAAAATAAAATAATATATTGATCAGTAAACTCACATGCATTCGCTTTCGAAGCCGATTTGAAGAGCTATCAGTGCATGGAGGAGTGAAGATGCTATAATGGTCAATGTTTCCGAGTTCTTTGTTGGCGACATCAAGTATCTCGTCACAAGATTCTGAGGAATGTACAAAAGATTGATTTGCACATAGTAGATTAAGCTGTTTGTATGTTTGATCAGAAATCAAACCGGTAGACCACAAAAATTCAAAAACTCCCACATGATCATGATGATCATCAAAAAGAGCATTGCCCACCTACACGAGCAATGTATAGAAGTGAATATAACAACTTTATATACAACTTAGTATTACTAAAAAGTTGGATGTTGTGAGAAGAAAATCCCAATACCATATAACCCTTCAGATTGATGGATTTTTCCTTGAATAGATGGTTGTTCCTTACAATAGCTTGGCTTAGCTGAGGAACATAATGCCCTACATATTCATATCATTTAAAATGAAAAAGACACGACTAAAACTGATTAGGGAGAATACAAAACAAATTGCAAAGAGTGGAAAGAGAAGATGGCAAGAATAGATAACAACCTTAGAGAAACCAACCATTTTTACATGAGTACTTGAAGATAAAAACCACTGTTATTTTATACCATAAATTTGAGGAAAGATTTTTTCCTTACCCCCATAGCTCTCTCCTGTAATATAAAAATCGTTTCCTTTGAATTGGGAAAAGCGCTCGAACCACTTCAATAAGAAAGTCAGAGAATCCTCGGCTAAAAAATCAGAAATTGAAACATAGTCAAATTAGATGGCTTAGCAATGACATAATATGTCCAATCAAAGCAAGTGTAACATGTTGTCTAAGTATTACCTGTCCTTTTATCTCCATTATTCACCAAATCTGAAGATGTATTTGAATATGAAAAACCAACTCCAACAGGGGATTCGAGAAATAATACGTTGGCAACTGTAAAGATGATGCAAAAAGGTAAGAAAAGTTTTTATTTTACCATTCAAAATAGAACATTTTGAGGCATTTCTAAGGAATCAACTCTGATCTTATCAATGAGCGAAAAGGTTGAGAGAGCTTCACATGAGAACAAGCCAAGCTCATTTGAGAGGGCTAAATAATCTCCTACCATACACTCTACAAAATACTTTCTATCTCTCGTTCATGACATTCCTACATCTACAACATATGTACTGCACCAACTTACCAACAGAGGGTATATTTTCCTTTTTGCACTTTCTAACATAAATATTACTATTGGAAATCTAACAATTTACTAAAATAACACTGTCATACCAAGTCAACCCCAATATAGCAGTCACAGTCAGCTGTGATAGAATATTTGTAAAAAAAATTAAATAAATAAATAAAATAAAATCTAACATTTATACTCATCATCTAGACGCTCATGCTGCATTACATGGATGGACAACTGAACACAAATGCTGGAAGAATTTGTTTTATATGAGATCTGTATACTCCACCTACTCATTCGTAATCCGTTAATATCTAAAGTAGGGGAAGGACTGGAGGAGGATCGGAGAAAGGGAGAAATAGTCCATATATATATACATCTTACCTTCATTCCAAGAATAAGGATTCAAGTAAACGGATTGCCCATCAGCATTAATGTGAAATGGGCCAATTTCTTCTGCCTCGCCATAAGCAATAGATGAACATCCAGGTCCTAGAGAAACAACTCAAGATTTAAAACCCCATTTTGCAGTGTACTATAAAATTATCATAGAAGCTATCTATCAACTTGCACAATTATGAAAAGAAGAAAAGAGCGTCTTATTTCACTCGATCGCATAGCCAGAGAAGCATAGAAGATGCCATGGCCTATCGTCTCTTCTCTCTCTAATAGACTAGTTTCTACCGTAATCTAGTGGTCCCAAAAGAGGAGATAGTTCAAGACTAAGACCTCCATTAAGCCATAGAACCAGAGGTTTAGAGGCAGAGTCCTGAGTAGCCTCAAAAAACCAGTAGAACAGCGCTCTTCCTGAATCTTCATTGACAGTGATATAACCAGAATAATGTGCAAATTTCACCCCAAAGTTCTGACCCGGAAGTTCAGCGATCCTGTCCAGTTCTTGCTGGCGAAGAGGGTTTTCCGAAGAAATTGGAACGCCAATACCCAGATGAAGAAAGCCGAAAATGGCGAAGACCTGGAGGAAAACCCAGGTGGGTCGTGCCATTTTGATGAAGCTCGCTTCGCCTTGACAATGGCGGAAGAAGATGGAGTGCCTTGAAATGCGAAAATGGATAGGAATTATGAAAAGGGGATGAGTAAAAAAGGAGCGAAGAAATTGGAAATGATTGCGTTTTCATGCCCTTCTGTGTTGGCGTTTTCTGAGGATGCGTTTTTGAGTCACCAATCAACAGCTTTGTTTATTGCACGCTTCATATTCTGGTACGGCATTCATAATGTATGTTGAGATTCGTAGTGATTTTTGTCCGCTCAGAGTTTAAAATGATTAAAGTTATTATTTTTTAAAAAAATTTATTCTAGAAATATTTTTAATCATGTAAAAAACTGGGATGAAAATTATGTTGAAAAATGCTTCATTAAAAATTGAATCATTTTGAATGTTTGAATAATTTTAAAATGGTTAAAATCACTCAAAAATACGTTTTTAATAATTAAAATTTAATTTTATATTTTCAAATACAATTATCATATCATGAAATTTAGCTCTCAATCATTAAAAACATGTTTAAGAGTGATTTTGAAATGACAAAAATGATTTTAAATATTTTTTTTTTTTGAATATTGATATTCTCGATATTTTAAATAGTGATACTATGCATTACAATAAAATAGAAAGCTGGATATTTTAATTTGATGCTAAATGGATGTGATTGAGAGAGTGGAACCTTTGAGAATGGGACCACTGTGGATTTTGATTCTACAAAGAAATTTCAAACATCTATAAAAGTCAAGTTTCTTTTGTTTTACTTTCATGTCTCTCTACCGATGACTTGTTTTCTTTAGAATAATTGAAAATTCTCTCCTCAAGAAAACACCATTCTTAATATTTGGAGAAAGTCTAGAGAAAAAGATATTTGGAAAAAGTTGCACAAATCACTAATTGACTATTGACTTTGAAGTTGGTTGGAAAATCGTCGAAAATAACCCAAAATTAACTTTTTTTATTTTTTTTATTTTTTATCAAACTAACATATTTTTTGAAAAAGTGTTTCTTTACCTCTATGAGATGTGAAATATTCATTTTGCCCTCAATTTTAAAGGAACTATTTCTCACTTTCCCCTCAGTTTTTGGGTTTCTCTTATCTATGTTTCTTCTTATACTACTAAAACATCAAATACCAAAAACGATCTAAGCATAAACTCTATGAAGCTATTTAAAAGTAAATATGCTCTAACATTTTTGCTCAATTTATAAATATGATTAGAAACAACACGAGAAAACGTAGGATAATATGAGTGATCATTTACCTAAAATGAAGTTGTATCGATGAAGATATGATAAAAAAGATAAATAAATAAAAGTTCACACAACAAAATGCTTGCGATTGTTGGGCTCTCACATTGCAATTTTATTTTGGTCATGTGTTCGTTAATACAATTTTGTTTTAGCTAAAAGACCACTTGTTTTCATACGCTTTTTCGTGTTCTTTTCCAAAATGCTTAAAAAAAATGCAAAATTTAAAAGAACGTTGAATTTAGATGGCTTTACCATGTTTAAACATAGATAAATCTGACTTTTGGAGTATTAAGTCAAATATTGTTTAATTTTTTGTTTTGTTTACCAGCATAGTTGGGAAAAGCACAAAAAAAAAAAAAACGTGTGAAAACAAGTTGTCATTTAGTTAAAAAAGAATTGTATCAATGAAGATATGACCAAAATAAAACTAATGTTTGTGTTGCAAAAGATGCATAATTGCTCACCCGAGATTAGCAATCACACACTTTTTACTACGTGAACGCTAATTTTGCTTTTGTTCTATTGATTTGTTGGATATATAGTGAAAGAAAGTGAAAGTTTGGTGAATATTTGAAACATAAAAATGGATTTAATTGCATAAAAATTCATTGTTTAGAAATTTTCAAATTGGAATGAAACTTCGAAATAGAATTATGTTTCATGTACAAATTTAACATTTATGAAAGTTAATTTTGTAGTTTCTTCAATTTGAATGAGTTATGTTTAATCTTTGTCAAGTAACAACTCAACTGAGTTAAATTTGACAAATATTTTAATTTTTTGTATTTTATTTTATTTTATTTTGTATTTTGGAGAGTTACTAAGTTGCTAGCTATAAATAGCAACTTGGTTATTCATTTATAGCATCTACTTCAAATTGAGGAGTTCTCTCATTTCCTTCTTTCTTTCTTTTGTTATTGAGTTGAGTTGAGCAAATATCCAAGAGTTCTACCAAATTCGAGTAGTTCGAGATTACAATTCTATCGAAGTTAGTCGTTGTATCCTGCTGAGATGATCATTTTAGTCTACTTGCAGCCCTTGCATAGTGAGTAATTGTCTTCAGGACAACACTCATCAAAAGCGTGTCTTAACTACTTTTTGAGTCTCCAAAGGTTTTGAGGTTCTTTCAAGTCTTTGATTATTTTCATATCTAAGTTTTGTTATATCAATTGGCTTAAGTTTCAGTTTGAATATTATATATTGAGTATAATGTTTTGTAGTTGATGTGTAATCAGTTTGCTAATGTATTCAGTTCATATATATATTCATTTTCCCATCATAATTTTGTTGGGAAAAACCTTCTACTACTATAGGAATAAGTAAAAAAAATAACAGAGAAATTAAAAGAAAGCAATAAAACTGGAAACACAAGAACTTACATGAAAGACTCTCAACTCGAAGAAAAACTACAGCCCACTAAAAAGAAATCCACTATGTGAAAAATTGTTACAATCACACAGAACAATTCTCTCTCCCGACCCCAATAACAAAAGCACTCTCTCAAAACTTTTATATTACGCATCATTTTTCTGTTGAGGTTGATGCCCTAAAGTCCCGTGTCCTGTAGTTTGTAAACAATTTGTACAAATGCTTGTGATGTATAATATATGATATTTTACTTCACTTCTTGATTTTGCTCAGCTATTTGTTTTATTTGCTTTACCACAAACCAATAAACCCAAAAATCCTTGGTTATTTGTATGTAACTTAAGCATGTATGTGGTGACATACAAGTGGATCATGTCTTAAGTGATAACCAAAATGGTCTGTAGTATATGGATATAGGAGGGAAACCTTATCCTGGTAACGCTACGGATGCAACTCGCTTTGTGGAATGTTCATAAGTGTTGTGACTTGTCACAGATGGTCTGATCCTGATCAATCGTGTAGGGGACATGCGAGCAGAAGCGTCCTATATAAAGACTTTGTATAAGACCTAGCCACGAAGTGTTAACGTCTCATTATATCACACCATTCATGATAGAGACTTCACTTCACTAGGATGACCATAGGTAACATGATCTCAATCTTGAGTGAGTTGGGAACTCCTGCCATTAAGGGTGGTCCTTTAATTTGCATGGGTGAGAGGAGCCAGGTCGCTGACTCAAACTTACCACTTTCGAAATTCGTCTGATTTGGGAGCCGGGAACTCAGCTACACAAGATGGAATTCACTCTTTCCTCGAAGTAGGGGCAAATAGATAGATAGCTCCTTTAAGGGCTAATTCCAAGGCTTGAACGATGTGGTGCCACACACCTTTCCTTGGCCCAAGAGGTGTTCACGCATAGTTGGACTATGTTGTATTGTTCATTAAAGGAATCGGTGGTACTTAAGGAGTGAGATGTAACTACAGGGGCAAAACGGTAAATTGGCCCAGCTGTACTTACAAGCATCTGTGAAGGGTCATCGTACTCATGATTGGTTATAACCGATGGATACAGAAAGATATCTGTGGTAAGAAGAGTTTAGTTGTTGATCTTTAGTGGAATGTCTGGCAGTTAACGGATAATAGATCTCGTGGCTAAAGAATTTAGTCAGTTATTCATGTACCGTTGGAGCTTCGAGCCACAAGTTCATAAGGTCCCTTTGGTAGCTTGGATAAAGTCGAGAATAAGTTTTTGGGTCAGTTTGAAATGTTCAAATTGACAAGAAGGGGTTCGATTATATATGATATAATTGAACTGGTTAATTATATGTGATATAATTGACTAAATGTATGAGATACATTATTTTGGAGGAAATTAGGTATAAATATGAATTATATCAAGTAAATGAGAAATTACCATAGTAGATATATGATATCAAACTATAGGTTAAGAATATAATATGATTATATTCATTTATTATTTAATTAGTTGGTTATGTGATAATTGACCGAGAATTTCTCCTAAATCGTGCGAAAGTGGGAAGATTGATTTCAGTTATTGTAACTGAAGAATAAAATGAAAATTGGTTTCATTTTGTAAAGAGTTAGAAAAAATCGCTCACAGTGTGGAAAATTCACAATTGCTTAGTTGAGAGTCTATACGATAGTGCCTTATCACGTAAACAATCACACACCCGCGCACTAAACGATCACATGCATTCTCTAAACGATCGCTCACCTTCTCTAAACGATCACTTGGCACATCGAGATTTTCTAAACGATCACTTAATATTTATTAGACGATCGCTTAGTAAAACCTACACGATCGTGTACCTTTCTCTAAGCAACAAGCACCCGACTATACGATAGTCACCTACTATCTCCCACTTGCTTGTTGTTCTACACGATCGTCCTTTCTTCCTTCCTCTGCCAATTCCATCAAAGTCCACTCTTTTGATTCTCACTCCGAGAATACCAAGGTCTTTGAGTGGTGATGTCGTACCCGGTCGTGTTTGTTTGTGTGCTGCCATTTGTGTAGACGATCGTGTTGTTAGACAACTGATTGCTGGCCGATTTGGACCGTAGAGAAGTTACTTCCACTAGATTAAGTTTAAGTGAAGACAGTCTTCAACTAGTACGTTTACTCAATCTATTGTATTTTCTTGTGTCAAAGCATGCCTATAATTAGTGTTAAAATGCATACCTGTTTGTTAGAATGTGTGTGTAGTAATTCGGTCACAATGAAAAAGGAAAGATCTGAACCTGCTCATGGATACTCTTGTTTAAGAGTTCCTTCAATTGGTATCAGAGCCAGGTTCTGATATTCTAATTTCATTGATGCAATGAATTGCATATACATTTATGGTGGGTGCATATCTGCTCTCTGTTTAATTGTTAAATTGTTTGTGGATATGCGGATTAATGGAGTTTTTTGGGATGTAGCCTCAGTTTGATTTAATTCTTTTGCATTTTCGGTTAATTGTAAAGGCCCCTACATTTTTGGGCACAATTGTTTATTATCGAGTCTATAATTCAAAGTCAATTTGAGTCTTGAGTCGTTTGTGAAGAAGTTCATATCAAGAGTTGCTGTTATTCGAGGAAGAATACGATCAAGATTGATCAAGTTGTGTAGACAATGGAGTAAACGATCACTGAGTTTTAGATGCTCGGGTATCGTTTAACATGAACGCTTAGTAACTGACTAAACAATCGCGAAGTAATGCACGGTAAATCGTTTACCTTTCGCCGTGTTAAGCAATCGCCTAGACGATCAGGCTTCGCAGCCTCGTTGTCGTCTAAGTGATCATTTAGCTTTTGCACTATTGTTTAGTGTGCGCTAAGCAATCGTTTACCTGCGGCGTTTACTAAACGATGGAGTTCTCCTGGTGGTTTAAGACCCAGTTCGCCTGTGAATTGGTTTACTCGGTGGAAAATGTAATAGATAAAGTTATTTCATTCCAGTTTTGTAAAGGTTCATCCCGGTCTATTAATCCTTGGTTTATTCATGAGATGTATGGTTATTTATATGTCATATGATATGCACATATAGTAAATTCCACCTTAGGTTATGGGATTAGTCATACATCATCTATTTATTCTAAATGTTATAATTTAGAGAAACATGATTTAATTATGTAAAAGCATGCTCATACATCATATAATATAAGAGTTATGTTTATGCATGCATAAAAAGCATTGACATGCATCGTCTTTATATTATAATTGTTATGTATAAAGGTGTATGGAAAACATGCTTGCTTGGTTATTATGCTTATATATAAAAGTTATGTATAGTAATGACCAGACATTGCATGAAGCATGACAAATAGGTTTCTTTATAAGCATTATAAACACCAAGTTGTGCGCAATGTGTTTTAGTTGTTTCTTTTTAATGTTTAAAGAGAAATTAGAACTAAAAGCAATAAGAAAGACATGCATGCTCACTTAGGCTTAATTCATGGTTTAAAAATGTTTAAAACTTGGATGACATAGACCTAATATCACGGTTCTAATATGATTAGCAACCATTAGGCTTTAATCTTTTAATCAGTTTAATAGGATTAAATTGACTAATAAAAGGTTAAAATGTAGCAAATCTATCTATAAGGGACCTTTTGTCTAAGGCAGGTTCTGTCTAGGCTGGGGTATTTAAGTTGATGGAAACATAACACCCTACCTAGGAACTTACCTGGAAAGGTGAATTAAATAGATTTGATGCATGCATGCAAGTTAAGGACAATCCATTAAAGTGTTTAAATGTGACTATTTGAACTTGTTCATATTTCATAGACAAAAGTTGTTTATGAACGAACTAAAAAAGATGACTTAGACTAAAATCAGTAGCTGGATTGTATATGAACCCCTAGGTAGAACGTTCAGTGGGAGGTACTTGGGGCTATGATGCTTCACTTAAACCTTTCACGTTTCTCTTATATAGTCCACATCGTGAGATCTACCCTCGGCCTCGTGGCACCTTGGAAGTGTCCCCCTAAAGGATGGTGTTTGGGTAGGTCAACATCAAGGTGGATGGAGTGTTCACAGTAAGTGGGAGTGGGAGGTGCGATAGCATATCCCTCGGTTTCCCTCGTTGGATTGAATAAAGTTTCTGCGCATTGCCTCGAGGCACCCTAGGAATGTCCCCTTATAGGATGGCATTTTTGCGTGTTTCTTTATCTAATCTCCTATAAGAGGATAATGTTACTTAATCTCTTGTTCTAATATGCTTCTTCTCTACAGTTGGCTCATTAGGGCGGGGCTCTGGCACCGAAAGCGAGGGGTCACACTTATGCAAAATTGATAAAGGTTAATAGTTCTGGACCAAATAAATGGTAGCTGTTAGGTTCATTTCCAAGAGAGGTTCTGCCTAATGGTTGAGAAGGTCTCATCCTAGTGATCTGATCACCCCACCGGTGACGTTTGTCCTGCCTTGTTAGGGCATCATTGCAAAATAGAAGTCTTATACTTAGGGGCCGTTTGGATTGAGGTTTTCTCAATGCCCAGGAATTAAGGATGTCCCAAAATTATATGTCTGGGAATAAAATTACTGGGAATTAATGATAACTATGTTTGATTATGCATGAGAAAACAATGTTTGGGAATAGTATGTAGGAATAAAAAAAATTGAGATTATGAAAACAAGTCCAAACGATCGTTTACAAAATACTATACGATCGCTTAAATTATCTACATGATCGTTTACAAAATACCGATTGCTTAAATTATCTACACGATCACTGAGTAATAAAATTCTATACGATTGCCTACCCAATGCTATACGATCATCTACCAAATGCTATACGATCGCTTACTAAATGCTACACGATCACTGAGCTCGGCTACACGATTGCTAAGTAACAAAATGCTATACGATCGCTTACCAAATGCTACACGATTGCTAAGCTTGGCTATATGATCGCTGAGCTCTGCTACACGATCGTTGAGTAACAAAATATTATATGATCGCCTACCCAATGCAATGCGATCGCATACCAAATGCTATACGATCACTTACCAAATGCTACACAATCGCTGAGCTCGGCTACACTATTGCTGAGTAACAAAATACTATATGATCGCCTACCCAATGTTATATGATCGCTTACCAAATGCTACACAATCACTGAGTAACAAAATGCTATACGATCGCCTATCCATTGCTATACGATCACCTAACAAATGCTACACAACCGCTTACCAAATGCTACACGATCGCTGAGTAACAAAATGCTATACGATTTCACGGCTGAAAGGAAGGAACATCGTGGTAGGAAGTGGAAGAAGAAATGAAAACCCACACTTCTCAATGGGTATGCAATTCCTTCATTTGTGTGGGTAAAAGATACCTAGGAAATTCCTTTTCCAAGATAAATAAACAAATCCCACTAACCAAATATGGGCTTTGTAAACTCATTTCCATTCCCACCCTCTTTTCCCTCCAACCAAACAGCCCCTTAGGGTACTTGAAACTGTTTTGCAAAATTAATTGGTTAAAATGTAATTTAGCAAAATCTAATAGAAGTTTTGTTCGTTTTTCAGCAACAATCTTTTGAAAAATTGCCACAACCACTTTAGCCTTGCTTAGCACCGAGAAATTAACTGGCGATAACTTTTCAACATGGAAACACATGATTGATCATTGAGGATCTCATGTTTGCCCTTACGGAGGTCTGTCCTCTGATTCCAACTCTGAATGCCGCTCGAAATGGTCGGGAGGCATACGAGCGTTGGACACGGACGAATGAGAAGGCCGAGCCTATATATTGGCAAGTCTTAGTGAAGTCTTGGCCAAGAAGCATGAGCCCATGGTCTCAGCGCGTGAGATCATGGAGTCCTTGTGGGGAATGTTTGGACAACCGTCTGAACAGCTCATGCACGAGGCTCTAAAGTATGTATTCAACTCCAAAATGGAAGAAGGCACCTCTGTTCGTGAACATGTGCTTAACATGATGGTCCACTTCAATGTGGCGGAGTTGAATGGGTCTACTATTGATGAGGGCAGCCATATTAGCATAATCCTGCATTCATTATCGGAGAGCTTTCTACACTTTGTTAGTAATGTGATTATTAACAAAGTGAAATACAACCTTACAACTCTCTTCAACGAGTTGCAGACCTACCAATCTTTACTGAATAGTAAGGAGAGGAAGGCTGAGGCAAATGTTGCTTCATCTTCCAGGACGTTCCATAGAGGTTTGACCTTAGGAACGAAGTCTGCACCTTCTACTTCTAACTCTGCAAGGGGGAAGAAGAAGAAGGGTGATAAGGGAAAAAGGAAGGCGCATGCTAACCCATTGTCTGTCGCCCCAAGAAGGCATCCGCTGCCGGTTGAAAAGGAAAAATGTTTCTACTGCAACCAGGATGGACACTGGAAGAAGAACTGTCCTCGATGGTTGAAGGAAAGGAAGGCCGCCAAGGCTAAGGCCAAGGCAGACAAAGGTAAATACGATTTACTTGTACTTGAAACTTTTTTAGTGGAGAATGATGATTCAACCTGAATAATTGATTCGGGACCCACTAATCATATTTTTTCTTCTTTTCAGGCAATTAGATCCTGGCGACAGCTAGAGGCTGGTGAGATGACGATGCGAGTAGGCATCGGGCACGTCGTATCAACTGTGGTAGTGGGAGGGATCCAGTTATCTTTGCAGAATAGGTTTCTAATTTTGAATGATGTATATATTGTTCCTGAAATTATGAGGAACCTTATTTCTGTAAAGGCTTGTTACAATATAAATACACTATTTCTTAAAATGTGGATAAAGCGTTTATTCATAAAGATGGTGTTAATATTTGTACAGCATATCTAGAAAGTAACTTGTATGTGCTAAGGCCGTTAGCTATTAGTTCCCTCCATAACACTGAGTTGTTTAAACTACCGTAACTAAAACTAAACGTCGACGTATTTCTAAAAAAAAACCCCAACTATGGCACCTTCGATTAGGGCACATCAATCTCAATAGGATTGAGAGATTGATAAGAATGGACTTCTAAGTGAGTTAGAAGAAAATTCTTTATCGGTGTGCGAATCTTGCCTTGAGGGTAAGATGACTAAACGACATTTTACTACAAAAGGTTATCGAGCCAAAGAGCCTCTTGAGTTAGTACATTCTGACCTTTTTGGTCTTATGAATGTGCGAGCTCGAGGTGACTATGAGTATTTTATCAGTTTTACTGATGATTACTCTAGGTATCGTTATGTTTATCTTATGCAATGGAAGTCTGAATCCTTTGAAAAGTTCAAAGAGTTCAAGGCTGAAGTTGAAAAAGTATTGGATAGACGGATTTAAACACTTCGATCGGATCAAGGTGGAGAGTTTTTGGACTCGGTATTCCAGGACTATTTTATAGAACATGAAATCGTTTCCTAACTCTCAGTGCCAGGTACACGTCAGCAAAATGGTGTAGTGGAGAGAAAAAATAGAACCTTGTTGGACATGGTTCGTTCGATGATAAGTTACACTTCCTTACCAGACTCGTTTTGGGGTTTCGCAGTGGAGATTGTAGTTTACATACTCAACTGTGTTGCCTCCAAGATTATTGCGGGAACACCTCTGGAGTTGTGGAACGGCTGTAAAGCTAGTTTACGCCACTTCTGCATTTGAGGTTGCCCTGCACATGTGCTTGAGAAAAATCCCAATAAGTTGAAACCACGGTCGACGTTATGTCTTTTTATAGGCTACCCGAAAGGTACACGAAGGGGTTATTTTTATGATTCGTCGGAAAATAGGGTGTTTGTTTCCACAAACGCTACTTTCCTTGAGGATGATCATATTAGGAAGCACAGTCCACGAAGTAAAGTCGTGTTGCATGAGCTTTCTAATGAAACTACTAAAACTTCAACAAGAGTTGTTCAAGAGCCTGCTTCATCAACAAGAGTTGTTGATGGTATTTCATCTAGTAGGTCGGTTCTACCTCAAAAGTTGAGGGAACCTCGACGCAGTGGGAGGGTTGCGAACCCGCCCGTTTGCTATCTGGGTTTCACGAAAATCCTTGCTATGGTAGCAGATGGCGACGTTGAGGATCCGTTGTCTTGTCAGAAGGCAATGAAGGATGTAGATTGGGATGAATGGGTCAAGGCCATGGATCTCGAGATGGAGTTGATGTACTTCAATTCAGAATGGGATCTTGTAGACCAGTTTGATGGGGTAAGACCTATAGGTTGTAAATGGATTTACAAGCGTAAATAGGGCACTGATGGGAAGGTGCAGACCTTCAAGGCTCGACTTGTGGCAAAGGGTTATACCTAGGTAGAGGCAGTCGACTATGAGGAGACTTTCTTACTTGTTGCCATGTTAAAGTCGATTCGCATCCTCCTGTCCATTATAGCTTATTATAATAATGAAATATGGCAAATGGACATCAAGATGGCCTTTCTAAATGACAATCTTGAGGAGACCATTTACATGGTGCAACTCGAGGGTTTATAGCCCAAGGTCAAGAGCAAAAGGTTTGCAAGCTGAATCGGTCCATTTATAGGCTGAAACAGGCGTCTCAATCTTGGAATATACGATTTGATATTGTGATCAAGTCGTATGGATTTGCCCAGAACATTGATAAACCTTGTGTCTACAAGAAGATAGTGCATCGAGGGGACGTGATCATCACGAAGACCGCTTCGGAGCACAACATTGCTGATCCTTTTACAAAGGCTCTCACGGCTATAGTGATTGAGGGTCAACTTTAGAGCATAGGTCTACGAGACCGCCCGCTGCTGGACTAGGGCAAGTGGGAGATTTTATTGTACTGAGCCTTAATGCCCTAGTTTATTATTTTATACTAGTTTTTGTACACTCCACTTGCTTTAGGACAAGTGGGAGATTATTGGGGATGATGCCCTAAAGTCTCGTGTCCTGTAGTTTGTAAACACAATTTTGTACGAACGCTTGTGAATATAATATATGATATTTACTTCACTTTTTGACTTTGCACATTGGATGTTTTATTTGCTTTACCACAAACCAATAAACTAAAATCTCTGGTTGTCATTATGTAACTTAAGCATGTATGTGGTGACATACAAGTGGATCATGTCTTAAATGATAACCAAAATGGTCTATAGTATATAGATATATGAGGGAAACCTTATCCTGGTAACACTACGAATGCGGCCCACTTTGTTGAATGGTTACAAGTGTTATGACTTGCCATAGATAGTTTGATCCTGATCATTCGTGTGTGGACATGTGAGCAGGGGCGTCCTATACAAAGATTTTGTATAAGACCTAACCACGAAGTGTTAATGTCTCGTTATATAATGTCATTCATGATAGAGACTTCACTTCACTAGGATGACCATAGGTAACATGACCTCAATCCTGAGTGAGTTGGGAACTTTTTCCATTGAGGGTGGTCCTTTGATTTGCATGGATGCGAGTGGCAATGTCACTGACTCAAATCTACCACTTTGGGGATTCGTCTGATTTAGAAGTTGGGAACTTAGCTACACAAGATGGAATTCACTCCTTCCCCGAAGTAAAGGTAAGTAGATAGATTGCTCCCTTAAGGGATGATCCCAGGGCTTGAACGATGTGGCGCTAACATCTTCTTATGGCCCGAGAGGTGTTCACACATATTTGGACTTTGTTATATTGTTCATTAGAGGGATCAATGGTTCTTAAGAAGTTAGATGTGACCATAGGGGCAAAACGGTAAATTGGTCCAACTATACTTACGAATATCTTGAAGGGTTATCGTACTGATAATTGGACATATCCAATGGACACAGAAATATATCTGTGGTAAGAAGAGTTCAGTTTTTTATCTTTAGTGGAATGCCTGGCAGTTAATGGATGGCGGATCTCATGGTTAAAGAGTTTAGTCAGCTATTCACGTACCGTTGGAGCTTCGAGCCATAGGTTCATAAGGTCCCCTTGGTAGCTTGGATACAAGTTGAGAATCAGTTTTTGAGTCAGTTTGAAATGTTCAAATTGACAAGAGGGAGTTTGATTATATATGATATGGTTGAACTGGTTAATTATATATGATATGATTGACTTTATGTATGAGATACATTAATTGGAGGAAATTGGATATAAATATGATTTATATCTAGTGGAGGAGAAAACACTATGGTTGATATATGATATTAAACTATAGGTTAATGAAAATAATATGATTATATTTATTATTTATTAATTTGGCAATTATGGGATAATTGGCCACCGTTTTCTCCGTAACTGTGCGTTAGTGGGAAGTTCCATTCGGTTTTCGTAACTAGAAAATGAAAACTGTTTTCATTTTGTAAAGATATCGAAAGAACACGGTTAATAGCTCACGAAGTGTTTGCATCCCATCGTTTAATGAATTGAGAGCCTATACGATAGCTCACATTTCCTAGACAATCGCTTACATGTGCGCGGTGCTTACTAAATGATCGCTTACCTTTTCCTAAACGATCACTTAGCGCCCGAGCTTTACTAAACGATCATATAGAAAATCGCTTACCTTTTCTTACACGATCGTGTACTTCACCTAAACGATCAAGCATCTTGACTATCGATAGTCGTTACCTTCTCCCACTTACTTGATCATGGTATACAACCTCTTTTCCTCCTTCCTTCTACCAAATCCAAACAGAGCCCACTCTTTGGATTATCACTCTGAGAATAATAAGGGCTCCAAGTGGTCGTATCGTTCCCATTTCCTACTATTTGTGTGAAGCCGTTTGTGGTCGACAACCGGGGTGTTGCTGAATGATAACTTGTCGTTCTAGTGAGAGCGAGAGCATCCGTTCGTGGAGAGAACGAGATTTGTCGACAAGAAAGTCTTCAACTGGTAAGTTTACTCATTCTCTTGTTTATTTACCTTTAAGCATGCCGGTAATTTAGTAGTTTAATGCATATCTGTATGTGTGAATGTAAATGTAGAAATTCTGTCACAATGTTTTGGAAAGATCTATTTTCACTCAGAGGTACTCTTGTATAATAGTTCCTTCATTGGTGTTGTAAACCACTCCCCTAGGATCAAAAGAAAATTTATAACACCAATCTTACTCCTATCTACAAAGACATAGCAATAGTAGTAAGTCTGAGTCGATCTGCAGGGAGGCGTGAACTTAATTTCGTTGAGCTAAATTAATAGTTATAACGATAAATATTGGGGGGGAGAGGGGGATTGGTGTGGTTAAGAATTAAGCATGCAAGAAAAGTAAAGATAAAGTGGATAAATGTAATTAGGGATTAGAGATTCTAGCCTTGGGAGTAAATTGAGTTCCTATGCAATTTCCTATCATTAGGCTATTTTGACTTAACTCATATTTGCTCAGACTTTGCACAACAACATGCTTGACCCGACCTAACTAGCTTCTACAATGGCAGATAACTAGCTAAACTGACCCATGTAAGTGACCTAAGTAATACTTAAAACTCCAATGAAGCTCTAACTAATCTAAATGCAATTAATTCTACAAAATCCTTATTGGTCATGAAGATTCAGTTAGCATTTGATTTAAGTCATATGTTTCTATTTTGTGGTTAATTAATCAGAAAGCCCAACATAATTAACCAAATTTCTTTTATCCTAATTAAATCGTGAAATTTAGAGATTCAAGATTAGATACAAACCTTAGCATGCAAGATCCAACTATTGATGCTTATAAATTTAAGCAAGATGAAGATGGGAAACAATGAGCAAGCCAAAATTCTCTAGCATAAAGTAATTAAAATTGAATCAAAGATACATAAATCAATGAGGAGTCAATACAAAATAATCCTCAAGTAGTTATATAAGTTTAACTCCCAAGATCTAGAAAAGAACAACTTACCTCACTCTCTTCATAGACAAAGGAAGAAAAAGAAAGAGACTCCAATCCGTGATTACAATCCAAAATCTAAGTAAAAATCTAAGCTAAAAATGCCTAAGAGATAAAGGAAGAATAGAGGATTTTTGTCTCTCTTCGGCCTCCATTCAAGTCTGCATTCTTTTCTATTCCATCCTAATCAGTTTGATGATAATTAACCCAAAACAAAATGAAGGGAATATAAAACGAGTTGGCAGAGCACAGCTGCGCTATGATTGGAGCACCATTGTGCTCTGGTTTGTTGGCCGAAGGCACAACGCTATTGTGCTTAGGGGGTCCCTTTTTCTTCGTGCATGTTGCAAGCGCTGGGGAAGTCCATCAAAATCTGGAATGCTATGGCGCTCCAAATCAGCACCACAACGCTCTCACCAAAACCAAGCTACTGCCTTTACGTGCAGCATAGGGCACCGAGCAAGGGCAACCCTGTGCTCTTCGAGGGTAAAATCGTAATTTTTCTTTCCTTTTCATTTACTTGCTTCATTTCGACCCAAAATCCATCCAATTCATCTCGATGGTCTCTTTTGCTCATTTTTCTGCCAAAAATACTAAATAAAACATTAGATACATACACGATTTAGGCGGGAATAAATAGCTCTTTTGGAGAGTTATCATTGGTGTTGGCACGCACGCGCATGGACACGGGCGTGCGTTGAGTGGGCACTCAGCTAGATAGATGTGGATACAGTGTCGGGTGCCTTTTTGCATGCATGCTGCATCGGGTGAGGTGTGCAGGGCTAGGTGATGCACGCACGGCGTGGGCTGTGAACGGGGTTTGCGAGCAAGTAGTGTGCTGACTAGTCTTCTTTGCGTTTAGCTAAATCTTTCTCACTTGTTTTCGAATTTTCCCAACCTTCTTGCCCTTCAACCTTTCTGGCAGCCCAAGACACTTTCCTCACTCAAATATCTTTAATTTTGCTCAAGAGCATTAGAATTTGCCAGCTGGTTTTAAAGAACTAAGTGTCCCTTTGCCCTCTTTATAGTTGTCCAAAATTCACCCTTATGCGCTAGCTCTTCCTTGCATGCATGTTTATGTGTCTTCAGCATGCAAAATCTAGTACACATACTCTTTTGAGGTGTCTTCGCCAGCTCTTTGCATGGCTTTTCTTGCTCTATTGATGGTCACCTCCTACTTCGGCTTAGTCAAGATTTCTTCCAAATTAGCAACCTCCTAGCTGTTAAATTGGCCTTGCTCCCCAAGTAACCCTTAGTCCAACGCATCTCCCACTTTCCTTAAATGCTTGTTCCCTCCAAGTTCAATGCATGCTTCTCCTCATGTGCCCAAGATAGCCCATCTTCTAATGACCCATGTATTCAGTGTACGTTCAAAGTAGATACCCTTGCATCCGATGCACATCTTTTTATTCTTCAAGCATGCATCCAAGATAGTGTTCTATGCATTTAGGTTGCCTTGTCTTGCATTCAAAAAGTAGCAAACTCTTACCTTCTCATGATTTCCTATATCCATCTATGTATGATTAACCTTAGATACGTCCAAGGTGGTCTTCTTTACCCTAGCATGTGTCCAGATTGGTTTTTCCTTGACCAAAGCATGCGTCCAATACTTTTAGATGTAACTTGGAGTAAGGTATTACTTATGCACAAGCTCCCTAGACAAACTTTTCTCTTTTCTACAAGGTTTGAGGCCAACACATTTCAACTACCCTTCCAACCTTAGGATGATCAATTGGACTTGTTCAACTATGCTTCCAATGTTGAGTCCTACTTCTTTCCTACTAACACTTAGTCATATCATGCGTTCAACCTTCTCTTCAACCAACTTCACTCATTTTCTTCACCTCCCAGTCCCAACACATGCCCTACTCCTATAATCTTCCCTAGATTCAAAGTATAGTTTGAACACTTGGCCAAAATTCTGACTCCAACATACTACATGTTCGACTTTTGCGTTTGAACCTCTTCATCCAAATTCTTAGAAAAATTCTTGCCCTCCAAGATCCAAATATGTGTCCACCTTACTTTTTCGCTCAAATGATTGTCTTGTGCACCTCATGGTTAAGTGAAAGAAAAGAGATTGGGGGCTTACAATGTTTTTTTTCTTTTCTTCATTACCACACTAAAGTGCTAAAGAAAAACTCTTATATGGATCTCTGCCTTTTCTTCTTCAGCGGCATAGGTTCTCGGCCTTGTGCAATATTTTCCTTCTAATTTTTTTTCTTTTAAAGAGTCGTCCACTACCCTTCATTTCCTTCTAATTTTGTCAATAAAAAAGGTTGTTTATGGTTTTAAAAAAAGGGGAATGGGCTTTGGATTGCTTATTGGGCCAAGGAATTCCACAAATAAAAAGTTTAATAAAACACAACGTGAGACATGCATACATCACACATGTGACTTCTTAATAGGCTAAATTAAATGGAGTTTCATCTCCAAAATTCCTAGCAATCTCCCACTTGGAGACAATTGCCTCCGACTGCAACAAAACTTATGATCTTGGTGAACTCCAAGACTCTTTACTCCCACAACATCTGTTATTTCTGACCTTCTTAGCAAACTTTAAGGTTCAACATAAAACCTATAAAATTAACAAAGTAACAAACCAAAAAACCATCAGAAAAATAACTATAGCTCATTTGTGCTTGTCTCAAGGTATGAACAAGTTATGTGGAATTGTCCTCTAGACATAAAGAACAGTCGTGTACTCCCACTTTCAGCTAAGTGATACTAACTGACATCTTCATTCTTCAGAACCTGTTCTTGAAAATGTATTCTGCAAGTGGCTTGACTCCTTCCTTCAAGTCTGTTGCCAAGCTAGAGACTGACCCTAACAACTGCTTTGGCCTTCTAATCTGATGCCTTTACTCGCTTATGCGACTTCATAATCCATTCGAATGTCTGACAACTAATGGTTTGTGATAGCCATTGACTTTCTTTCTCAGACTTCCCAATTGCTTTTGAATTGATTGAACTTAATTTGACTAACCAAAATTGTCTATATTTCATGTTGGCTCAATTGCACCTCTGCACTTGCCATATGCAGCTTTAAGTGGCATCCGCTGTCTCTCTATTCTTTTGGCAACATCAAACCAACATATGCATAGTGTGGAATTTCTATGGCCAATACCATTATTTGGGATCTTGGTTTCTTACACCTATTTATAAGCGCTTCCATCAACTCTATTGCACTAATCTCATTGGCTACAAGACTGGCAACATCCATTGGCAGACACATCCTGATGATAGCAACTGTCTCTTCATTCAAATTCTCCCAATCTTCATCTGATATTCCTTTCGATATCTCAAATACACAAAATTTTCCCTCGTCAAATTTTATGATACCCACCCTCAAAACTTTTTGGCTTTATTGATTCCATGACTCCTAAACCTAAAGCTCTAATACCACTTATTGGGAATTGATGAAAGATTTAAATAAATGCGGAAAAAGCTAAATTATATCTCAAACTCCCACATCACAGGTTAGAGTCAAATAAGTAATCGACCATAAAATAACAAATGATAAAGCGAAGGAAAAAAGAGAATGATACCAAGAATATACTGGTTTACCCTAAACTCGAGATTACATCTAGTCTTATGCAACTATAGGTTTTACTATGATGGAGATTGCAAAGAAACCCACATTGCACTACAAATATCTCCCCTAATAGCCTAACACAAACTATTTGAATCCAATACCAAAATTCGATAACTTGGAATAAATAATAAGAGAAGCCCCCAACCCAACCAGAAATAATATTCTCTATATTTTTCTCTTTTCCTTACTATCACACTAAAATGCTAAAGAAAAACTCTTATATGGATTTCTGCCTTCTCTTCTTTAGCGGCAAAAGCTCTCGGCCTTGTGCAATATTTTCCTTCTAATCTTTGCCTTTTAAAGAGTTGTCAACCGCCCTTCATTTCCTTCTAATTATTATCCACCTCTAATTTTGCTAAAGTGAGGCATGCATACATCACACGTGTGACTTTTTAATGGGTTAAATTAAATGGAGTTTTGTCTCCACAATTTCTAACATTATAAATGCTAATTAATCAAATTAAAAATTCATGAATATAATTGTAACAAACCACTTAATCTGTGTTGATTGGTCAAACTAAACATTTAGGAACACAATTGTAACAAACTAGCCTAAAAGTGGGTTGTCCAATTTTTCAGATGTTTACCGGTCATCTCATCATATTCTTAAAAATAATAATGATAAGAAATAAATAAATAAATAAAAATAAAACAAAAGCACATAACTAATCTTGGAAAAATCTCCTAAAAATGTATGTAGCTTTGGTTTGCTCTCTAGAATTATTTTATTGAAGAAGAAAAAGAAAACACAATTCAAAATGTCGATGATATTCAAATGTTTTTCTTTTTTTTCTTTCTTTCTGATGGCGGCTAAATTTGCAACCTCGAAGGAGAGTCTACTCCTAAGTAGAAATATACACTATTGTGAAGTAATAAAAATATTTTAGGATAAATTACAAAAACTACCTCTAAAGTATAGTGATAGTTACAATTATACTCTCAAACTTTCAATTTGTAAAAATTTAGTCCTTAAACTTATAGAAGTGTTAAAAATGAACCCTCAAACTTACCTGACTTTAGAAATTGTAGCAATGGTATAAGTTTAAGGGGTCAATTTAATCATTTGATGGTCCAATTTTTCACAACTAGTGTAAGTTTAAGGGTCCAATTTTAACACTTTTAAAAATTTAAGGTCCAATTTTTGCGATTAGAAGTTTGAGAGTGTAATTGCAACTACTACTATACCTAGTTTTTGCAAATTCTTCAATATCTTAAGAGGTTGATTCCTTAAGAACTTTTGACCATTTAAAAACTCTTAATTAGTTTTTTTTTTTCAAATGTTTAAATTTTTGTTTTTCCAATTAATTAATCAATTTTTTTCCAATTAGATCAAATATTCCACAGTATGTAATAGACCAACTAATCCTTGCAGAGCTTCATCGTTTTAAGCACATAGCTGAAAATTGGAAAAAGCGGAGAGAAAGAGTCCTTGACATGGGGACTTTTTTAAGTATCTCAACAAATTATGAGTGGCATCTAAATGTGGTTGGAGGCTTAGCAATAAATTGGCTAAGCTTGTGAACTGCAAAGGTAATATTAGGACGACAAGTCGTCAGAAATGACCAATTAAACGTCTATAAACAGAAAGATCTGTCAATAGAGCACCTTGATCATTTTGAAGCTTACATTAGGATCTATTGGAAGAGATAAAGGCTTGCAAGACAAATAGCCAGAGTCTTCAAGTAATTGTGTTGTGTAATTACGTTGGGAAAGAAATATTCCTTTAGTAGACTTGCACAATTCAAGTCCAAGAAAATACCTCAATGAACCAAGATCCTTAAGCTTAAAAACTTGATGTAAATAGTTCTTGATTTTGTTGGTTTCTACCAGGGAAGCACTGACAAGAATTATGTTATTAATATAAACTAGAATAGCAAGAAAAGATGGACCGACTCCACATGTAAACAAAGAATAATCAGACTTAGATTGAATATAACCTAGAGATAGAAGAGCATGTGAAAATTTATCGAACCACTATCGAGAAACTTGATTTAAACCATAGATAGATTTATGAAGCTTACAAATTAAACGCTCCCCTTAGGTGCAACGTGTTTTGGCAATCAAATCTCCATGAAAAAACATGTTATTTACATCAAGATGTATAACAGACCATTGTTGAGAAACAACAAGACAAGACAACTTTGATGGTGACAAGCTTAACAACAGGAAAATGTTTCAATATAGTCTAAACCCTCTCGTTGTGTATACCCATTTGCAATAAGCCTAGCTTTGTATCCTTCAACTGAGCCATCTAACTTGTGTTTTACTTTGTAAATCCATTTACACCTTATAGAATGATTGTCTTTTGGAAGAGTAACAACAATCCATGTCATATTATCCTCCATGGCTTTTAATTCAGTAAACATAGCATCTCGCCAATGAGTAAAAGAAACGACTTGATGATAAAAGTGAGGTTCATAATCAGAAGAGACATTTAGGACAAAAGCTTTATAGTTGTTAAATAGTTTTTCATAAGAAATCATTTCAGACAAAGGGTGTTTGGACTGAGTTGAAACATATTCAGTTGACTGAAGTAGGTTGCAATGATTATCTCTCAAGTATGGAGGTAATTTAGTAGGACGAGCAGACCTTCTAACATTAGGCACAACAGCAGGCTCAACACATGCATTAATAGTATTTATCATAGTATTCTCAACAAGATTTTTCACTCACATCAGTAGAAGGAACATTGTCAACAACAAGATTCTCAATAGAAGTGGGAGCAACATTATTGTGAGCTTGTTGTGAGATGATCCAGAAAATCAAAAGACTTCAGCAATACAAGGTCTGGAAACCAACGATGGCCTCTTGTTCAGGTGTTATGTTATGGAAAGGAAATATTGGTTCATGAAATATAACATCCATTGAGACAAAAATCCTCTTGTCTTGAATGTTATATAATCTATAGCCTTTAATGGCATGTGGATATCTAAGAAATATAACAGAAATTACTCTTGGCTCAAACTTCAATCGATGAGATTATTGTGTAGAATCAAAAAATAAACATCCAGAGGTATGTATTATGAAATAATTAGCATGTTTGTTGTGTAACTGGAAATAAGGTGTGGATCACTAGAGTAATGGAGAGGGAGTTCGTGTTGGATTTATTGGGTTTTATATCATAAAACTCATAATTTGTAAACAATAAAACTTATTTTGAAAATTCAATAAGTTGTTATTGAATATATGTATTGCTTATTTCGTTTTAGAAAGAAATCCAATAAACTAAAAGATCCATGGCTATTACATAAGTACTTGAACTTTATGTGGAGATATAAAAGTGGACCAGGTTCGATTAAATAGTCAAAATGTTCTATTGTATATGAATGAGGTTGGATGTCTTATTCTGGTAATACTATTAGATGTGGCTCACTCTGTAGTTGTTATAAAGAGTTATAAAGTTCTACAGACAATATGATCCTAATTATGACATGAGGAGCAGAGGTGTCCTATGCAGTGGATTTTGTACGGACCTCAAAATCAGTCACTCTTATTTTATAACGTTGTTTACTGTTTAAGACTGACTATTTCAAAGCGATGGCCTAGGTAACTTTACCTTAATCCTGAGCTAACTATGAACTCCTGTTTATTTGGGATAATCCTTATATTTGTATAGGTAAGGGTTGGCTCAACAACGCCGACTCAATAAACCTCCATTTCAGGGGTAAGACCGGGTAGATAGTTGGGGACATAGGGTGCAAGAGGGAATTCACTCCTACCCACTTTTAGGGATAGTAGAGAGGTTGTTCCCTTAAGTGCTGACTCTGGGTCTTGAACAAGGGACTCCACCCTCTCATTGCCCCGAAAGGGACTCGACTTGTTGATCGGATCACAAATCAATTGTTCATTAGAAGATCAGTGGGACTTAAGGAACAAGAGATAATCTCGGGGGTAAAACAAATATTTGACCTATCTGTTATTATAAACAACATGTGAAGGGTTAACTTACTAATCATGGTTATATCAGGTGGACATAATATATCTACAGTGGGGGAAGTGCAACTATGGTCTTTAGTGGAGTGACCCATTAGTTAACAAATGGGGGTTAATTCGGTGTAAAGAGTTTAGCCAATTAATCTCGGATCGTTGGAGCCCATGATCTGTAGGTCCACAAGTTCCCCTATTAGCTCGCAAATGGATTAGCTTTAGAGAAGCGTGATAAGTTAATTTGAAACGTTCAAATTAGAATTAAGAGAATTAGTAATTATATGTGACATAACTACGCATTTTATTTTAGAATTAAACGAAATTGAAGAATTTAATTAATATTTAAATATGATTTAAATATTATATTCATGAAGGTGGAATTTGTGTACAATTAATTTAATATTTGATATTAAATTAATTATAATTAATTATTTATTATTAATTTTATTAGAAAATTAATTTTGTAAAATTAATAAAAGTTTTCATTTTTTGAAATCAAAGCTGTTTTTAGAAATCAATTTGGAAATTAGAAAATTGGAAAACACAAATTTTGGAAATATAGATTTCTCCACTATCAACCAAGTTGCTCACTAAGCATCTACTTGACTCTAGCTTCAATACTCTAAGCATGAGCTGCATCTCATGCAACCTTCTTCTTTGCATGAATGTCATGCAATAAATAGAGAAGATGGAAGTGGAATTGAGACACGCATCAGTTGAATTTTTACAGAAAAATTTGAGTTGAAGAAGGTGTTCTTCAAGTGGATGCAACAGTGAGTTCTTCTCCAAATTTTCTTCATTCAAGCTTATTTTGAGTCCCACAACTCAATCTAAAGCTCCAAGAGAATAGTAGGGAAGATCTTTAGGTGGTTTACAATGAGATCTAGAGAAGATTTGCAGCTAAGAATCGTGATTCAAGAAGTTCTACAAAGGTATGATATAAAACCCTTTTATTATTGTATGAGCATGCTTTATTTACCGCCAAAATTAATGAATTAAAATGTTTATTGATCCTTGTTGCTCCTGCTGCATAATGATAGGATTGAAACCCCAAATGCAGCAAAAAAAAAAAAAAAAAAAAAAAGATCATTTTCAGATTTTAATAACAAATTAACAGAGGAAAAAAAAATCTAGAAATCGTTACTTTCCTTGACGACTCTGGAGGGCATCACCAACTTTTTGGATCTCGATTCCTCTGCAAAAGAAAAAAAAAAAAAAAAAAAGTGAACGCCACCAAAAAGATTTCACCAATTATCTCCTTGGATTAGTGAGATAGAAGGAGGTGGGATCCTTGAAGAAATTTTCTTCAGAGAAAAATCTCAGAAAACCAAAAGTCAAAGAGATCAACAATTAATTCTGTCATACAGATAGAACTGAGACAGGATGAAGTTAGGGAGAAGATCTCTTTCTCCCACTCACATATAACTCCCCACATTTGGGAGTTTATTATAACTAATGTATTTTAAATCATTATTCATTTAATTAATAAATTAAATCAAATTTAATTTATTTAATTAAAAAACAATAAATTTATTTAATTTAAAAAAGAAATTAAATCAAAATTTAATTTATTAAAACGAATTAGATAATTATTAATTAATCAAATTAATTAATAATAGTTAAATATCTCATATTATTAAATGTGCATTAGAATCATATTCTAATACATTCCTCTCTCATAACCTATAGTTTTAAAATTAATTTAATTGGATCAAACTTTATTAAATTTAATTTAATTAAATAATTAATTAATTCTCCAATTAATTAATCATTAAATTAAATATCGCATATTTAGTTTAACCTTATAATTGAATCACATTCAATTATTTGTCTCTTATATTACCTATAGTTTTAATGTGTATCTAATGCACATTAATTTCACCTATAGTTTTAATTCTCTTTATATTAGATATAATATTTGAACTCTTTCAAATATTCAATTCTCCCAATAAATTAAATTTTTTAATCAAATTCAAAATAAATTTATATTCTAAATTTTAATTAAAATATGAACTTTATATATAATATATCACCATACATTATATTCTTTCCTTAGTAAATTTGCACATTTCGGATTACTTTAATTACCTCAATACCCTTTATGAGCTATCGGTGGGATATAATGGACCTACAAATCAGAAGCTCCAACAATATGAGATTAATTGGTTAAACTCATTAACCAAGTTGCACTTTTCTCACTGCAGATATATTTCTGTGTCCACGGATATTAACTACACACATTTGAAGATGCGTCTTTACGCTCCGTTACGCGACCGCTCGAACAATCAGCAACCACGAACGCTCGATCTAAATGACCGCAACACAGCAACGAACACTTCACACTCATCCTCAAAAATCACCTTGGTCACGAGCTCCTCCACAGCACCACAAACAACCTCCTGAAAACCTCTACGGTGTCGAGTTGAGTCTGACACCACCAACAAGGCTACCTTGGTATTCTCGGTGTGAGAATGCAGAGGGTGAGCTCTGTTCGGACTTGGTATGAGGCAGACGAACGAAGAAAACACCAATCGCGTACATGACTAGGCAAGTGGGAGATGGCGGGGACCTATCGTATAGGTCGATGCTTAATCATTTAGATAATGTTAAGCGATCGTCTAACAAAATCTATGTGATCGTTTAGCTCATCGTTTAGCTCGGTCTGTCGCCTATAGACTCTACAAGTTCGTTTACTTTGGGCAAGCGATCGTCTAACAAAACTATGCGATCGTTTAGTAAATACTGCACAATCATTTAGCTCGCCTAGCCGTCGTTTAGTAAATTTGTATTTATTTGACGATCACCATGAGATCCTTTGCGTCGAGAGAAAAATTTCAAAAAAAATTTCAATCGTTTTTTCAATCTCTTTCAAAATAGGAAAACCATTTTCCTTTTAAACTCACGATTATCATGAATCCAATAACCACCCACTACTTTGGTTATTAAAAGAAAAGGAATTAATTATCTAATAATATATTTATAACCTATAGTTTTAAAATTTCATCTCATGAAACATATAAACCATAGTTCTTTTTCTATTCCATGGTACTTAATGTAAATCTCATTTACATCAATCCTCCACTAGATGTATCTCATACATCATACCTATTATATCATATATAATCAAAATACCTCTTGTCAATTTGAACATTTCAAATCACACTAAGAAATGATCCTCAACTGAATCCATTGAGCTACCAAAGGGACCTCATGGACCTGTAGCTCGAAGCTCCAACGGTATGTGAATAACTGACTAAACTCTTTAGCCACGGGATCCACCATCCGTTAACTGCCAGACACTCCACTAAAGACCGATAGCTGAACTCTCCTTATCACAGATATATTATGTGTCCATCTTAACCAATGAGCAGTGCGACAACCCTTCATAGATCGCTCGTAAGTACAGCTGGGCCAATAACCAGTATGCCCCTGTAGTTACATCTGTCTCCTTAAGTACCACTGATCCCTCTAATGAATATAAATCATAGTCCTACTATGACTGAGTCTTCTCTTCTAAAGAGAAGCTGTGACCACTATGTTCAAGCTCCGAAATCAGCCTCTAAAGGAGCAGTCTCTCTACTTATTCCTGCTTCGGGAAATGAGTGAATTCCATCTATTGGATTGAGTTCCCAGCTCCCAAATCAGACAAGTCCCCAAAAAGGTAGGCATGTTGAGTTGGCAATCTGGCCACTCTTACCCATACTAATCAAAGGACCACCTCAAAGGTAGGAGTTTCCAAAAAACTCAAGATTGAGGTCGTGTCACCTATGGTCGTTTAGGTAAGATGTAAGTCTCTAGTATCAATGGTGTTATATATAGAGTATAATCATCTCGTGGTCCATGTCTTTTATAAACTCTTTGTATGGGATACCCCCGTTGGCACTTCTCCACGTGAATGGTCATGATCTACCATCTGTAGTAGTTTACAACACTTGCAAACCTCTACAAAGTGGGTCATATCCGTAGTGTCACCAGGATCAGGTATCCCACCTTAATCCTTATACTACAGACCTATTTAAGTTATGACTTAAGGCATGATCCACTTGTATATCACATATACATGCTTAAGTTCACATCAGAAACTAAGGAGCTTTGTTTATTGGATATGTGTAAATGCTAGAATTAAATTACACTTATTTTATTCATTAAACAATGTGTATCTTTACAAAATAACGAGACTCCGAGAGAATTAGGACACCAATCCCAACAATCTCTTACTTGTTCTAATGACTCGGGAGACTAATGTACAATATACAATAAACTAAGGCATGCCCCAGTATCATCTCCCACTTGTTCTAGACAAGATGCCGCATGTCCCGCAGACCTAGACTCTCCAGGTGACCCTCGAACACTTTAGCCGTGAGGGCCTTTGTAAATGGATCAGCAACGTTGTGCTTCGATACGATCTTCGTGACTAACACATCACCGCGATGCATAATCTCCCTGATCAGGTGATATTTTCGTTCTATGTGCTTACCCCGATGATGACTCCAAGGCTCCTTTGAATTTTCCACAGCCCCATTGTTATCACAATAGAGAGTGATAGGCAAATCTATATTTGGAACAACTTCCAAATCTGAAAGGAACTTCCTCAGGTAAACAGCCTTCTTAGCTGCTTCGCAAGCTGCTACGTATTCGGCTTCCATAGTGCAGTCTGTGATGCATCCTTGTTTGATGTTTCGTCAGACTACATCCCCTCCATTCAAAGTAAACATTGACCCCGATGTCGATTTGCGAGAATCTCTATCGGTCTGAAAGTCAGAGTCCGTGTATCTTGTAAGGATCAGATCCTTATCTCCATACACAAGCATGTAGTCCCTCGCTCCGAAGATACTTGAGGATCGTCTTGACCGCCGTCTAGTGATCAAATCCTAGATTAGACTGATGCCAACTGACAATCCCTACTGCATAGAAAATGTCGGGTCGAGTACACACCATTGCATACATCAAGTTTCCTACAGCAGAAGCATAGGGAATCCATCTCATCTTCTAAACTTCTTGATGTGTTTTAGGACATTGATCCTTAGACAGAACGATTCCATGCCTAAAGGGTAACAATCCCCTCTTGGAATCCTACATCCTGTACTTGATCAACATTTGATCAATGTACGATGCCTGAGACAGGGATAACTATTTGTTCTTGCGATCCCAAATAATCTGGATCCCGAGAACATACTGTGCCTCACCCAAATCTTTCATTTGGAACTTGGCAGCTAGCCACTCCTTAATGTCAATCAGATACCCTACATCATTCTCGATGAATAAGATATCATCCACATACAGTATCAGGAAAGCTATTGAGTTGTTGATGATCTTCTTGTAAATACAAGACTCATCAACGTTCTGATCCAAGCCAAACGACTTGACAGAAGTGTCAAATCTGATGTTCCAAGATCTAGATGCTTGTTTTAGCCTATAAATGGACCTATTAAGCTTGCAAACTCTTTGCTCTTGATCTGGAACTATGAACCCCTTTGGTCGAGTCATATAGATGGTCTTCTCAAGATTACCATTAAGAAAGGCAGTCTTGACGTCCATTTGCCATATTTCATAATCATAAAATGTGACTATGGACAGGAGAATCCGGATAGACTTCAGTATGACAATAGGTGAAAAAGTTTCCTCATAATCAACTCTTTCAAGCTGGGTATAACCCTTTGCCACAAGTCTAGCCTTAAAGGTTTGCACCTTTCCATCTACACCTCTCTTTCGCTTATAGATCCACTTACACCCAATAGGTCTTACCCCATCAGGTGGATCAATAAGCTCCCAAACGTTATTGAAGTACATAGACTCCATTTCCTGGTTCATGGCCCTAACCCATTCATCTTTGTCGATGTCCTTCATTGCTTTCTTAAAAGATAATGGATCCTCGACCCCATCATTCGTAATAACATTTTGGGCTTCAGTCAAACCCATGTAGCAATCTGATGGGTTCATAACCCTTCTACTATGTCGAGGCACTCTTGAGCTGGTTGACTAGACATCTTGACGTCAATAACTCTTGTTGATCTGTTGGCCTGTTCAACAACTCCTGTTGAACCCTCAGCAGTCTCAGTTTCACTAGAGATCTCACGTAAAACGAGCTTACTTCGTGGCTTATGATCCCTCATGTTATCTTCTTCCAAGAAGATAGCATTAGTGGAAACAAACACTTTATTCTCACTCGGGTCATAGAAGTATCTTCCTCTCCTTTCCTTGGGGTAGCCCACAAAGAGGAAAACCTTCAAACGCAGCTCCAACTTATTTGGGTGAGTCGTTAGCATATGTGTCGGACAGCCCCAAATCCCGAAGTGACGTAAAATATCTTTACGACCTCTCTATAACTCAAAAGGTGTTTCAGAAACAATTTTCGAGGGAACATTGTTCAGGATATAACATGAGTCTACATTACATAATCCCAAAATGAGTCTAGAAGATGAGCATAACTCATCATAGACCGAACCATGTCCAAAAAAGTCCTATTTTTCCTTTCTGATACACCATTCTACTGAGGTATACTAGGGGCTGAGAGTTGGGACGCAATCCCATGATCTATCATATAGTTCTGAAATTGGAGGTCCATATCCACGATCAGATCGTAGTGTTTTTATCTTCTTACCTAACAAGTTTTCGACTTCAGCCTTATACTCCTTGAACTTGTCAAGGGCTTCAGACTTTGCATTAGGAAGAGATACCCAAACCTTGAATAATCATCTATGAAAGAGATGAAATATTCATACCCACCTCGAACTCTAACATTTATCGGACCATAGAGATCTAAATGTACAAGCACCAAGGATTCCTTGGCTCTGTAACCTTTTCCAGTAAAATGTTGTTTGGTCATCTTGCCTTCGAGGCATGATTCACATACCGGCAAGGAGTTTTCTTCCAAACTCTTTAGAAGTCCATTTTACACCAACTTCTTAATCCTATTGAGGTTGATGTGACCTAACCTAAGATGCCAAAGATGGACGTTTTCTTTGGGAGAAACCTTTGGTCTTTTAGCTGTTGTTGTCATACTGAACATTTCAGTGTTAAACAAGGCTTTTATGATTAGTGGCCTTAGTACATATAAGTTATTTTCAATTGAACCATAACCAATCTCCATTCCATTCTTGAAAATAAACACTTTATTCTCAGAAAAATAGATGGTGTAGCCTTGTTCAATGAGACAAGAAACCGAGATTAAGTTCCTCTTAATATGAGGAACTACAAAAACATTATCCAGTAACAGATAACGTTTCTTGTCAACAAATAACTTCAGCCTACCTACAGCAATAGCTGAAACAACCTCACCAGTACCGACTCGAAGAGTCATCTTTCCCTGTGGCAACGTTTGCCAGGAACTAAATTCTTGGTAAGAGGAACTGACATGATTGGTAGCACCTGAATCGAGAATCTAGGTAGAATCATCATTCTCTACCAGACATGTCTCCAAGGCCAATAAATCATATTTACTGTCTTGTCTCCTCTTTCGGAGAGTAGTGGGATGGAGGTCATTTGCCATGAAATTCGTTTCACATGATTCTTTCCACTGTAAATAATCGGTCATTTTTAAAAGCTTTAGACAGAAATACTAATGAGTTACTGAAAAGAAAAAACACATTGACCTTCGTTAGGTTTTAAGCAAATACCCGTTGTAAAACAAAATAGCATCCAATAAGGTTTTAGCAAAACTAACATGAACCTCGTATGACATCTAGTTTCGCAATGAGGCTTCAAAAATTTAGGACAAAAGCCGCCGAAGGGAGGTCAGTTATCCCTCCTCTGAATTGAGAAGTTCTCAACCAATCATTAATACCAGAACAACTCTTGCTTTTATAACGACTAGCCATCATTGATTTGACCAAGAGATCACTAACTTACTTAACAATCTCCCGTAAGTGTAACCCGCCATTTTAAGCCCTAGAGGTCCGTCCCAAAAGGCCAATCTGAAGGGAAAAAATATGATTGGGGAAAAACCTAAAGTGACCCTACCCATTTCTGGAGTTCACCTTGATATTGACCAATTGCACAAAACTCATCCGAAGAGGGATACTCCGAAGGCAACACGAGGGTGTACAGAATGATCTCACGGTGTGAACCAATGACAGAGACCATAGGACGTGTTGGCACACACCCTTCGCCCACTTATAATAAATATTCTTTTCGTTCACCTTGATATTGACTCATGCAAACACCATCTGAAGGGGGACGCACCTGGGCACCACGAGGCCAAGCATGAATCTCACAACATGAACATACAGGGAGAAACGTGAGTGGAATCATAGACATATCTGATACGACTCTTCCTTCCACTGAGTATTTTATAATATAGGGTTTAGCTTACTTAGAAAAAACACGGCTAAGGATTTTAACTAAGTGACTTTTAGGTTTTCTCAAGAGTAACTTTTACCTTGGATAGTGAAATAACTTTTGATCATCATCCATTAAACTCTTTAACGAAGTCTTTGACAAAATCGTCGCATGCTTGTTGAAAATCTATCTAATTCACCTTTTCAAGTAGGTTCCCAAATAAGGGTATTACATTTCCGTCAACTTAAGAACCACAGCCTAGCTAGAACCCACCTTAGACAAAAGGTCCCTTATAGATAGGTTTACAACAAATTTAATCTTTTATTCAACCAATTTAATCCTATTAAACCGATTTTAAAAGATTAATCTAGGTTATTAAACTCTTTAGAACCACTTGAATTTAGGTCTATCTCAATCCAATTTTAAAACCCTTTT
The DNA here is from genome assembly GCF_027475165.1 of Benincasa hispida. Classification (NCBI taxonomy): domain Eukaryota; kingdom Viridiplantae; phylum Streptophyta; class Magnoliopsida; order Cucurbitales; family Cucurbitaceae; genus Benincasa; species Benincasa hispida. The sequence continues at coordinate 41,803,719 of NC_143483.1, read as the reverse complement.
AAAAACTTGAGTTCACCCTAAGTCCGCATGCAACTCTGAATTATTGATTATAGGTATAATTTCCTTTATAACACTTATAAATGGAAACAACCACCATGCTAAGCTAACACATGCAAGGCATTCATAATGTTTATAAACAGCCTAAGTGTCATGCTCAATGCATTATCCATTCATTGCTACTTCTTTTATATAACACTTGTACAAAACGACAATGAAACAAGCAAAACATGCTTCCATTCACCCTTAGACTATAACATTTATAATAAAAGGATGATGCATGATAATGCTCATTGCATGCAAAATATAACTCTTATATTTAATGACGCATGCACATGCTTTCAAGTAATTTCTTCATGCAATATTATAACATTTATAATACACGATGAATGAATAATTGCACAACCTAAGGTGGATTTTAACTATATGACAAATACTTTAGCATATAAGCACCATATATCACATGTATAAGCAATAAAAGTCGATGAACCGGGTAAAATTGCCTTAAAAACACAAAAGGAAAGCTATCTATTACAAAGACAAGGAGTCTCCAGTTCAAATAGGCGAACCGGATCTTGAACCGCTTGGGTAAAGCATCGCTTCTTCAACCATCGTGTACTAAGCACCTCGTGATCGTCTACACGATAAAATAAACTCTTTGCTTTATCTTTTACCAATGCTCCTAGAGCTAAACGATCATTTAGCATTTACTATATGATCGTCTAGAAAAATCCAAGCGATCGTTTAGTTGTTACTATATGATCGTGTACCTTTACTAAGTGATGAAGCCTAAAGTACACGATCGTTTAACACGTTCCGCAAAACACCCGCCTTCTGCGATCGTCTAAGAGACTATGATGTCGTAAAGCACCATCATCTAAGCGATCGCTTAGCTAACGCCTCCGTATCGCATATGTGATCGCATAGATAGTAACGAAGCAATGAAGCTTATTAACTACACGATCGTCTAGCACGTGCCTTCTACTAAACGACGAGCATCGCATGCTCCCACTACGATTGTCTACCTCTAGCGCCTACGCGATCGGGCAACCAACGCCACGCGATATGGTAAACGATTTACCCATCGCTTAGCATTAGCTAAACGATCGGTTAGAAAATACTACACGATTATCTAGAAAAATATCTAAACGATCACTTAGTTAAATCCCAACAATCGTTTACCTGAGACTACACGATCTGACCAATGCTTGGTCTTCTTCTTCATTGAGAACTGCATCGCCATGCGTCGAAGCTTCATCATGAACAACTCGATGAACTCAAACTTTTTTAATTACAAACTTGATTGTGATGTTAATTTCGCCCAAAAACATAGGGGCCCTTACAATTAACACTTTGTAATACCGAAAGCTTTAACAAAAAGGCAATTCAAACCCAAAACGTTCATCATATTCATCCATAAATGCAGAAACCCACCGCGACTGAAAAATGCATTCAATTAAGATCTATAATTTGAAATATCAGAGAACCTGGCTCTGATACCAATTGAAGGAAATCGGAGCAATTTGGGTCTTACATGTAAAGGGTCCTGTACCCATGCTTCAAAATTGCCTTGCCAAGCTACATGAAACAGATTTTCGGAAGTCCACAGAAAAATTATTGCTAATTGCCCGAAATGAGAAGCAAAAATATTCTGATAAAGACGTTCTTCAGTAATATCATCATGACTTTCGAAGTCATGCGCGGTAGCAATACCAAACCAAATACGACGAGTAGTGGGGTCCTGAGCTAAGCCTTGGCTAAACCTTGGAAATCTTAGTGCCATAATGTCTTTCAAATCCTCCTAGCCATTATCCGACTGCAATAATTTCGAGATTTCCATAAGCAGCGGAAGAAAGATAATTCTAAATTACAATCATGAATAAACAATGCATTTACAGTCGACTTCAAACAAGCAGTTATACAATTCATATAGAGAAATTACAGCATGAATAAACTTAAATGAACAGAGAGCAAACTTTATACACATTTGAAGATGCGTCTCCATGCTTCGTTGCACGATCGCTTGAACAAGAGCAACCTCGAACGCTCGATCTACACGACCGCAACCCAGCAACAAACACACCACAAACACTTCACGCTCGTTCTCAACGATCACCTTGGTCACAAACTCCTCCACAACACGAATAGCCTCCACAGCACCACGAGCAACCTTCAGAAAACCTCAACGGTGTCGAGTTGAGTCTAACACCACTAATAAGGCTACCTTGGTATTCTCAGTGTGAGAATCCAGAGGGTGGGCTCTGTTCGAACTTGGTATGAGGAAGACGAACGGAGGAAACACCGGTTGCGTACCCAACTGGGCAAGTGGGAGATGGCGGAGACCTATCATATAGGTCAATGTCCAATCGTTTAGATAAAGCTAAGTGATCATCTAGTAAAAGCTATGTGATCGTTTAGCTCATCGTTTAGCTCGGTCTATCCCCTACAGACTCTACACGATCGTTTACTTTGGGCAAGCAATCGTCTAGCAAAACTATGTGATCGTTTAGTAAATATTGCACGATCGTTTAGCTCGCCTAGTCGTCGTTTAGTAAATCTGTATTTACTTAATGACCACCGTGAGATCCTTTGCGTCGAGAGAAAATTTCAAAAACTTATTCAATCGTTTTTTCAATCTCTTTCAAAATAGGAAAACCATTTTCCTTTTAAACTCACGGTTACCATGAATTCAATAACCACCCACTACTTTGATTATTAAAAGAAAAAGAATTAATTATCTAATAATTAATATAAATGATAACCAACTTATTATATTATATTTATAACCTATAGTTTTAATATTTCATCCCATGAAATATATAAACCATAATTCTTTTTCTATTCCATGGTACTTAATATAAATCTCATTTACATCAATCCTCCACTAGATATATCTCATACATCATACCGATTATATCATATGTAATCAAAATACCTCATGTCAATTTGAACATTTCTAATCAACACCAAGAATTGATCCTCAACTGAATCCATTGAGCTACCAAGGGGACCTCGTAGACCTGTAGCTCGAAGCTCCAACGGTACGTGAATAACTGACTAAACTCTTTAGCCACGAGATCTACCATCCGTTAATTGTCAAGCACTCCACTAAAGACCGATAGTTGAACTCTCCTTACTATAGATATATTATGTATCCGTCTTAACCAATGAGCAGTGCGATAACCCTTCACAGATCACTCATAAGTACAATTGGGCAATAACCGTTATGCCCCTGTAGTTACATCTGTCTCCTTAAGTACTACTAATCCCTCTAATGAACATAAATCATAGTCCTACTATAACTGAGTCTTCTCTTTCAAAGAGAAGTTGTGGCCACTATGTTCAAGCCCCAAAATCAGCCCTTAAGGGAGCAATCTCTCGACTTATCCCTGCTTCGGGAAAAGAGTGAATTCCGTCTTGTGGATTGAGTTCCTAGTTCCCATATCAGACAAGTCCCTAAAAAGGTAGGCATGTTGAGTTGGAAATCTAGCCACTCTCACCCATACTTATCAAAGGACCGCCCTCAAAGGCAAGAGTTTCTAGAACACTCAGGATTGAGGTCATGTCACCTATGGTCATTTAGGTGAGATGTAAGTCTCTAGTATCAACGGCGTTATATACAGAGTATAATCATCTCGTGGTCCAGGTCTTATATAAACTCTTTGTATAGGATACCTCCACTTGCACGTCTCCACATGAATGGTCAGGGTCTACCATCTGTAGTAGTTTACAACACTTGCAAACCTCTACAAAGTGGGTTATATCCGTAGTGTCACCAGGATCAGGCATCCCACCTTAATCCGTGTACTACAGACCTATTTAGATTATCACTTAAGGCATGATCCACTTGTATATCACATATACATGCTTAAGTTCACATAAGAAAACCAAGGATCTTTGTTTATTGGATATGAGTAAATGCTAGAATTAAATAACACTTATTTTATTCATTAAACTATGTGTATCTTTACAAAACAACGAGACTCCGAGAGAATTAGGACACCAATCCCAACATTTTTTAGTGTCAGTGTTTCTCTAATGAACATCCTGTTTGTGATCTAACCATCAAATAGAAAATCCTTCTCGGGTCAATGAGAGGGTAGGGCCCTTTGTTCAAGTCTTAAAGACACCACTTAAGGGAACACTCATCTACTTACCCTAAAATCAGAAACGAGTGAATTCTATCCCGTGAAATTATGTTCCCAACTCCCACCTCGATCTTGTCCCCAAAAAGGTAGGCTTGTTGAATCGGCAAATTGGCCACTCTCACTCATACAAATCAAAAGAAAATCCCTTATGAGCATGATTCCATAACTCACTCAATATTAAGACTAAGTTGCCTAGGTCGTCCTAGTGAAATAGAAACCTGACTAGTCAAGAAGTTACATCTAGTGGTTACTTTTTCGTGGTCCGGTCTTATGTAAACTCATTGCATAAGATACCTTTACTCACATATCCCCCACACGAATGCATTGGATTATTGCATTTGTATCAAATATAAAGTAGGATGTATCCATAATGTCACAAGAATAGGATAAGGTACCTAACCTTATCCATATACTATAGACCCTTTAGGCTGTATCTCGAACACTAATCCTTGTATGTCTCCACATACAGCTCAAAACTCATACAACAGTCTAGGATGTTAGTTTATTGGATTAGGGTTATTTAGATAAGATAAGCAATAACTACTATTGTAATAAACATTGATAACATTTTATTATTGATCGGTCAAATGTTACATTAACCATCTACAAGTTTCAGGGCATAAAACCCAACAGTTCAGTTGATTAAAAAAAAGCAGTATGGATACATTCACCCCAAAATTGTATAGGAAATTTAAATTGAAAAAGAAGGGATTAACAACATTTAATAAGTGTTGATGATTGCATTCAACCACTGAGTTTCGTTTAGAACGGTCAACATAAGAGAATTGATGAACCATCCCCTTGAAGGGAAAAAAATTCAGTGCAAGTGAGTTTAGAATAATTATCCAAATGAAAACACTTAATAACATAAAAACACCATATTGAGTCTCAATATGCTTGAAAAAGGTAGATATAGTACGATGAACATCAGACTTCTTTCATAATAAAAACACCTAAGTATATCAAGAAAAATCATCAACAAGAGTAAGGAATAAATGATAACAAACATGAGTAGAACTCTGATAAGGACCTCATATATCATAGTATATCAAATCAAACATGTGTTCAGATATGTGATTATAATATTGAAAGAACAAACGTTTATGTCTAGCAAGATGACATATCAACAAGGTTTATTATGAGCAATACATGAATTAAAATGTAAGATATCTTTCAAAGTAGGCAGGTTCTTGAAAGATTGATGTCCAAGTCTATCAGGCCATCTATTAATAGAAACAGAACAAACAAAATGATTAAGATAAATACTATGGTGTGAATCAGTCTGCAAGATGTATAACCCTTGCAATATTCAGCCTTCCCAATCTTCTTCAAGATGACTTATCCTAAATCAAACAAGTGTTGTAAAAAAAATTTTAAAAAAAAAGTTACAATATAAGGTTAATCAGCTATAAGAGCACTAATAGAAATCAGATTAAACTGAAAAGTAGGAATAAACATCACATTGTGTAGCATGATACTAGAACCAACCAATACAGCACCTACAAATCGCAATATGAGTTTGATAAAGTAAATTCGCAAATGTGTCAGTCACAGTAGTCAAACTGATGAATAATTACCAAGAGTAATAAATATGAGTCTATACTACTGCCTGGCAGAAGCATCTTCTCCAGAATTCTGCTGCTATACTTGCTTACTTCAATATTCAAATTACAACTTAATTTCAACTCTATTGACTCCAAATAAATTATAAACTCTAAAACACACATATAAGCTCATCATCAAGAACCAATTACAAATTTAACTCAAGAATCAAAGGGAAATCTAAAGCCAAAGCTGATTAAAGCACCATATCAGTCCCCAAACATGCAATCATAAAAATTCACCCACCAAACTCAAATTAAATCTTACTTTGATACCAATTGATAGAATGAATAATCGTGCAATAGAAGCAATCAAAATCAATAAGCACTCTAATTTCATTTAGTTTAAGTTTTAAAAGTATACAAAACTAAATTTCCAAAAGAGGGTTTCATTGAAAACATACCTTTGAAGAATTCCTCCAATCCAAGCTGCTCCTTACGAATTCTCAGCTCCAAATCTCCAGTGAACCACCAAGAGATCTTCTCTACTATTCTCAACCTTGAATTTGAGTGGTACTATTCTCAGCCTTGAATTTAAGTGGTGGAACTCAAGATTGAAGTGAATTGTGAACAGAATTGGTGTGGGTTTGAGATAGGGAAAAACTTTACAAAAAATCTATATTTTCCAGCAGTTCTTCTCTCTTTTCATATGAAAATTTCAAATCTTTTATGCATCCAACACATGCAAAAATGAAACAAGAATCCAATTAACACTTCAATTGGAAGAGTTTAGTGGGTTAGGTGTTTGAATATTGTCAAAATACATCAAATTATCCAAACTTGGATAATTCCACTATCAATCTTAATTTCCGTTTTCATTTTAATTAATTCAAAATTAATTAAACTAAAAAATCATAATTCAAAATTTGAAATTGAATAAAAATGAAATTAATTTGATTTTAATTAATTAAACAAATTTAATCAATTAAATAAAAATTTAATATCAAATATTAAATTAATCGAACACCTCATATTAAATATGAATCATATTCATGTAATTAATATTTAAATCAATATTTAAATATTATAAACTCTCCAATTCCGTTTAATTTCGATAAATTAAACGTTTAATTATATTGAATATAATTATACAAACCCTAATTTGAAATTGAACATTTCAAATTCAAACCCTAATTTAATTTGAATAATTCAAATTAAAATTCAATTTGAACACTTCAAATTGAAATCATTCAAATTCACTCAATTTAATAATCCAAGGTGTTCATGTTTTACGAGTTAGTAGAGGGATCTTATGGATCTACAGATCATGAGCTCCAACGATTTGAGATTAATTGGCTAAAATTCTGAGTTTTAACCAATTAATCAATATTTGTTAACTACTGAATCACACCACTATAGCTCAATAGTTGCACTATCCTCATTCTAGAAATATTTATGTGCGCTTGATTTAACCATAATTAGTAAATCGACTCTTTCACAGATTGTTCGTAATAATGACTAGGTCAAAATGTTGTTTTACCCCCGAAATTACATCTTGCTTCTAAGTTTCACTGATCCTCTAATGAACAATTGGTTTTTGATCCAATCATTAAACCGGATCCCTCTCGGGCCAATGAGAGGATGTGGCCCCTTTTTCAAGACTTTGATTCAGCACTTAAGAGAACAACCTTCCTCTTATCCCTAAATCGGGTAGGCATGAATTCCATCTTGCACCTTATGTTCCCAGCTATCTACCCGATCTTAGCCCTAAAATGGGAGGCTTATTGAGCCGGAGCTGTTGACCCAACTCTCGCCTATGCAAATTTAAAGCTAATCTCGAATAAACAGAAGTTCATAGTTAGCTCAGGATTAAGACCACCTAGGTCATCTAAATGAAATAGTCAGTCTTAAATAGTAAACTACGTTATAAAGTAAGAGTGACTTATTTATTGGTCTGATCTTATGAAAACTCATTGTATAGGATACCCACACTCCTCATATCAATACATGAACGAATCAGGATCACTTCAGTAGCACCTTACAAAAAATTGTAACAACTACAAAGTGGGTCGCATCCGATAGTGTTACTAGAATAAACACCCAACCTTATTCGTATATTATATACCTTTTTTGGCTATTTACTCAAACTGATCCATCCTTATGTCTCCACATAAAGTTCAAGTATTCATATAATAGTCATGGATCTTAGTTTATTGGATTTAGTTTACAAATTTAATAACAACTTTACTGAATAAATTTTGATTAACATCTTTATTGATAATAGAAGATGTTCAACTTTACAAATTACGAGTTTTAGAACATACAATCCAACACCTACAACGTGATTGCTAACAGTAGTGGTCTCATAAATTTTAGCTTTCAAGAGATGAGTCTGAAGCAAAGTTAAAAGACCTTGACACTGTTCAGCACTAAGACTTGAAAGTGTTTTAGAATAATCTTGCTTTGGAGTAGAGGTACCAATAGAGGCATTATTCTTCATTGTCTTAGGATGACCAGGGGATAGCTATGAAGTTTATAAAATCGATCAACCATATGACCTGATATGTCGAAATTTGTACGAATAGGAAGATTATTTTTCCTGTTGTTATTATTATTCAAAGAATGAAGATTGTGTCGCATTAGATTTCACTAGCATTGTTGTAGCATCGAATGATATTGAAGGTGAAAAAAAATGTGCTAAGGATCGTTGTCAACTTCTTGTGCCACAAGAGAAAAGGCACGTTGAATCATATGTTCTCGCTCCATTAACAGAAGTTGAGTATGAATTGAAGCAAATGACTTATTTAATCCCATCAGAAAGGTCGTCACATGTCCAATTTGGAAATAGCTAACCAGAACTTTAACACCTCCACACAAGCATCGACCATAATTGCAAGATGGTCTATGATGCGAGTTCATTCCAAAGAGTCTTCATCTTCACAAAGTATATAGTTACAAAATTTTGATCTTGAGTCAAATTCGATAACTCACGTTTTAGTTGAAAAATGTGAGGTCGATTCTTCCGCTGATAGTGTTGCAGCAAATCAAGCCAGATTTCTTACGCAGATTCAAAAAAACTAATGCTAGCTGAAATTTCCTTCAATAAAGAGTTCAGGATCCAAGCAGCGATAACGTCGTTGTAGATTATCCACAAATTTAAAAGATTACCAGAAAAATTTGGTTCAATGAAAGTTCCATCAACGAATCTGATTTGTTCTTAACAGGTAACGCAAGAATCATCGCTCGACTCCAAGCAGTGTAATTGGTTTCCATGAGCATATCTTAAATGGGAATCGAATTGGTGTCATTCGAGTGATGCAAGAAATACATATTCAGATATTGATCAACAATCGATTGAGTTAACGAATTTGATGGAGGAGTTATCGTAGAATAAGACTTTTCAAGTGTAAGATTAGGGTTTAGAACTGATAGGGTAGCCATGAGAGAGAAGTATTGAAGATGAAGATGTTAAGGATATTAAGGATACCAACACATAGAGTCTTGCCTATCTACCAAAAGAATAAGGCTTACCAAAGGAATAGGTTGGTTACAACCGAATATCTAACCATTTGTATTTATTGAGTTATTTTTGCATTCCCAAATTAGGTATTTCATATTGTATAAATACATCACCTATGTACATTTCAAATACAAGAAATCATAAAGGAAAAATTGGCTTGCCACTGTCGTTTACTGCCTATCGTCTACTTGATTGAAACTATCATTTACCTTTTTTTATACTATCGTCTACCTCTTGTCGCAGTCGTTTACACGACATCATCTATCGTCTACCTCTTGACGTAATCGTCTAACGATATAATTTATCATCTACCTTCTGACGCTATCGTCTAATGATATCATCTATCATCTACCTCATGATGCTATCGTCTATACAATATCGTCTACCTCCTGTCGCAGTCGTCTACATGATATTACCTATCTCTTGAAGCTGTCGTCTACCTTCTGCAGAAGTTATCGTCCACCTCCACAAATGCTATCGTTTATCTTTGATGTTATCGTTTACCTTGTCTAAGTGTTATCGTCTGCAGCGTGAGTCAAGCCATATCCTTTAACTCACATTCTAACTTGGTAGCAGAGCAAATAATGACCAACGTCAATCAAGGAAACCTAGGAGCCACCCTCGGCACAGCCAACTTCAGTGGCCCACCTTTGAACCAACTTCTCAATTAGATAACCTCCATTAAACTTGATCGCAGCAATTTCCTCCTATGGAAAAACTTAGCACTTCCAATCCTTCGAAGTTATCAACTCGAAGGACACCTGGCTGAACAAAAAGTTTGTCCCCCAATGTTTCTGCAACCTGCAGTCGATAAGAGCATACCGACTGGATCGATTAGAGCAGAAGTTGCTCCGCACAATACAGAAGGAAGCTCCGGTAGTGGTGCTTCCAGCTCGTCGACAACACTTGAGGTAAATCCTCAATATGAAGCGTGGATAGTTGTAGATCAACTTCTCCTTGGCTGGTTGAATAACTCCATGACACCAGAGGTTGCCATTCAAGTGATGGGATGTGAATGTGCAAAGGATCTATGGACCAGCATTCAACAACTCTTTGGTGTTTAGTCTAGGGCTGAAGAAGATTATCTGAGACATGTGTTTCAAAAAACCAGAAAAGGTAATTTGAAAATGGAAGAGTACCTTCGAACTATGAAAATGAATGCTGACAATCTCGAGCAAGCTAGTAGTCTTGTGCCACCAAGAGCTATTGTTTCACAGGTACATCTGGGACTTGATGAAGAATAAAATGCCATCATGGCCACGATCCAAGGGAGAGTGGACATGTCGTGGCTTGGTATGCAGTCAGAACTTCTCCTGTATGAAAGAAGATTGAAACATCAGTCAAACCAAAAGACAACAATAGGCTTCAACCAAGTCAGTAATGCATCAGTGAATATGACAAACACTAGACATGTTAACCAAAACAACAAGACCAATAGCAGCAATCAGTCTACTGGGGGAAGACAACGAGGTGGTGGTGGCCATGGCAGAGGTCGAAGTAGAGGAAGAAATAACAACAAACCTGTGTGTCAAGTCTGTGGAAAGGTGGGACACATAGCGTTCTAGTGCTTCAACAGGTATAACAGAGATTTTATTCCCAATTCTCCTTAAAACAAGGGACAACCCTTCCCTAACAATCAGACCAAAAACACACAACCTCACCCAACAGCCCTAGCCACTGCTTATAGAAGCAACCCCCTTCTGACAAGACAAAAAAAACATGACTGATGCAAATTGGTATGCTAACAGTGGTGCCTCCAATCATGTTACCTCAGACTTCAACAATCTTGGCAATCCGACTGAATACTCAGGTACTGAAGTAGTCACTGTAGTTAATGGTAATACTCTAGAAATTTCTCATGTTGGAACTGCATGTCTGTCTAGTGATGCCTGCAATTTGAAACTGAATGATATGTTATGTGTGCCTGCTATAGTAAAAAATTTGGTCAGTATATCTAAGCTAACAAAAGATAATAACGTGTTTATTGAATTTCACACGGATTACTGTCTTGTTAAGGACAAAGGTACGGGAAAAATGGTAGTGAAGGGAATGCTTAAAAATATGTTGTATCAGGTAGAGGGTGCAGAAGTCAACTCGAACTCAGTAGGAAACAGAGTACCATCGCAACCAGTGCACAAGAATAAAGATCTATCAGCTCTTAGCATATCTTCAAAGCATAGGATGTCTAAGATTACATGGCATAGAAGGCTTGTCCATCCTTCGTAAAAAACACTAGAGTTTATTATCAAAAGCTGTAATCTCCCTATGTTATCTAATGAAGAGCTCAACTTTTGTGATTCTTGTAGCTATGGAAAATCGCATTCTTTAGCCTTCTCTAACTCAAACTCAAGAGCATCTGCAACCTTTGAACTTATACATACTGATTTGTGGGGTCCAACTCCTCCTTGTCAACAGATGGGTACAAATATTATGCTATCTTTGTTGATGATCACAGCAGGTACACATGGATTTATCCTGTGAGGTTAAAAAGTGACACACTGGCAGATTTTCAACACTTTCTCACCATGGTACAAACTCAGTTCAATACACTGATCAAGTCTCTACAATCGGATAATGGCGGAGAATTTTTCAAGATACACAAAGTCTGTCATCAGCTTGGCATTGCTTCTAGATACATCTGTCCATATACGTCAGCACAAAATGGAAGGGCTGAGAGGAAGCACAGACACATAGTCGAGACAGGGCTAACTCTACTAGCCCAAACACATCTTCCCTTACTTCATTGGTGGGATGCATTCTTATACTCACTCTGTTGATTAATGGCCTTCCTAGCCTTTTCCTAAATGAATAGTCTCCAATGGAAGTGATGTTAAAAAAAAAAAAGCTTAGATTTAAGGAGCTTCGAATATTTGAGTGTGCATGTTTCCCCTGCTTGAGACCGTACAACTCACATAAGTTGAGCTATCACACAGAGAAGTGCATCTATCTCGGTCCGGCTGTGAATCACAAAGGCTATAAATACTTCAACCTAGTGGCAGACTATTCACCTCTCTGCAAGTTGTGTTTGATGAAACGAACTTTCCTTGTCAGGTGTCTTCTTCAGCTTGCAGACCAGCCAAGCAAGCAGTTGTCGTCCACCCGGTTTCCTGGTTGCCCCTCAGTCAGGAAACACCGCACAAGGACTTCATGCCCTCTATGTCCACAACCTCACCCTCACCAACTGTCAGAACAACCCACACCCAATCACCAGCCAATACCTCTACAGACAGCCCAGCCTTCCCACCTTCTTTCTTTGATCTCTACCCACTAATTGTGTACCCGAAAATCGTTTACCCTCATCATCTAGTGACTAGCCCATTGATCGAGTACCCACCAGTTACTTACCTAGCAATCACTCACTCGATGATCGTTCACCTACCGATAATTTACCCAACGATCGTTTACCTACCACCCACTTATCCATCGATCATGTACGCTTCGATTGTTTACCACCTGACTCACCATCGCCTACTGCCCGACCCACTGATAGTTCACCTTCATCTTCCCCTGCCCAGTCTTCACTCGATACTGTCCCATACCCTGTGCCTGTGTCTACTCATCCCATGATTACCCGAGGAAAAGCAGACATCTTCAAACCCAAAATACTGTCCTCCTAAACCTAAAAAGACTGGTCCCTAACTGAACCTACCCGAGTCAATGATGCGCTCAAAACCACGCAGTGGATAAAGCAATGAGTGATGAATTTTAAGCACTAATGAACAAACAAACTTGGACTTTGGTTCCTCCGTCACCGTCAATGAACATTGTTGGCAATAAATAGGTATTCAGAATCAAACGGAGTCCTAATGGCTCCATTCTACGCTACAAGGCACGCCTTGTAGCAAAATGCTTCCATCAAAACCCGAGCATCAATTTCTTTGAGACGTTTAGTCCAGTGGTAAAGGCATCCACCATCCGGATCGTCATTAGCCTTGCGGTATCCAAAGGGTGGCAGCTGAGACAGTTAGATTTCAATAATGCCTTCCTTAATGGCATCTCCGATGAAGAAGTTTACATGTGCCAACCGCAAAGATTTGTTGATCCTCAACTACCAAATCATGTCTGTTGCTTATACAAGGCCATATATGGCAAACAAGCACCAAGAGCCTGGAACAATACACTGAAAACAGCACTATGTAGCTAGGGCTTTCAGAATGCTAAATCTGATACATCTCTCTTCATATATCGGAGCATTTCTACCTTGATACTCTTATTAGTATATGTTGATGATGTAATTATCACTGGCACCGATCAACAGGCAATCAACAAGCTTGTAACAACCTTGGACTCCAAGTTTGCTCTAAAAGATCTTGGCCAACTCCATTACTTCCTTAGAGTCCAACTGCACACTGTCCCCAATGGAGTTCTACTGAATCAAGAAAAATATGACCTACTTCACCGCCTTGACCTTAGATATCTAAAACCGGCATCCTCTCCAAGTGTTCTAAACAAGAAACTCTCTATCTCTGATGGCACTCCTCTTGAAAATCCCTATATCTATCGGAGCACGATTGATGCCCTACAGTACTTAACCACCACGAAACCTGACATTACATATGTGGTTAATCATCTAAGCCAATACTTAAAGCAACCTACGGACGTTCACTGGCAAGCGGTGAAGAGAGTTCTAAGATATGTCAGTAGCACTCGACACTTTGGCCTCTATATTAAACATGGGTCCGACCTCTCTTTTTCAGCCTTCTTCGATGCCGATTGGGCAGCCAACATAGACGATCGAAAATTAGTTGCTGCTTATTGCATCTTCCTTGGAGGTAATCTTGTCTCCTGGTCCTCTAAGAAGCAATTCGTTGTCGCCCAATCCAACACAAAGTCTGAATATAGAGCGCTCGCTCATGCCTCTGCAGAAATCATTTGGGAGCAACAACTACTGTCTGAGATTGGTGTCAAACATAAGTCGACTCCAGTCCTGTGGTGTGACAATTTCGGTGTCGGTGCTCTAGCCGTCAATCTGGTGTTTCATGCACGGACCAAGCACATTGAGATCTACATTCACTTCGTTCATGATCAAGTTCTCAGTGGTTAGTTTGATGTTCGTTATGTACCATCCTCCAACCAAATCACTGACTTCCTCACCAAGACCTTAACACACTCATAGTTCTTCCACCTTCGATCCAAACTCGGTGTAGTAGAACTACCCTCTCGTTTGAAGGGGGATGTTAAGGATATTAAGGATGCCAACACATAGAGTCTTACCTATCTACCAAAAGAATAAGGCTTACCAAAGGAATAGATTGGTTATAACCAAATATCTAACCATTTGTATTTGTTGAGTTATTTTTGTATTCCCAAATTAAGGATTTCATATTGTATAAATACATCACCTATGTATATTTCAAATACAAGAAATCATAAAGGAAAAGTTGGCTTGCCACTGCCGTTTACTGCCTATCGTCTACTTGATTGAAACTATCGTTTACCTTTTCTGATACTATCGTCTACCTTCTGTCATAGTCATCTACACGATATCGTCTACCTCCTGTCGCAGTCGTCTACACGATATCGTCTACCTCCTGTCACAGTCGTCTACACGATATCATCTATCGTCTACCTCCTGATGCTATCGTCTAACGATATCATCTATCGTCTACCTCCTGACGCTATCGTCTACCTCCTGTCGCAGTCGTCTACACGATATCGCCTATCTCTTGAAGTTGTCGTCTACCTCTTGCAGACGTTATCGTCTACCTCCACAAACGCTATCGTCTATCTTTGACATTATCATTTATCTTGTCTAAGTGCTATCGTCCGCAGTGTGAGTCAAGCCATATCCTTCAACCTCACATTCTAACTGAAGAAATCCCATGGAGAAAATTCGTACATATGATACCATATTAAGAATAAAAGTTGTTAATAAACTCGCTCATCTTTTATTAATGAAGATAAGCTACTTATATAGCTTAGCGAATGTACACCTGGACAAAGAATGGAAAAATAACCAATCAACTATTTATAAGTAGTACTCCAATAATTGTCATTAGATGAGTGTTTTATTTTATTATTACTTTTTTTGTTTTTTTATTACTTCTATATTAATTTAATGTCTCTTTTCAATCGTTTCGTCTGTTTAGAATAATTTATTTTTTCTTAACAAAGTTTTTTCGATTAACATTTACAATATACTTATTGATTTCAAATGTTATCATAAGCAGGGTAAATCTGATATAGATAATTCAATTGTTGTATAGCTTATGAGAATAATGCATGCACCATTTTTAATATATGCAGATATTGCCTATCCAAAACATATTATAATCTAATGTGTTTGAATTGGAGGGAGTCCATAAAGCATTGTATTTTTTTAAAAAAAAAATAGAGAAGTTTTTGTATGTTTTTGTTTATACATTCACATTTTAATTATCACATACAAGGCATTTACACTTCTTTTTTTTCATATAACGATATCGTATTTGACTAGCGAAATCACGATATATCTGTATTGATGTTGTATAAATTTTATTTTAAACTTGTAATGATAAGATTATTATTATTACAATTATCATTACATTACATAATATTTTTAGATTATGTTGCGAGTCTATCTAATTTGATTTAACGGTAGTAGTTTTTATTCAGGGTGAGGGGTAATTTAGTCCATTACTCATTTCTAGATTATCTTTAAAACTAGTGATGGACCATTTTTTCAAAAGAAAAAAGGTTTGACCTTTTTCTTTTTCCAAGTGAGTCAAAGCCTATGTGAGTATGGAAAGGGGAACTGAAACTGAAAAAGTGAAGTCCATGGGCTCACCGCTCACCTATTTTGGGCCTAGGCCTTTTTCTTTGAAATTCTTGGGCCTTTTTATAATTTAGAAATAGAACCATGTGAGTTTGGTAAACTCCAACCTCAAATTTATTGGGAAAAATATATATATCTTAAGTTTTAACAACAATGATTAGATTGATCACTTGTTTCTTAATCTAAATTAATCATACACATAAAACATACAAAAAAAAAAAAAAAAAAAAAACTAGCGAATTAGAGAAATTAGAAAGCATGCCCCACTTTTCGCTAGAAAATAAACTATGCGATTCTCCAACGAATGAAATGACAAAAAAAAAACATTTGTTAGAAAGACACAATTAAACGAATAAGCAAATAAAGATAAAAACCCTACTTAAAACATCCAATTCATTATTCGACATTTGAATGATCGACAATGAGTCCCAATAGATCGTTATAAACCATAATTTCCTCCATACAAATTGAAGAGAAATTCGAAGTCCAAAATCCATGCAAAGCAGTAGAAATGTTAGCATAATATGAACCTAACTTCTTTTTTATTTCTTATAATATGTGGGTGAGAAATCGAACCTCTAAATATTGAGTTTGATAATACTAACACAAGCTAATTGAGTTATACTCGTGTTGATAATATGAACCAAATTCAAGGTAATATGTGGTAGAGAAAACGCAATGCTAAATATTCCCCACTCCGTATGTGTGGTATCGAAAACATATAACTTTAGGTTAAAGTATCTATCTACATTCTCACAAAATGTAAGGACTTTATGCATTGATGTACACACCTTAGACATGTTTATAACTTAAAGGTTATTGATGTACTGACTATCTGTGAATGCTTCCTAACATTATCTCTCTCAATATTCAGTAAGTTATTATGGAATAAAACTGTGTGGTAGTGGTTAACCTTTTTTCATCCATGAGGCTAAATCTTACGCACAAGAGTTAGGCGATGTTTACTTTGTCATGTTCGTTGTGGGAACAATGTTTTGGCCCACTCTTTGACTTAAAATGTGTTGGAAGAGCAAGCTTCTTCACTTTTTCTTTTTCCTTACCCTGGGTGGTTTGGGTCTCTTGTTTCTTATGATATAGATATGTAGGTGTTTGATGTTATGTTTCCTCAAAAGAAAAAAAAAAAGTTCTTATGTTTATTATTATTTATTGATTTTATTGCTTGACATCAGATTGGGTTTAAAAAGAGATCGTTTTTAGTTTTTGAACTTTCATGGAAATAAAAATTTAAGCTATTGAAGTCAAGTTTGTAATTATTTAGTCTTTGTACTTCCAAATTTATAACCCTTTAATCCCTTAAACTTTAATCAATATCAATTTAGTTTGTGTAATTCATAATTTGTAAAGATTTAATCATTGTCGTAAAAGTTAGTATTAAAATTTGATTAAATTTCTTATGTACGTAGATTGTTAAGTTGACTGAGGGTAAAGGTTATTTATAAATTATAAAAACTAAGTTGTTTCATTATCAAAATTGACTGTTAAGTTCGATGAGATATTTTGTGATAGAAAATAAATTATATTGCAAAGATCTAAATCGTTATAAATCAAAGTTTATAGGCTAAGGTTGTGTTTAGAATACCTTTTCAAGTGTTTAAATTTAAAAATAAGTCATTTTAGAAAAAATTCAAGTGTTTGACAACCACTCAAAATAGATTTTGAAAAAATGTGTTTATAAAATAAGTTAGTTTGGGATAAATACTTGGAATCAAGTTTTAGTATTATGGTTTTTAAAGTATTTAATGGTTAATCTCTCCATAATTTTTATAATTCTTAAAATTGATAAAACGTTTCTAGAGCCATCTACCTCAATTCCACACCAGCACCACCAATGGTACGGGTGATAGTCGGATCGGTTTTGTTAGTTTTGGAGTCAACCAAAAACCAAACCAATAGTTTTACAAAGAAGTGATCCTAATCAATGTCCAGTAAAGAACAAAACTAATTGATTTATTTTTTTCAGTTTACCATCGGTTTGGTTCTTGGTTTTGATATTTTTATTCTTCCAAGTTTTTATTTTTATTTCCACTTTCATTTTGAATTAGTTATTTTTGCTAATTTTAAATTAAAATTGGGTCAATTTTCTTTTTTTATAGATTAAAATTTGATATTTTATTTTTTTTATTGGCACTTTTTATTTAAAAAAACATATAAGCGCTATAATAAATTGTCTTTTTCTTTTCTTTTCTAAACAACAATTATATATGCACCACAATATTAAAATACTATAAGAAACTTATGTTAGAGTTTATTTTTAAGGGTATCTATCTATATACCCTCGATTTGGTTTGGTTTTGATTGACTTTCCAAATAAAAAATTGATCCGAACCAATACTTTTTTGTTTTCTCCAAATACAAACAAATATGTCCAATTTTAAACTACAACCAAATCAAACCATTGGATCGATTTGGATTAGTTTCGTTTTGCTTTTTTTTGTTGCACTCCTAACTAGTCACCAACTCTGGCCACCACCTCCATCAACTCTAATAACCATTATTTTAAATTATTAATTCATAATATTTTATACTCATCATTTATAGTAATTTTACATTCATAAAAATACTTTTAGTATATAACAAACCAAACAAACTTGTAATAAAAACTATTTCAAGAAAGAGTTGTCAAATACACTAGTATTTTTTTATAGTGAACATTTTTTATCAAAATATTAATATTTAAATGAAAATGACTTTTTTCAAAAATATTTTTCTCCAATATTAAACAGACCCTAAATCATTATTGGTATAGAAGTTCAGGCTTTTAACACTTTTTTCCCCCTCCATAGTTATCTTCATTAGTCCATTTGAAACTTTGCCCTCCAAGTTAGGAAAGATTGAAACAGTATAATATTTGGGATTTTTCCAACATTTGAAATATCCCAACTTGTCTATGTCCCACTAAATTCTTTGAACCTTTTTCAATTGGTCAATATGTAACATATGCCATATTTTGAAGATAAGATGCCACTAGAATTTTGCAACTTTGGTTTATAATAATTTTCAAAAGTAAATTATAGAGGAAAGAGAATCAATAATGACAATTCTAGTTGAGAATGACTACAATTAATTTTGGGGAAAAATGATGGTCTTTATTATAAATATTATAAATTATGTATAAAAAAGATATCCATTGTCAAAAGCCAAATGTCACTCTCTCTACACCCTATGTTTGTTTTCATGTGTCTTATAAATACTCATTCTTAGGGTCCAAATAAACCATCTTCTTACTTATCATTTTGTCTATAAATAGAGGCATTTGGTGGAACTTGTAAGACACATATATTGAGCAAAGTCTATGAAAATTGGAGAAAATGGAGAATTTAGAGAAATTTCTTATTTTATAGGAATTTCTATATAAAAGACCTAAAGAATAGACACATATTACGTTAATATCTTGAACATTTCATTTTTTTTTTAAAAAAAATATTTATTGGTCTCCTTATTTTCACTAATATTTATTTACAGTTTAGCTCTCACATACGTTTTATATTTATTTATTTATTTATTTCTCTCTCCTCCATGCATACTATGTCTCCCCTATGCATATTCTCTCTCCCACATGCATACTTTCTCTCTCCCATGCATATTTTCTCTCCCCCATGCATATATTATCTCTTCTCAATAATATATTTCATATATTCTCTCCCCCATAATTCACACTCATTTCTTCCTCCCCCTCTCTTTTCTCCTTCCGGCAGTGTGAGTCACAAGTGATAGATAACACCGTGGGGAGAGAGAATCTCCAGCACGGGCTCGAACAGAGGACAACATGGTTGCAGACAAATGACGTGAGACAACGTGGTGCAAGGCAAAGCTTCCGACATTCGGTGCGAGCAAATCCAACACATACTTAGGTAGATCCAATCGACGACAGCATGGACTCGAGCAAACGGACGACATGAAACGACATGGCAAAACTTCTGAAGATCCGCACGCGGACTCGGGCAGATCCAGTTGATGGAGCTAGGCAAGAAGATCTGATCGATGGTAGGGGTTTAATATAAACAATGATGATATATACATTGTGATATATAATCGTTTATTTTATATAAACGGTGATGATTTTTGTATTTAGATTTCTTGTTTTGTGATATGTACACTTATATATATGTTCTACGTTGAACATCAAGTTCATCTGTGATTTATATACTATGGTAGATATTTTTTGTTGATTTTTGACTACTTTGAATTTATGATATATGATATATACACGCTTGTATATATGTTCTAAAATTTATGTTCTAAGGTATATTTAAAAATAACCATGAATATTTGAGTAGATATCATATGTTCTAAAGTATATTTAAAAATAACCATGAATATCCGAGTAGATATCAAATATATTTACCAATATATTTTTAGAATGTTTCCAAATAAACAACGGAACATATTACATGTACAATTGAACAAACAATGAGATATTTCACATAATAACAAAAATCAACATGAAAAACGAAATGGAAAATAAAATCATATTAAAGGTCATTTTCTCTCTCCAAATGAAAATAGAAAAAAATATATCAAATGCATTTTATCTTTACAATCGAAAAAGAAAAAAATCATAATAAATGTATTTTCTCTCTCCATAATAAATGCATTATATGGTGATTTATGTCAAACACTGAATTTATATATGGTGTATTTCATATGTTGGTTAGAATATTTTCAAATACCAAACAAAATATTTTGAAATATATTTTAAATAACCATGAATCCACAAAAAAAATGTGAAACCAACAAAAATAGAAAAAAATTCATTAAATGTATATTTTTCTCTCAAGTTAAATTAAATTAAGGACAAAATCTCAACAAGTAAATGCATTTTCTCTCTCCATTTGAAAATATGAAAAAAAAAATCATATTAAATAAATTTTCTCTTTCCATAATAAATACAGTTTCTCTCTCCATCATTAAGAAATTTTGAAAATAAGGAAATATATATAAAATTTGGAAATAAAGATAATAAAAAAAGGTAAATTTGTCCAAAAATAATATTAAAAGCCTTTCTTGAAAAAATTCAAATTTAAAGACATTTTTGAAATATAAAGCCTAAAGATGGTTTTTTTTTTATGTAAAAATCCCTATTTTATATTTTGTCAATTTATTTCATTTTGTTTATTTATATATTTTGTTTAATTTATTTTAATATTTATTTAATTTATTCTTATATTATACTATATTTATTTTAATATTTTACTTTATTGGTATTTGTGTTCCCAATTATGCTCCTACAGTTCACAACGTTATCAGCACGAGCTCCTATTGGCATTCCCGCTAAAGGAATGTCCTAAAGGTATGTCGGTTTTTCCTTCTTCGTTATAATTAATAAATTTAATGTTATTTTGCATATTTAATATCTATTAAATTTCTAATACAAATACAATATTTTATGATAGTGTTGCTATGACAAATCTCACAAAATTAGAATTTTCTACCCATTGATATTAACGATAATAATTATTTGTCATAGATGTTTGATGCTGAAATCCACATGAATTTTGGAGAGACTATTAAAGAAGGAAATACGACATCAAGTTAGGACAAAACAAAAGCTATGATCTTCCTTCATTATCATCTCCACGGGGGATTGAAAATGGAGTATTTTACAATAAAAGATCCTCGTATCTTGTGAATAAAATTTGAAAGAAATATATGATTATAAAAAATATTTATTCTTCTTAAAGTTCGTTATGATTGGATGCATTAAGGCTATAAGATTTCAAATCAGTAAGTGATTGCAACTCCGCATTATTTAAAATCAATTTGAAATTTTGTTATGCAAGAAGAAAATCACTGATGTTGATATGTTAAAAAAGACATTTTCTACATTTCATGTCTCAAATATGCTCCTGCAGCAACAATAGCAAGAGAAAGTTTTTAAACAATATTCTAAACTAATTTCAAGTCTTCTCATGCCCGAACAAAATAATGAGTTATTAATGAAAAATAATGAATCTCGACCAATTAGGATGACACCATTTCCTGAAGTGAATGCTGTGAATTTTAATAATAATAGTGGTCGAAGTTGTGACCGTGGCAGATAAATGAATAATTATATTTCTGTGGTGGTCGTTCTAATCATTCAAATTTCAAAAGAACCACGCAAAATAATGATTGCAAAGGAAAAGCTCCATAAGATAAGAGTTCAAAAAGTATTTGAATTAAATGCTTCTGATGCGGAACGACGGAACATTGGTCACGTACCTATCATACGTCAAAATACTTAGTTGATCTCTATCAAGCATCCTTGAAGGAAAAAGAGAAAAATGTATAAGCAAATTTTGCATACCAAGATAATGATATATTTGACCCATCCCATATGACAAATTTGGATGTGGCAGACTTCTTTGAATCTCTTGAAGAGAAAATCGGCAAGATTGATGGAACATCAAATGTTTCCATTGACTTTGAAAATATCTAGGCTTAATGTTTTTTTTTTTTTTGTTCATCTTCATACTTTTTTCTCCTCTTAGTAGATGTTAACCTTTGTATATTCCAAATGTTGTTTTTCTTATTGTAATTATTTTCTTTTAATGAAGAAATTTGGATTATTTTCATACATTAGGTGACTAAGAAATGAGTAAAGAAGATCTATGTTGGGCAGACAGTGCAACTATACATACAATACTTACAAGTAAAAAATATTTTTTCAAACTAACAATGTTGGAAGCAAAAGTCAATACAATATCAGGTTCTGCAAACCTAATTGAAAGGTTTGGAAAAGTAAATATTATTTTGCCTAGAGGAACAAAATTTACAAATGACAATGCATTGTTCTCTAGTCAATCAAAGAGAAATCTAGTCAATCAAAGAGAAATCTACTTAGTTTTAAATATATACATTGCAATGGTTATCATATTGAAACTAACAGAAAGAATAATACGGAGTATATTTATTTCATATCTACGGTCTTATATGAAAAACATATACTGGAAGAGTTGCCTGCTTTATCTTCTGGATTATATTATACTCATATACGAGTAATTGAAACATATGCAACAATAAGCCTGAAGTTCATGAATCCAAACATATGGATTCTCCGGTGGTGAATGCAATTGCACTAAGATATTTAATTGGTCTGTCTGTGTATGAAAGTTTGGATATGCATCTTATGGGTGTAGTTACAATATATTGTATGGATCTCTTGATAATGATATTTATGTTGGGTTTTATGCTCTAAAACTCGTAGATAGTAAATGTTATTAATTGACTGTCATCAATAAATAGTTATAGATGTTAATTCAATAAATGTTATTATTTGTGTCGTGTGTCTGTTTTTGTCATAACTCTAAATCCAATAAACTAGCATCCAAGACTGCTTTATGAGTCTTGAAATGTATGTGGAGATATGCAGGGATCAATGTTCAAGATACAGCCTGAAGTGTCTATAGTATAGAAATAAGGTTGAAGGAAATCGGACTCGAGATTTCCATGAGCAGCGGAAAAAAGATTATTCCAAATCACAATCATGAATGAACATTACATTTACAATCGAACAGAAACAAGCGGTTATACAATTAATACAAAACTTACAGCATGAATAACTACAAATGTACAAAGGAAAAACTCCACGAACATTTGAAGATGTGTCTCCACACTCTTTTGCGCACGACCGCTCGAACAACAGTAACCTCGAACGCTCGATCTACATGACTGCAACATAGCACGAACACTTCGCGCTCATCCTCAACAATCGCCTCGGTCACAAACTCTTCAGAACCACAAACGGTCTCCACATAACCTCGACGGTGTCGAGTTAAGTATGACACCAACAACAAGGCTACCTTGGTATTCTCGGTGTGAGAATCCAGAGGGTGGGCTCTGTTTGGACTTGTATGAGGCAGACGAAGGAGGAAACACTGATTGTGTACACAACTGGGCAAGTGGGAGATGGTGGAGACCTATCGTATAGGTCAATGCTCGTTTAGTTAAGCTATGCGATCTTCTAACAAAAGCTATGTGATTGTTTAGCTCATTGTTTAGCTCGCCACTGCACGATCGTTTAGCTCACCCAAGCTGTCGTTTAGTAAATCTATATTTACTTGACAACTCCGTGAGATTCTTTTTGCCGAGAGAAAACTCAAAAAACTTTTTTATGAAAAACTTTTCAACAATTACTAAAATTAGGAAAACCATTTTTCTTTTAACTTACGGTTACCATGAAAATCTAATAACCACCCACTCAATTGGTTATTAAAGAAAAATAATTAATTATCCAATAATTAATGTTATTATAAATATAAATGATAACCAACTTATCATACTATATTTATAACCTATAGTTTTAATATTTCATCTCATGAAACATATAAACCATAATTCTTTTTCTATTCCATGGTACTTAATGTAAATCTCATTTACATCAATCCTCCACTAAATGTATCTCATACATCATATCGATTATATCATATATAATAAAAAAAACCTATTGTCAATTTGAATATTTCAAATCAACACCAAGAACTGATCCTCAACTGAATTCATTGAGCTACCAAGGGGACCTTATGGACCTGTAGCTCAAAGCTCCAACGGTACATAAATAACTGACTGGACTCTTTAGTCATAGAATCCACCATCCGTTAACTGCCAGGCACTCCACTAAAGATCGACAGTTGAACTCTCCTTACCATAGATATATTATGTGTCCATCTTAACCAAGCAGTAGAACCCTTCACAGATCGCTCGTAAGTACAATTGGGCCAATAACCTTTATGCCCCTATAGTTACATCTAACTCCTTAAGTACCATTGATCCCTCTAATGAACATAAGTCATAGTCCTACTATGACTGAGTCTTCTCTTCCAAAGAGAAGCTGTGGCCACGATGTTCAAGCCCCAGAATCAGCCCTTAAAGGAGAAATCTTTCTACTTATCCCTACTTCGGGAAAGGAGTGAATTCCATCTTGTGGATCGAATTCCCAGCTCCAGAATTAGACAAGTCTCCAAAAAGGTAGGCATGTTGAGTTGGCAATCTGGCCACTCTTATCCATACTAATCAAAGGACCGCCCTCAAAGACAGGAGTTCGCAAAACACTCAGGATTGAGGTCGTGTCACCTATGGTCGTTTAGGTGAGATGCAAGTCTCTAGTATCAACGGCATTATATACAGAGTCTAGTCATCTCGTGGTCTAGGTCTTATACAAAATCTCTGTATAGGACACTCCTCGCACGTCTCTACATGAATGGTCAGGATCTACCATCTGTAGTAGATTATAACATTTGTAAACCTCTACAAAGTGGGTTGTATCCGTAATGTCACAAGGATCAGGTGTCCCACCTTAATCCTTATACTACATACCTATTTAGGTTATCACTTAAGGCATGATTCACTTGTATATCACATATACATGCTTAAGTTCACATAAAATAACCAAAAAGCTTTGTTTATTGGATATGAGTAAATGCCAGAATTAAATAACACTTATTTTATTCATTAAACAATGTGTATATTTACAAAACAACGAGACTCCAGGAGAATTAGGACACCAATCCTAACAAAGGTTGGGTACCTTATCCTAGTAACACTATGGATACAACCCACTTTATATATGATACAGGTGCAACGATCCAATGTGTTCGTGTAATTGACATGTGAGTGAGGGTATCCTATGCAATGAGTTTGTAACCACTAGATGTAACACCGTTAACTAGTTAGTTCCTATTTCAATAGGATGACCTCGACAACTTAGTCTTAATCCTGAGTATATTATGAACTTCTGCTCACGAGGGATTGTCTTTTGATGTGTATGGGTGAGTGGCCAATTTTTCGACCCAATATGCCTACCATTTTGAGGACAAAATCAAATGGAGAGTTAAGAACATCATAATACAAGATGGAATTCACTTATTCTCATCTTACAGGTAAGTAAATGAGTGTTCCCTTAAGTGGTGTCTTCGGGACTTGAACAAAAGGCTCTATCCTCTCATTGGCCCGAGAGGGATTTTTATTTATTGGTTGGACCATAAATAGGTTGTTTATTGGATAAGCATTGGTACTTAAGAAGTCAGAGGTAACCCAAGGGTAAAATGGTAATTTGACCCAATTGGAGTTACGAACACTCGTGAAAGACTAACTTACTGTTATTGGTCTATATTCGTGGACACGGAAATATATCTATAGTTAGAAAAGTGCAAATGTGAGTCTTTAGTAGAGTGTATCCACAATAAACGAATATTGATTAATTTGATTAATGAGTTTAGCCAATTAATCTCATATCGTTCAAGCTTCTTATCTACAGATCCACCACGTTCTCTTGTTAACTCACTAGATGATATTTAAGAAGGATAATTCAAATTTTTCAAATTAATTTGAGGAAACGATATATTAATGTGATTAATATGGATTCATTATGGATATGATCTATAATTCCAATTAAATTCGAAAGAAACTTTTGAATAAAATTCAGATAATTAATTCAAATGAATTACATTCACGATTAATTAATTAATTAATTGAGAGGTATTACACATAAACGTATGATGTTTATGATAATTAAATATATATACATTAAATTTGATTTAATGTATAAGTAGTTATTTAATTAATGCGCAAATTAAATTAAATAAAGTGTTATTTCATTGTGCTAATTAATTAAATAAGTGTTATTTAATTAATTTTGCTAATTAATTAAATAAATTTTATTTAATTAATTAATTGTGGAAAAAGGAAAATAGAAAAAGAATTAGGAAAAGGGTTTAGTCCTTCTCTATATAAGTCCTCCTTATGGCCCCTTTTGAGGAAGTGTTCATTGTGCAATTTTTCCCTAAGCCACAAAGAAAATCCTCTATACTCTCCAAAACTCTTTTTTTTCCTCTCCCTCTCTTAATAGTTGGATACCACTTATCCCTCTATTTGAATCCTAGAGCATAACGAGGTTACTCTCGTGGTAGTGTTCGAGATTGTTCAAGAAATCATTCGTGATCAAGATCACTGGAAGAGTTGTTCATCGAGAGGATTGTTCGTGAAGCTTGGGAATCTACAAAGGTAAGAATGGTTCTAATTTTCTCCCAAAGCATGCTAATTTACATGTATATATAATGAACTTGTTTATGTAAAAATCGAATTGTGGGATGCAAGACGTTCTCACAAGCACCTCCGCTACGGGATTCGATCCCTTCAATTGGTATCAAAGCCAATTTCTTGCATCCACGTTCTTCATATTTTTCGAAAAGAAAATCAGTTTAGAGGTGAGTTTAATATTCTACTTTTGGAATGTTTGAATGTCAGTTTGTAAGATTAAATGTTTTCGATTTTGGCACATAGATTACTTTTAATTTGATTAAATTGTAAGGGTTCATTGTATTTTTTGGGTAATTTAATTCTTGTTTTGAGTCTGTAAGTCCGTGTCGATCGAAAGAGCAATGGTTGCTGAAGAGATCAGGAAGAAATGGAAGTGTTCAAGACAAGTTTGGAACGTTGTGAACAGCAACATTCTGCTGCTCAGCATCGCAACATTGAAAGGCAGACTCAACATAAAGCAATCATAACATTGCAACACTGCCTTTAGTGTTGCAACGCTCTGAGTTTCACCGAAGTGCTGGCGGTGCACGTAAGGACGGTTCGACTGCAACTATTTTGACCCTAATTCCCTTTGTATTATTTAATTAATTATGTATTATGGTGCCAAAATCGGTCTAATTTTTGCTATTTAAATTAATTTAATTTTGCATTGGATGGATGTTTAAATTAATCTTTGAATTCATAATACATATTGTATGTCATATTGATTAAAAAATACCGACATTTAGTATAAATATGTACATACATCATAAATAAATATAAAGGGTTATATTTTATAGATGCGTAATTATATTAGCATGTTCATGCATCATGATATAAGTGTTATGTTAGTGATGTATGATTAATCTAAGCAAATCCAGCATCATACTATATATTAAAATTGTTAAATAAATAGTGGAATGACGTATTTGTTTTTCATGAATGATTTATATACGTATTATATTTATGAAATGAAAATTGAATTTGCATTGAGCATGTCATTACTTAGATAAATATAATTGTTGTATTTGATCGATGTCATTAGATGCAAATTCATAGGTCTTAATAAAGCATTAAAATATAAGAGTTATAGTTTTAATGAGATAGATTAAAATCTATAATCAAGAGTTGCATGCAAACATAGGTCCAAATTAATTTTAAATAATTTAAAATTGATCAACTTAAACTTATGTTAGTTCTAATAAGATTAGGAATAGATTAATCTTTTTATTTGGTTTAATAGGACTTTAAATTTAATTAAAATATTAAATTTATAAAATAATTGTCCATAAGGGACCTTTGTCTAAGGAAAGTTATGTATATGAGGGGTACTTAAGCTGACGGAAACGAAACACCTCCACTTGGGAATTGACTTGGAAGGTGAATTGAACAGATATTTTATAAGCATGCAATAAATGATTGATTTTATTAAAAGAGTTTAATAAATAAAATCAAGTATTTTTAATTATTCAATATAAATGTTATATTGAGCAAATTTAAATGGACTTAGATAAATTCATTAGCCGGGTTTTAACTAAGTATAATAAAATCCTAAAAATATTAAAAAACTTTAGTGAAAGGATATTGGTATATTTAATATATCAAATTTCAACTCTCACATCCCTAAGAGTTCACACCATGAGATTCATGCTCGACTTCGTGTCGCCCTAAGCGCGGCCTCCCTTCAGAAAGTGTTTGCATAGGTCAATAACAAGGTGAATAAGGAAAGTGTTCATAGTAAGTGGGAGAGGGACGTGTGTCAACGTATCCTACAGTTTCCTCCATTAGGTTGCACTGTGAGATTCCTATGGTGAAGGAAATTTTTAGAAAATATCCTTTGAGCAGAAGCAAGATAGACCCAAATTCCATTTTTCATTGAATATAAGTTTTACAGTAAATAAAAACAAGATATGTATTTTCTTAAATTACAGCATGCTTTAAATAAAATACTTAGAGTTTCAAAAACCTTACTTTTGAAAAACCCTTTATTCAAGAACTCCCTTGTACAAGCCACGAATGGAACACCTTCTCCACACAAGTCTCCTTCTTTAAGAGGGACACCACCACTTGAGAACCCTATGTATGCTCTTGAGATAAAGGATTCAAGCAAGAGTTGTGGGTTTTGCTTGAATCCTTGGAAGAGAGAAGGATATGGAGAAGAGAAGAGAGAAGAGAAGAACTTTTCTTGTCTATAACTTTTTCAGAGAGAACTCTTCTCTCAAGAGAATTAAGGAAGAAGATGAATCTCCAACCACTTGAATATTTCATAACCCACGTAAAATCACTTACAGAATGGGGGGAGGGAATTATAACTCCTTCCCTTTAATTAATTTAATTTAAATTAATATATATATATATATATATATATATATATATATATACACTTTATTATATATACACTATATGTTATATCAAATATAACACATAGCCTATAGTTTTATATTACATCGAATACAACATAACCTATAGATTTTATTTTCTCTCAACAATACATGACATTTTAATTTATATTAAATTCACTCATATGAATCTCATCCATATGATTGATATTTGGATCATATCCAAATATTCCTAGATTCATATAATTAGAATTTAAATCATATTCAAATTCCTCTCATATTACCTTATATTATAATGTATCAAACACATTAAAATTATATCTCATATATAATAAATTTAATTAATTATATCATATATAATTAATTACCCCCATTAATTTGAAGCTTCAATGGTACTTGGATAATTAATTAAACTCTTTAATTAAATTATCCAACATCCTTTAACTGTCAGTCACTCCACTAAAGATCGACAGCTGCACTCGCACTACAGATAAATCTCTATGTTCATTGGATATAACCAATCAACAGTGCGATGACCCTTTACAAATTGCTCATAAGTATAGCTGGGCCAAAAATACCATTTTGCCCCTGTAGTTACATCTAACTTCTTAAGTATCATTGATCCCTCTAATGAACAATAAGTCATAGTCCAACTATGACCAAGTCCCACCCAAACTAGGAGAAGGTATGATCACTATGTTCAAGACCCGAAATCTGCCCTTAAGGGAGCAATTTATCTACTTACCCTTGCATCGGGAAAGGAGTGAATTATATCATGTGTAGCTGTATTCCCAACTCCCCAGTCAAACGAATCCCTAAAATGGAAGGCTCGTTGAGTTGGCAATCTAGCCACTCTCACCCATACAAATAAAATGATCGCCTTCATGAGCAGGAGTTCACAACTCACTCAGGATTCAGGTCATGTCACCTATGGTTATCCTAGTGAAATGTAAGTCTCTATTATTTACGACATTATATAAAGAGACTAATCAGTTCATAGTCCGGTCTTATACAAACTCTTGGTATAGGATATCCCGCTCACATGTGTCCACGTGAATGATCAGGATCAGATCATTTGTAGCACTTTACAACACTTGTAACATGTACAAAGCGGATCGTATTCATAGTATCACAAGGATAAGGTACCCAACCTTATCCATCTACTACAAATCGTTTAGGTTATTATTTAAACAAGATCCACTTGTATGCCTCTACATACTTGTTTAAATTACATGAAATAACCTTGGATCTTAGTTTATTGGATTGAGTATATAATTATAAAATAACACTTATTTTATTAACAATAATATGTTTATACAAAGTTTACAAACTACAAGATTACAAAGAGATT
The DNA here is from genome assembly GCF_027475165.1 of Benincasa hispida. Taxonomy (NCBI): domain Eukaryota; kingdom Viridiplantae; phylum Streptophyta; class Magnoliopsida; order Cucurbitales; family Cucurbitaceae; genus Benincasa; species Benincasa hispida. The sequence continues at coordinate 41,773,053 of NC_143483.1, read as the reverse complement.
TAGGATACCAATCCTAACAATGGTTCGTCTGCATGTTGTCCTAGAGCGACCATCCCTTCGGAGGGTCTGATCATAGGAGTCAGAACAATGCAAACTCCAACAATGGATAAAGTTTCTTAGGTTAATATTCAACAACTGTCTTTTCCTTCGATGGCCTATTGAAGCGTACCTCTGAGATCCAAAAATGGGAGGGTCACACTTACAAGATAAATTAAGTTAGTTAATGAATCCTTGACCGAAACCACGGTAACTAAAAACTATAGGAATAAGAGTTATTCTGGTGTTAGTGATTGGCTAAAATTGTCTCAATTTAGGAAAGGAGTAACTTACTACCCTGTGGTAGCTATTATTCTAAACCTCTAAAGTACATTACAAAAACGAAAATCAATAGTTTAATTAGGGTTCTATGATAACATATGTTTTTGCTAAATTGACTGGATTATTAAGTAATGAGTTATGACAAATATAACTAATACGATCAATTAATTGTTGTATGTTTCAGCATGTCTTCCACAATCACATCTTTGCTTAAAAATGAGAAATTAACCGATGAAAACTATGCAATGTGAAAATCTAACCTGAATACAATTCTGGTTATTGATGATTTGTGGTTTGTCTTAATAGAAGAATGTCCTCCAGTTTTTGCTCGAAATACATCCCAAGCATTGAATGATGCTTATGACTGTTGGACAAAGGCCAATGATAAGGCTCAAGTCTACATCTTGGCAAGTCTGTCTAATATTCTTACCAAGAAGCATGAGGCCATGATCTCCGTACGTCATATCATGGAGTCCCTCCAGGAGATGTTTGGACAACCATCCATTTAGATCTGACACGAGGGCCTCAAGCTCATTTACAATGTGTGAATGAAAGAAAGTCAATCAATGAGAGAACATGTTCTCGACTTGATGGTCCAATTCAATGTTTCTGAAATGAACGGCGCGGTCATCGACGAGCAAAGTCAGGTGTCCATTATTTTAGAATCTCTTCCAAAGAGTTTTATTCAATTCCACAGCAATGGGGTTATGTACAAAATATAGTACAATCTAACTACCCTTCTAAACGAGTTATAGACTTTTGAATCCCTTATGAAAGGTTGCACATTTCAAAAAGTTCCATAAGGGTTCATCCTTTAGAACTAAGTTTGTTCCTTCGACTTTTGGTTCTAAAAAGATCCAAAAAAAAGAAATGAGGGAAGGAGAAGGCTCTCGCTACTAGGAAAGACAAAGGCAAAGCTAAGGCTAACAAGGGAAAATGCTTCCACTTTAATGTGGATGGTCACTGAAAATGCAATTGCCCCAAGTACCTTGCTGAGAAGAAGAAAGTGAAAGAAGGTAAATATGATTTACTTGTTCTAAATACTTGTTTAGTAGAAAATGACAATGATGCCTAGATACTTGATTTAGGAGCCACTAATCACGTTTGTTCTTTTTTATAGGGAATTAGTTCTTTCCAGCAGCTTAAAGAGGATGAAATGACGCTCGAGGTTGGAACGGGAGATGCCATTTCAGCTCGTGCAGTGGGAGCTGCTAAATTTGTTTTTGGAAGTAGATTTTTGTTTTTAGAAAACTTATACATTGTTACCAAAATGAGGAGGAACCTTGTTTCTATTATGTATTTAATTGAATAATCATACTATGTTCTTTTAATTCAAATGAAGCGTTCATTATGAAAATGGTTTGACTATTTGTTCAGCTAAACTAGAAGATAACTTATATGTGTTAAGACCTACTAAATCAAAAGCAACTTTTGAATTATGAGATGTTTAAAATTGCTAATACTCAAACAAAAAGATGGGAAATTTCTCCAAGTAATATGATATGTATCTCTGGCATTTGAGATTAGGCCACATAAATCTCGATAGTATCGGGAGATTGGTAAAGAATAAACTTCTAAGCAAGTTAGAAGATGATTCTTTACCTCCATATGAGTCCTCTCTTGAAGGAAAAATGACCAAAAAAAATCTTTTAATAGATAAGGTTATAGAGCCAAAGAACTCTTAAAGCTCATACATTCGGATCTTTGTGGTCCAATGATGTAGAGGGTAGAGGAGGGTATGAATACTTCATCTCTTTCATAGATGATTATTTAAGGTATGGTTACTTATACCTATACCTAATGGAACATAAGTCTGAAGTCTTTGAAAAGTCCAAAAGAATATAAGGTTGAAGCTGAAAACCTATTAGGTAAAACAATTAAATCACTTTGATCTAATCGGAGTGGAAAGCAGATGGATTTAGAATTTCAGGACTATATGATAGAACATGAAATTCAATCCTAACTCACATCACCTGGTACACCTCAGCAGAATAGTGTATCAGAAAGGAGAAATAAAACCTTTTTAGATATGGTTCGTTCTATGATGAGCTATGCTTAATTGCCTAACTCGTTTTGGGGGTCTGCAATAGAGACTACAGGTCACATCTTGAACAATGTTCCCCTGAAGAGTGTTTCTGAAACACCTTTCGAGTTATAGAGGGGGCGTAAACCAAGTTTACTTCAAAATCTAGGGTTGTTCTGCGTATGTGTTAGTGAAAAATCCTAAGAAGTTAGAACCTCATTCAAGATTATCCTAATTTGTTTGTTACCTTAAGGAAATGAGAGGTGTCCTGTTCTATAACCCTCAAGAAAATAAGGTGTTTGTATCTACAAAAGAACATTTTTGGAGGAATACCACGTGAAAGATCATAAACTACGAAGCAAAATAGTATTAAGTGAAGCTACTAAAGAATCAACAAGGGTTGTTGATGCAGCTGGTTTTTCATCAAGAATTAATGAAGAAACCAATACTTCAGGTCAATCTCGTCCTTCTCAATCGTTGAAAGTGCCTCGACGTAATGAAAGGGTTGTGATACAACCTGACCATTACTTGGATTTAACTGAAACTCCGGTTGTCATACCAGTAGGAACTATTGTCCTATAAACAGATAATGAATGACGTAGACAAGAACCATTGAGTCAAAGCCATGGACTTGGAAATTGAGTCTATGTACTTCAATTCAATACGGGATCTTGTAGATCAACCTGAAAGGATAAAATCCACAGGGTGAAAATGAATATATAAAAGAAAGAGAGATGTAGCTGGAAAGGTATAGACCTTCAAAGCTAGACTTGTAGCAAAGGGTTATACCTAAAGGGAAGGGGTTGACTATGAGGAAATTTTTCCCCCTGTTGCTATGTGAAGTCTATAAGAATTCTCTTATCCATAGCCATATATTCTGACTATGAGATATGGCATATGGATATCAAGACTGCTTTTCTAAATGGAAATCTTGAAGATGACATCTTTATGTCTCAGCCCGAGGGTTTCATAACTCGCGGTCAAGAACAAAAAGTTTACAAGCTGAATCGATCCATTTATGGGTCGAACACAACCATTTAGATCAATAACAGAACGTTGGCTCTGTATCAAGCAACTTATATCGATAAAATGATGACTCGATATTCAATAGATAACTCTAAGAAAGGATTATTACCTTTCAGGCACAGGGTTCACTTGTCTAAGGAACAGACACCTCAAAAAGTTAAGGATATAAGACGTATTCCCTATGCCTCAATTGTGGACAGCTTAATGTATGTTATGCTCTGCACTAGGTTAAACATTTATTGTGCAGTGGGAATAGTCAGTAGATACCAGTCAAATCTAGGTTAGAACACTAGACTGTGGTTAAGAACATCCTCAAGTATCTTAGAAGAACGATGGACTATAAGCTAGTGTATGAAGCTAAGGATTTGATCCTTACAAGATACACTAATTCTGATTTCTAAAGTAATAAGGATTCTAGAAAATTCACGTCAGGATCAGTGTTTACCCTAAACGGGGGAGTTGTAGTGGGGTGTAGCATCAAGTAAGGATGTATTGTAGTTTCCATTACGGAAGCTAAGTATGTAGCTGCTTGTGAAGCAACAAAGGAAACAAGTTGGCTAAGAAAGTTCTCAAACGATTTGGAAGTGGTTCCAAATATGGACTTGCATGTCACCTTATACTGTGAAAACAGTGGGGCACTGGTCGTTGTTGATCTATTTACGAAGGCTCTCTCTCGGCTAAAGTGTATGAAGGTCATCTAGAAAGTCTAGGTCTACAAGACATGTACATTGTATATTATAGGGCAAGTGGGAGATGTGTAATGGTATATGGATGCCCTAGTTTATTGTATTTATTTAGCATTATCTCATCTTTTGGATTCTAATATCATGTACAACCTACTTATACTAGAGTTTTACTTCAAGTGGGAGTTTATTGGGGTTTATGCCCTATAATTCATAGATAGTAAATGTTATTAATTAATCGTCATCAATAAAAAGTTATAGATGTTAATTCAAAAAATGTTAGTATTTGTGTTGTTTGTCTACTTTTGTCTTAATAATCCTATATCCAATAAACTAACATCTAAGGTTGCCTTATGAGTCTTGAACTTTATATGGAGACATGCAAGGATCAATGTTCAAGATACAACCTAAAGGGTCTATAGTATAGGGATGAGGCTGGATACCTTATCCTAGTACCACTATAGATACGACCCACTTTGTATTTGATACAAATGCAATGATCTAACACATTCGTGTATTTGACATGCGAGTAAAAGTATCCTATACAATGAGTTTGCATAAGACTGAACCGACTACTAGATGTAACACCGTTAACTAGTTAGGTTCCTTTTTCAATAGGATGACGTAGGCAACTTAGTCTTAATCCTGAGTATATTATGAACTCCTGTTCACGAGAGATTATCCTTTGATTTGTATAGGTGAGGGTGGCCAGTTTGCTGACCCAATATGTCTACCATTTTGAAGATAAGACCGAGTCGAGAGTTGGGAACATAATAATACAAGATGAAATTCACTATTTCTTGGGTAAGTAGACGAGTGTTCCCTTAAGTGGTATCTCCAAGATTTGAACAAATGGTTCAACCCTCTCATTGGCTTGAGAGGGTCTCTGTTTATTGGTTGGACCATAAACAGGTTGTTCGTTAGAGAAGCACTAGTACTTAAGGACTCAGAGGTAACCCAAGAGTAAAACGGTAATTTGACCCAGATGGAGTTACAAAAACTCGTGAAGGTCTAACTGTTGTTATTGGTCTATATCTATGGACGCAAAAATATATCTATAGTGAGAATAGTGCAGTTGTGGGTCTTTAGTGGAGTGTACCCACAGTTAACGAATATTGATTAATTTGGTTAATAAGTTTAGACAATTAATCTCATATCGTTGGAGTTTCTGGTCTACAGGTCCAACAGGTTCCCTTGTTAGCTCACTAGAGATATTTAAAAGGGATGATTTGAATTGTTCAAATTAATTTGAGAAAACTATACATTAATGTGATTAATATGTAATTGATTGTGGATATGATCTATAATTCAAATTAAATTGGAGAGAAACTTTTGGATAAGATTAAAATAATTAACTTAAGTGAATTAGATTCACAAAGAATTAATTAATAAAGAGGTATTGCACATAAATGTATGATGTTTATGATAATTAATTATATATACATTAAATTGGATTTAATGTATATATGGTTGTTTAATTAATATGAAAATTAAATTAAATAAAGTGTTATTTAATTGTGTTAATTAATTAAATAAGTGTTATTTAATTTATTGTGCTAATTAATTAAATTAGTGTTATTTAATTAATTAATTGTGAAAAAGGAAAATAGGAAAAGGATTAGGAGAAGGGCTTGGCCCTTCTTTATATAAAGCCTTCCTTATGACCCTTTTGGGGAAGTGTTCATTGTGCAATTTTTCCCTAAGTCACCAAGAAAATCCTCACTACTCTCAAAAACCCTTTTCTCTTCACCCTCTCCCAATAGTTGGATACCACTTATCCCTCTATTGGAATATTAGAGAATAACAAGGTTACTCTCGTGGTAGTGTTCGATATTGTTTAAGAAATCGTTCATACTCAAGATCTTGGAGGAGTCGTTCGTTGGAACTACGAGAGGATTGTTCGTGAAGCTTGGGAATCTACAAAGGTAAGAATAGTTTTAATCTTTTCCCAAAGCATGCTAATTTACATGTTTATATTATATTTTAGTACAAAATTTGTTTGTGTAAAAATCGAATGTAGGATGCAAGGAGTTCTCACAAACGCTTCCGTTGTGGGATTCAATCCCTTCAATTTATATGAGAATCTCATAAGGATTTAAGGTACCTGAAACATATAAATCAAATTCCCAAAAATTGTATTCAATGAAGTTACATAGATCGCTATATGGATTGAAACAATCAGGATGAATGTGGTACAATCACCTTAGTGGATATTTGTTGAAAGAAGAATATTAAAATAATCTAGTATGTCCATGTGTTTTTATAAAGAAAGCACAGTAAAAATTTGCTATTATAACTGTATATGTTGATGATTTAAATATAATTGGAACTTCTGAAGAGTTTTCAAAGGCAATAGAATATCTTAAAAAAGAATTTGGGATGAAAGATCTCGGAAAAACAAAATTCTACCTTGGCTTTCAAATTGAGCATTTAGCGGATGGGGTACTTGTTCATCGGTCAACTATATAGGAAAAGTTTTGAAAATATTTTATATGGACAAAGCACATCCATTAAACATTTCAATGGAAGTTCATTTACTAGATGTGATGAAAGATATATTTCGACCTCAAGATTATAATGAAGAACTTCTTGGTCCTAAAGTACCATATCTTAGTGCAATCGGTGCACTCATGTATCTTCCTAAAAAATACAAGACCAGATATTCCATTTTTAGTAAATTTATTAGCAAGATATAGTTCTTCTCCAACAAAAAGAAATCAGAACAATATTGTCATACCCCTTCCCGAATTACTCTCCTAAACCGAGAAGAAGTGTGAAGATAACAATTTCCTACCCTCTTATGACAATTACTGTCAACATACTTTCATGAATCAATGCCCTTGGTACCTGATAAACAATTTATATCTTATAACAGACTATTACCACACAATTAACACAACTTAAACATACAGATTCTCGTACAATAGAACACTTATTCATATATATCATAGTTAAGGGTCTAGTAAGTCTATTTACGACAACCATAAAAACTCTACCTTGACTTCCTTTAGTACGAACATAAGACTTGAGTTTAACAAAGTTGGGATGAACCACCTAAGCTTTAAGTTCCAGATGTTCTTGAGAAGTGACTAACTGGAAAAACTACTAGGCCTCGGGACGTCGACCGCTACCTGGGGAGGAAAACATTTAAACAGGATGAGCTTAAAATACCCAATGGGTGACTTCTTTTAAATAAATCATACTTTCATAACTTATGATATAAACATGTTTAGAATAAAATGTTTACATTCACATTTCAGGGTTTGGAAATAAAAATTTAAAAAAATAAAATCATAGCATGGAAAACCCTAGATTAAAGCTCATCAACATTTCCTGTAAAATTCTCCTACTCCTTCGCTTGAGCATGCAGGAGAGCTCTTTTTCTCGATCTTAATAACCTTAGTTGATAGAGAGCCATTTTTCTCGATCTCATCAATGTCAATAACATAGATCATATATGCATGTGGAACTAAGTAGGATCCTGCTTACCTTACCATACCTTTGGTAGCAAAGATCGTCATATAACTGGGTACCTTACCATACCTTCGGTACCGAAGCTTTAGAGTGGGTTTTACATATCAAACATACATGTTAAAATCATAAAACAACATACTTATCAAGCTTACAGAAATTGGTAAATATCTCATTTTAATGCTTCATGGCATAAAACTCAAGTGGAACGCATAGAAATACATGTAAAAATTGTCTTTAAATCATCAACATGCATTCATACTCGATTCCCATTACTTAAAACATGCGTTGGAACATCAAGATAAAAGTAACTATTGATAGCTGGTAGAAATACAAGTTATTGTAGCCTTTTATTTAGAATTATGAGGGCTAACAAGTAGAATATGCAGTTAATAATTTATATGAAAAACGAGCTTGCGTCGATCAGCATTGAAAATCTTGGCTAACCTAATATTGTGCGTTATTTTGCATCAAAATGTTGATTTTTTGTAGCTATCGCAGGAATCGGTCGCATGTTGTGAATCCCAGACCATTGCAAGGGTGATCGCATACGTTCATTGCATAGATGTTGCGGCTATTAATCGCATGTGTTCATCGCATAGAGGTTGCGGCTACAGAGCAATAACCATGATAGAAGGTGATCGCAAGCTTGGTAGAATGCGATAGTACTTTGACAAAAAGAGCATGAACGCATACCTTGAGAGTACTGAAAAGATGATGTTGACATTTCACCTACCGCGTCGTTAGTGGCAGAGATTCAGAGTAGGACCATCGCGTCGTTAGTGGCAGTGATTCAGAGCAGGATCATCAATGTTGTTGGCGATTGAGCTCTATAAATAGAGTCATGGAGCCCAAATTCAAAGTATCTGAGCTTCTGCCTTAAGGCAGATCCTTGTGATCACAGATGAGAGCGTGAGAAGACATTCTTTGAGAGTTCTTCATTCCTTCACCCATTCCGAGTAATGACCGAAGTTTTTCCAGAGATAGATATCGAGAGAGACTACTCCACCACCCATCCATGGCACCACCGGCAGCCTTCATATCTGATGGAAGCAAGAGATTGCCTACATCTAGCCCTCCACCTCACTTCTTATCTCTGTATTGTATTACATTTTTGCTTAAGACATTAATACATTTTGTAATCAATGCATCTCTTTATTTCCTTCAACTCCATCTTCATTAACTTCTTCTTTATCATCCCTTACTTTCATTGCAACGAACTAAGTAAGATTGCAAGAGTATCGCATACTCAATCATGCAGCATAGACAGATGAAGCATGTAGCAAACCACCGAGAGGTATGCATTGTGCGAGTATAGTAAGTAAATCCTCTTTGCTTAGTGTGAGGCTGTAGCAACGCTTGTCTATGAGCGGTTGAAATGCTTGTCTATGAGCTGATCAGCGGCGACTAACTGCCCGAGAGGGTAAGTAGTGGAATGCACTAAGCAAAGTAAGCAGTGTTCCTAGAGATAGGAATAATCTTATGTTCAACACAACCATGTTTTATGTGATCATCTTGTCTTATGAGTGTATCATTCATCATTTGGACATACTTGGGAGAGTAGTCTAAAGACAGAATCTAGGCTTGGGAGAGTCAAATTAGATCGCATAAGCAAGAGTAGAAACTTAGGAATAAGTTCTATCTGCTATTTACACATCGCATACACCCTAGGAATAGGAAATGGTGGTATGCGGTCATCTTGTCTTATGTGTGCGTAAGCAAGAATAGAAACTTAGAAATAAGTTCTCTCGACTATTTTGCATATGTATCGCATGTGTATATTTGTGTATAGCATGATCGCATAACTTGTGCTGGCTAGGATTACCCTTGTGATCAAGCTTAGTGATGCGGTGAATTTATCCCCTCCACCATTTTATCTATTATTCCATTCATCTTATTACGCATTAACAGTTGTCGCGTCTCTACCAACTCTCATAGTCATACTTCTATTGCTCAATCTGTTTAATTAGGAGTAGGAGTAGCGCATAGTCCTTTAACTTTATTATTTTTTATTCATCTTCGCAAACACATTACTTCGGAACATTTAGTTACAAGTCCCTGAGTTCAACTTCAGAGCACCCCAAGAAACTTGCGTTCTCGTTATACTTGGTGAGAAAGCAAGAAAACGTGTGGCAGGAACGCATGGTCATCGCATATATTCTTAAACGCATCTTGCATATTTCTTAGTCCAACACATGACCATCGACGCATGGAGATCAACGCATATCATAAGATGCACGCATATTTACTCTCCATTTTCTACTCTATCTTGATGCATAGATGCACGCATATTTATGATAAACTAGGAAAGCAACGAAAAAACTTGATGCGTAGAATTATGATGTGATGGTGTGAGTATGCGATGATGTGTGTGTTATGCTATGAATATGCAAGTTTTCCTAACAAAGCCTAAGTATAAGCCTTCTTAGGTTTCTTGGTAAGTTCAGGGTCGAACACAAGGACTACTAAGTAGATATGCGACAGACTCTTTGATTCTATTGCGGTGGTGAAAAAAAGTGGATAGTATTTTGATTTAGATTTTTCCTATGCAACGGAATTGAGCGGGAGTGATGAAAGCGTAGAGTTACAATAAGTATGCGATGAAGGGGTTGAAAAGTTAACTAACATTTCCCAAGATTGTGCACAAGTTATGCAATCAAGCTATACACAAATATCAGTACCACATTTCTCAATACAGAATGCCACAATTCCTATTTCTAGGACGCATGCGATGTATATGCGAAACAGTCGATAGAACTTATTCCTAAGTTTCTACTCTTGCTTATGCGATCTAATCTGACTCTCCCAAGCCTAGATTCTATCTTTAGACTACTCTCCCAAGTATGTCCAAATGATAAGTGATGCACTCTGACTGCATACCACCATTCCTATTTCTAGGGTGCATGCGATGTGTAAATAGCAGATAGAATTTATTCCTAAGTTTCTACTCTTGCTTATGTGATCTAATCCGACTCTCCCAAGCCTAGATTCTATCTTTAGACTACTCTCTCAAGTACGTCCAAAGGGTGAATGATGCACACATAAGACAAGATGATCTCATAAAATGTATATCTTAAGTCATGCTAGCTAAGTACTTCTCAACCCATTCAGAAATTTAGCTACTCATGCATGGTGTGGAAAGATTAAACGTAAATCGAAATGAAGTTTCCATTTTATGCAAATAAGGTACTGAATACAAAATAACAAATGGATTTGAGAGATAACAAGCCCGGTAATCTTTCTTCCCGTGGCCTTTTACACTGCTCTTTTTCACTTCAACTCTGTTCTCGTTATGGATTCTTGCTCTCGCAAGGGTTGGTCTTCTTTCATTTGTATTTTTTTCCGGCAGTCTCTCGATCTGTTTGGGAGCGATTTCTCTCGACTTCACCTCGTCTCCTTGTTCTCTCCGTCCTCTATGTATATGTATATGTATGTGCGTGGAACATCAAGATAAAAGTAATTATGCATTGGAAATCCATAATTAAAACACCTAGCAAATGTTTTGAAAACTAGTCATTCACTATCTTAAGTTACTCCCTCAAAGGGTTGTAAGCCTCCCCTATACGTGTTTGCCCTGTAAGAATAACAAGAGTCTTTAATTAATGTCTTAGCTTCCTCTCGAGCTTAACTTATTATTCAAGGTAACGTATGCTAAGCTCAAACCTAGTTTGACACATCATCTTAATTTCTTTCTACTCGACGCATCCTCAATACATTGGTACTTAACGCCATTACCACACTTAACCAAATTTGTACCTTACGGCCAACTTGGTAGGTGGAAGTTTGCACATAAGAGGCTCCTAGGCATTAGAATGTGCTCATCTCCCCTGTGTGATGGATGTTTGTACACACTTAGTCTCTACTGGTCAGCTGCTTGCTTATGCGTGGGTTGCAATTGCCTGCTTGTTTATCCAACCAAAATTCCATATTTCACTTTCAACTTGAATAACTTAAATTCTAGACATAATCTCATGAAATTTCCTTCTGAGAACTCATTCCTAAACGTCTTAACTAGTTTACCTTAAAACCCCAACCTTTGATTCTTCTCCACGAGTTTGGAATTACCAATTCTTTTCAACTTGTTCGCATAACCTAGGATTCTAAAACACTTGAAGAATTTCTTCAACTTTCAGTCTAGTTTCATGGAAATCTTCTCCTAGCAGCCTTGAATTAGCTTCTTCACAACTCAAGCTTCAAATCGCTGGCAACTCTTCCTTCTTAACACAATTAAAATGCCTAAATCGAGCTTCTTCAACTTCAACTTCCTTTTATATTAAGTTTGCATGCTCATAAAGCTTTCTCAAAGTGACAGTTAGCATACTAGCTCATCTTTAGGGCCTCTAAGCATACCATTTAGCCCACTAATTAGGCGCTTAAGTTGAATACTTAAGTCATTCATCAACACCTAGGTTTGCATCCTGTCTTATTTTTCTTCTCAACCAACGCATGCCCCGACTAATGCTGCTTTCCCTTGTTCACACATCACTAATCAACACATGCGTTGACATTATCCTTAGACACTTGTGCAGGCCTATTGCTCATAAATGCCTCCATTAACTTCTAATATGCCTCAACGTCTACCATGCATTCACTTAGGCAGACTTAACTGCCCGCATACTATCCATCCTAGGCCTTCACTGGCCTCTAAAGGCCCTTGATACATACCTCCTGTTACACTTAGCCAATTTCCACCCTTAGGCTCTTAAGCCAACAGATGCTCATGCATTCCTCACTTATACACTTATAATTCCCTTCTAAGCATTAGCTCTCTTATCTTGCCCGATGGCACAACTTCTAGCATTTAGGCAAATTCCTACTTCCCTTTCAACCTGGCATCACGCCTTCCTTCACCTACCTTAGCTTTCCTAAATTTTGTCTAAGTGTAGGTTGTCCTTTACTCCGAGAGCACCCCATTTCAAGACTTAGAAAATTTCATCTTTACCTCGTACGCATACATCATTATAATTTCCATATTGTTTCAACTGTTACAAGCATTAAAACTACATACTTACAAAGAGTAAAAAACATACTGGGGTAATTAAACATGTAATTAAGGGAACTTAATCATGATTAACTAGTAAAATAGGTTTAGGGGTTTATAAGTATTAAGCATATACTTCGTTATCTCCAAGGAACAATCGACATGGGGTTTGTTTGATTCAAATAAATCAAATTTTGATCTAATTGGTTATGCAAATTCTGAATATTTATTTGATCCACACAAAGGTAGATTACAAACAGGTTATCTGTTCATATGTGGGGGAACTGCTATATCATGACGATCAGTGAAACTGACCATAATAGTCACTTCCTCAAATCATGCTGAAATTTTTGCAATTCATGAGGCTAGTCGAAAATGTGTAAGGCTAAGATCAATGACTCAGCATATTCATGGAACATGTGGTTTGTCTTCTAGTAAAAATCTTCCAATGATAGTATATGAAGACTACATAGCATGCATATCCCAAATCACATGAGAATATATTAAAGGAGATAGAACAAAACATATTTCACCAAAGTTTTTCTACACTCATGATCTTAAAGAAAATTGTGACATCATTGTACAACAAATTTGTTCAAAGGATAACTTGGCAAGACTTATTTATAAAATTATTACCAACCGCAACTTTTGAGAAATTGGTGCATAACATTGGAATGCGGCGACTTAGAGATCTCAAATGATGTTCCTATGAAGGGGAATAAATATACTTTATTCTTTTTAAGAGTATTAGATTATTTTAAATATGTATTCCTTTTCTTCACTAGGAATTTTTTCTCAATGGGTTTTTTCCTAGTAAGTTTTAACGAGACATATATATATATATATATAATGGGTATCTAGGGGGAGTATTATAAATATTACAAATTATGTGTAAAATAGATACCCATTCTTAGTGTCAAAAACTAAGTGTAACTCCCTCTGCACCCCATGTTTCTTGTCATGTGTGTTGTAGATACTCATTCTTAGTGTCCAAATAAACCACCTCTCACTTGCCATTTTGTCTATAAATAGATACATTTGGCGGAGCTCGTAAGACACACACATTGGGCAAAGTCCATGAAAATTGGAGAAAGTAGAGAATTTAGAGAAATTTCTTATTTTATATTTTGTTAATTTATATATTATGTTTAATTTATTTTATTATTTTATTATATTTTATTTATATCCGTGTTTCCAATTGTCCTCCTCGAGTTTACAGTAATCTTTAGTTTATTGTAAAAGTTTCTTGTTTAGAGTAAAATCAAATCAAGTACTCCAAATTATAATTTTTAAAAAATGATTGAAACTATATAAAAACTTGTGAGAATTGTTAGAATTTTAGATTTCTAAAAACCGATAATTACACAGTTTTCCTTTCTGTTATAATACTCTCTCACCATAATTTTGTCACTTTCAAATAGGGAAAAAAAAGTAATGTTTGTTTAACGAAATCAATTTGAATTTTTTATAGTTTATATACAATTTAATATAGTATGATCCAAATAATGAAAATATCAACATATTTCTTACATTTAAAGATTTGAGTCCTCAATGTTTGAATATGAAAAACACACTAACATCATTTTTAATGTAAAAGTATAGTAAAACAAACACAATAAAATATGACCAAATACAATGTATCAAAGTTGGTGAGTTCATTTGTTTTTATTATTAAAAAATTTGGTTAGTCCAACCTTGTGGCCATCAAAATATAGCACATGATTCATCAACTTGTGGGAGGGAGAAAAATGAAATATAAAGGAAGATAGGGAAATAAATATGAAAATGAAAAGTTGATTTTTTTTTCTGATTTGAGGAAATTTGAATCTCTAACTTTAGGGTCGGAAAAAAAAAACAAACTTTAGACCTGTTTGAATTGAAAAAAGTATTTAAAAAATATATTTTTAAGATTGTATTGTTTAAAATTAATTTTGAAAGTGTTTCAACAACTATTTTGAGTGATTATCAAATATTTCAATTTTTTTTTTCAAAAATGATTTATTTTCAAAATTAAACACCTAAAAGTTAATCCAAACACAATTTGCAATCTCTCAATAATTTCTTTACATTTTCAATCCTAAAACTGTGAAAAAAAGAATGATGTATTGAATGAGTTAAATTATATTATATACTTTAATAATTTGTGAAATTAATATCTTTGAAGTTTGAAAATTCTATATAGTTGTTGAGCAATTTGTATAAACAAAACAAAAACAAAAACGATATAAAAATATTTTGTCTTAAAAGTATATTGACTAATCGATCAATACTAAAAGATGGAACTAAAATTTGAACTTAAAAAGAGATTTTTTTTTATTTAGAAAAATAAAAGAGAAAATAAGAGCCCCACGAAATCGTCTTTGCCTCATCTCAAGTATTGTTCTTCAAAATAAAATAATAATAATAATAATCTTAAAAAATAAAGAAGTAGAAATTGAAAGTTTCAACCAAACTAAAATTTTAAATTAAAAAGGAGCTTATATAAATATACTTTTATAATACAAAATAAATATGTAGAAAATCAAACTTTAGAATTGAGTATGTTTTTCCACCCCTCTATATATATATATACGCAATATGTGATGAAACTTAAAGGAGATTTAAAGTTTTTTTCATCAAATTTTAATAAGCTTTCAATATATCCAACTTAATCTAGACATAAATTTTACTATTTTTATCCTGCTAAATTCATATAAAATTATTTTAATTTTAAGAAAAATATTCAAATATTTATTTAGGTATATAGATTCAATTTTTATCTTACAATTTTTCAAACTTGTCTTAATTTCCTCAAGTTGGACTATGTTTAAGTTTTACTTCATTCGTCAATTTTTTAAAAAAGAAAAAAGAAAAAAAGAAAAATGTGAAAATATTTTTAAATTCGTTGATTTTAATAATATTAAGTTTTGTATAAACTTAAGTTTCATTAGTGCTTAAATTGATCGGGGAATAATATTGCTAGAAACTTAAGAATTTCAACAAAATTTAGTTATGAAAATGATGAAATTTGTGACACGAATTATAATTTATTGAAAGCATATTATATATACTTTATTCTTAATAACAAACGAAAACTTTTCATAGGATAAAAATGGTAACACGAAGAAAGTGAATGAAATTGAGGTTTTAAAATCAAAATGGATAAAGTAAAAATTGTATTGGAGCGTTTGGGTCACAACTTGTCTTGTAGGGAGAGGGTTATTATAGCTCACATTATATTTAGGCCTCCTATTATAATAATTGAAATTCTCCATTCTCACCTACTTTATCTTCAAATTTCTTATTCTGTTTATCTACTTTTTATCAATGATTTAAAAAATCAAACCAAATTTTGAAAAAGAAAAAAAAATTAAAAACTTGTTTTTGTTTTTGGAGTTTGGCTACAAATTCGACCATTGTGCTTAAAAGATATGCAAATCATTGTAAAAAATGGAGAGAAAATAAGCTTAATTTTTAAAAACAAAAAATAAATGGTTATCAAACGGGCCTTAGCTATATTAAAAATATTTGAAAAGTCTCAATATTTATAATGTTTATTATTTTGTATCATTCTCTCCCTTAATTTGTAATTCAAATTAAAAAGTCTAGATTCCAAAGACAAACTATTGTAACTAAACTAAAATAATATCTACATCAAACACGGACTATTATAACACGAACTATAATAATTTATTGTAATAATTTTTTAATACGACAATATTAGAATGAGGGATCGAACCTTCAACTTTTAAATTATAATTCATACTAATTACTTAGGATCCTAACTATTTGATTTTTTTGTTTTTGTTTTTAAAAATCAAGTCTATAGACACCATTTTCTGCCAGATTTATTCATTTGTTATCTATCTTTTATCAATAGTTTACAAAATCAAAATTTAAGAACGTAAAAATGTAACTTTTAAAAAGTTATTTTTATTTTTAAATTTGACTAAAAATTTAATCATTATATTCAAAAAAAAAAAAAAAAAGATGATTATTATAATAAAAAAAAAGATTCAATTTTTAAAAATTAAAAATAAAATAATTATCCAACCAGCTCTAAATTCAATAGACTATAATGATCTCCACGCTCGAAAACAGAACTAACACTACATCTCGAATTTAATTTTTAGAGCATAAATTTATATGAGATGAATAAAAGCCGTTAGATCTGGGGCCCACTAGAAGATCACTTTGCAGAAAGTAGTGGGGCCCTGGGATTCGATCAAACCGTTAAGCATACTCATGTGAATTTCTAAGTGGGCCCCACTGATATTGGCCCACACGTGTATCATGTCGACACAGCCATTTACACGTGTGTGAAACAGATACCTTCCACGTCACCTTCTTTGATTTGAGCTGTTCAATGTTATCGAAAGAATGGACCAATATTTTTTCCAAATAATGTTTTTGTTTTATCTGGTTTATGTAGTTTTTGAAACGGATGGTTTAATTCCATTTATTATTCACTTTTAAAATCTTTTTTTATTACTAAAAATATTTTTTTTTATTTTGTTTCTAGGAGGATTCAATCGAAAGTTTTCTTTTTAATTTATATATTATCGACAATGAGAAAAAGAAACAAAATGAAAAATTCAATAAAAGACACCAATTTTAAAGGTTATGAAAACTATTTTGTTTTATAGTTTTCTATTTTTAAAATTTAGGTTTATTTATCATACTTTTTTAATATAATTTTAAAAATTATGTTTGAATTCTAAGTTTAATTTTAAAAATTAAATCAAGTTTTCAAAAACTCGTGACAATTTGAGTTTTTAGTGTTTGATTTTTTGTTTTTATTTTTTATTTTTAAATAAAATATGTGATAAAAGCAACAAAATTATAGGTGAGAGTAGGGCTTAAAATATAAAATGAAAACAAGATAGATTATCAAATGTGACAAAAAATCATATAAATTTCACTGTAATAAGAAAAAAAAAACAAGATCCAAATCCAAATGAGCCTTCACTTTTTTGTATTTAATTTATATTTAATTTAGCTCAACTTTTAAAATGATAATTAGTGTCTTATCATTGAACTGTGTTCATGAATTATGAATATTCCCTTAACACAATTTTTTTAGCACGACATATATTTGATATCTAAAAATTTTAATGAATTTCACGTACCTTCGTAATTTTTTTTTTAGAATTTTTTTTAGTGATTATGAAATTATTAAAATCACTTTTGTCATTTAAAAAAAAAAATCTCCTTTTCAGATGAGTTTAAATTATTTATTATTATTAATATGTCCATGTTTAGTGATACTTAGTTGGTATTTTAATTATATTTTATCAAATTTTCTATGTTATGATGAAAATGTTAATTCAACTTCATGTCCATATCAAATTCCTGGATATATATAGAAATACTGGCATGTTGGTGGAAATTTAAAACGTTGAATGGCACGTCCATTAAAATCTCATTAGAAGTTATTAAAAGGGCTAGGGACTTGCATGTAAATTATACTAGATAGGAATATTGCTTTCTTAATTTGCACGAGACTTAGTTGCCCTCGGAAGAGACAGTTATGACCTTAAAACTATCGACTTATGAAATATTCCATATCTATTAATACGTTGATTTTAATTGAACCATAAATTCAAGAAATCAACTCCTTAAAGACATATTTCACCTAAATTTGCTCACTCGCATTAACTTTGTTTAGTTTTAGTTTAAATTCATCATGTTTCTCTCGTTTTAAATAAAATCAAAGATTAGTATTTACACTTCTTATAAAGTGATCGGCTAGAAATCCAATTTAAAGGATAAAACTTGTATTTATTTACGCACTAAATTAAAACTTGACTTCTACACTCCATTAAACATTCATCGAATACCACGTGACAATTAATATTTTGTTAATATGATAGCAACAAAATTAAAATTATAAGAATGTCGTTGAAAATTTTTAATGTTGAAGAACTAAATTGGTAATTTACTTATATATTTGCAACAATCTGTGAGTTTTAAATATTATATAAAACATTAAAAATGCAATGATTTTGTTGAAAGAAAAAATATGTGTGTATATATATATATATAACTCGATAACTAAGACTCCCATGGGAATTAGCTAAGATGAGTGTATACAAAAAGTAGTTTTCAATGTACTTTCCTTCACATGGGAAGCATAGGCCAAAAGGAGAGCAAACAGCCAAGCAGCCATGGCAGCTGCCACAACTTGTGGAATTTTTTGGGATTGCTTTCCAAAGAGTCCAAACAAGGAATGGGAATAAGAGCTTAGATTAAGGATGGGGACGGGGATGGAGACGGAGACAGAGATATGACAATTTTGAGATAGTTGTATGAGTGGTTTAAAATTCGAGTCCAAAATGTAATTTGTCTCATTTTTAATTTTTTTAAAAATTTTCTTGAACATTTTATTTACATAGCAGGAAATCACCAAAACATTACGTATGCATTTTGATGAAATCACCAAAACAGTTCATTACATTAGGATCTCACTTTTCATTCCCTTTTTAAATTTGTTTTCTTTTCGTATTTTGATTAAATGTGTCATTGCTCTCGTTGTTTGCTCTTTGCTCACGTTATTACTGAGGTGTGAGATCTTTACTGTCACTACTATTAAGAAGTGAGAGTAAAGTATAGAGAGTGAGTGCGAGAAAAAAGAGCGCAGGATATTTAATCCTCACAAAGAAAGAAAATCATATCCTAATCCGCATGCACAACAATCCGTTTTGATAATTTCATGTTTTACAAATAGTCAACAACATTTACAAATATTTTCCGAAAAGCTTACTTATAAAGCGCTTTTAACTTATGTACTTTTAGGGACGTAGTAATAGTTTTTTTTTTTTTTTTTTTTTTTTTTTTAAGTACAGTAAATTATAATTTTAGGAAAATTTTCACAAGAGATAGTATATATCAAATACAATTATGATATGCTCACTTTAGCCATAGACATATAACTACTAAATATTTAAGGGGTGTTTGGACAATGAGTTAGTTATTATAATCCTAGATTATTATAGTTGGGTAATAATAGTTTATATTTGAGGGGTAGATTATTTTAGTTTGGTTATAATATAGTATGTGTTTAAGGTGTAAGCTATTTTAATTTGAGAAGAAAATAGTAAACACGGTAGCAAAAAATAAAAAAAAAATGTAAAATAGTAAAAACTATAGCAAATAATAAATATTGTAACAAACAGAAGTTTTGAAATAGCATTGATAATTAGAAAAAGTAAAATAATATCTATTGTAGCAAAATGTGGTTATTATAGTTTTAAGATAGTACTTACCTAAAACACATCCTAAAAGATTATTAAGTAAATTACAAAATATCCATGGAAATATTTACAAAATAATTTTGCCGATGGAAAGGCTATATTATTATTATTATATTTGTTTGTTATAATTAATTTGACTTTAAAATAATTAAATGAATTGTTGACTGATTTTAGTTTTTGTGGTGGTGGGAAATTTTCACGCATATAAAAAATCAAACAATTTACAGTTAAAAAAAGTAATGATAAATAACATTAATCACATCGTATTAATGATAGATTTCTATCTGTTTCTATTACGAATAGATATTGATAGATTTTTATCAACTTCTATTAAAAAAAAAACTATATATACACACAAAAAAATGATGCTGATTAATATTTTAGAGGCTGCTTTCAGTTTAGCACAAGGAAACACATTTAAATTGAAAAACAAATGCCCAGGCATCCTAAGAAGATGCCAAGAAATAGCCTTTTCTTTAATTTTTCTAACTTTTTTTTTTTTTTTTCCTTCTCTCTTTTTTCCACTTCTGTGGGTCATACAAAGCAAGAAAATGTGAAAGCATGAATAAAGAGATTTGAACTTAAGCCCATAGTTCTTGAGATAATATTGTCTTTATTTTTTGTTTAAAAAAATTATATCTTCTTCTTTTTATCATAATAGAACATTTAAAAGAAAATAAAGTTAACAAATACAAAATAACATAATAATATCGGTATTTTGTATTTATAACATTTTGCATACTTAAATTTACAGATTTAACAAAATACTAAAAGGAAAAGGAAAAAGAAAAGCAAATTACAAAATACGTTAAAGTAAATAAACCATTATGTACTTGAAAGGATTGCAATCTTTACTACTTTTTCAAAAATAAAAACACAGCCTTTGCAAAAAAAAAAATAAATTAATAAATAAATAAAAATAATAATAATAAATAAAATCATAGGTTGCTTTGATTTTAAAAGTTTTAAATTCAATTTTTATAGTTTACTTAAATTTTATATTTCTTCAAAAAAGAAAAAAGACATGTACCTTAACCAAAATTTACTCATTGTTCATGACATATTCGAAATGAATATATGTTAGAGTTTGATTTTAAGGATCAAGTAAAAAAACAAAGAAATGAAATTTATAAAGGTTGATAAAAGAATCAATTTAGATTATTTATTAAGATTACATTTGAAAATTATAAATTATTGATTCTGATAGTGTAGACTTCTTCAAACGTCTAATTAACAAAATGGACAGTTAGAATTAATACGTGACAATTTTAAGAGGAAATATTGTCACGTATCAAATGATTAGAGTTCAAACAAGACTCTAAATTGATTTACTTATAAAAATTTATGGGTTTAATTGATTAAATTAGTAGTTTCACACGATGATTATCCAAATGAACGTAGTGAATAGATTCGCTTTCGAACGAAAGTTAAAATGTTTAAATTAATACAACTATTAACTTATAATTTTAATCGGTATAAACTGATATTTTCTCTAACATTTTTAGTTTGATTATTATTATTATTTTAATTAAATAATATTTAGAGTTTGGAGATTTGAACGTTTGAAAAAAGATTAAAAAAACTAGTTTTTTTTTTTTTTTTTTTTTTTTTTTTTTTTTTTTTTTTTAAGTTAAAACAAATTAACTTTAATGATTTGGCGTAGGACATTTGTTTTTCTTTTATTCATCTTTTTTCCTTTTTATCCACACGTGGATTAGTGGGTGCCTTGCCTTTCTTCTCTTTCACGTTTGGCATTTTGGATTAGGCTGTAATTTTGCGTTTTCCCTTTTTATTGTTATTTTTTACATCTCAATTAAAAATATAAAAAGGAAAAAAAAAGTTGAACAAATTACAAAAAAATCACCCTTAAAATATGGCGATAGTTGCAATTATAACTTTAAATTTTCAATTTTAAAAATTGAGCTCTCAAACTTATAGGTTGAAGTTGGACACTAAAACTTACATAATCGTATAAATTATAATAATGGTTTAAATACTCTTCTGGTTCTTATACTTTCAGTGTTTGTTTATTTTGGTCTCTATACTTTAAAAATGTTTATTTTAGTTTCTATACTTTCAACTTTAGTTTATTTTGGCCCATGTAATTTTAAAATATTCGTTTTAGTCATTGTATTTTCAGAAAATGACAATTTCGGTCCCTTCATTTCTATTTTTACTTCATTTTTTAGGGATCAAATGTTGGAAATGACTTTTGGGCTTAGGTTCATGAGATTTGTCCCACATGAAAAAAATTAGCATTACCTAAAAGGTATAAATACCAAGGCATCCTATATGAGTCCATATAATGTGTCGGTGGTGGAAGTACATAACCCTTTCACCACATGTATGTGTCACCGCTGTCGTCTGTCCATGGACGAGTTTGAATAACTGTGGGTATACATAATACCGATCACTGAATGGCTTAAAAGCCTACTAGGTCCCACATGGGAAAATTTAGCATTGCCTAGATGGTACAAACACCAAGACATTCAAGATATAAGTTCAAAGTGTGTTGGTGGTGGAAGTATAATCCTTTCACCACATGTGCGTCTTATCCGTCCGGTTAAATTGGCGGAAAATTAAAGTATAAAGACTAAAGTAGTATTTAAACCTATAGTAATCGTATAAGTTTGAGAGTTTAATGTTTATCATTGGGTCCAACTTCTATAATTATTAAGCTTGAGGGTTTAATTTCAACACTCTTAGAAATTTATAGACCTAATTTTTACCATTAAAAGTTTAAGGGTTCAATTACAACCACCATCATATTTCAGGGGTGGTTTTGGTAATTTGCCCAAATTTTTTTTAATATATCATTTGTATTTCAATATCCTTTCCAATATTTTCAAAGTTTCAAAGTCCTTCCAATAATTTGAGATTTTTTTTCCAAGTATTATATATTATAAAATTAATATGATCCTCATTTCCGAAAAAAGAATATGATCCTATGACTAATAAAGAGAAACACGTGTACATGATCATTTAAAATTTCTATACTTACAAAGTAAATAAATAAAGAAAAATTAAATTTTAAATCAATTTCTATTTAATAAGCATGTTTCAAAATATTATACTTTTATGGAGTTAAATTATAAGTTTGATATCATGATTTGCAAATATATATATATATATATTCACGGTATATTTAAAAGTTAAAATTTAGTTCATGCGGGTGGATAAAACTTCATAAATAATCTATATAGCTCGAGGTCTGGGAGTTTCGTTAAACATATAGACTAGATTCTAATTATAAACCATACTCCATGTTGAGGGATATTTTAATTCTTGTCTGGGTGAGATACCATATATCATATATGATAAATGATGATATGTTGCTAGTTAGATTATATATATATATATAAACCCTTATACTTTCAAAAGTTGCAATATTACCCTTAAACTTTCATAAATATTTCAAAAATATACTTGGAGTATAAATTCATTAGAATTTGGACGGAAATTGAGATGTGGAATAGTGTAGTAGTTGACACATAACGAAATTTTGAATCACTACATCGTTTTAGGTCATTCCCATACAATTCTAAGTCTTGATTTTTATTCAATATTCTAAATAATTTATACCCAAATAGTAGTTTTAAAACGTTTATGAAAATTAAGGAATAATATTGCAACTTTTGAAAATATAGAGATATTTTTTTAAACAAAACGAAAAGTTCAAGAGCATTTAAACCTATCGTATTCTGTGAGTATTTAATCAAAATATGTCAGCTCAAACATGATTGTAGTTTAGCGGTTACTAATATGTATTTTTTTTACCCTTAAAGTCGAAAATTCGAGTCTTCGTACTTATTATCAGAGCAAAATAAGAGGGAAGTCAAAACCTAACGTTTGACATATGATGCAAGTTCACATGAAGTAAGCTTTTTAAATTTAATTTCAATATTATTATTGAATAGGCACTTGGGTTTTAAAAATATATATGGAATAAAAGAAAAATATTATATATTAGAAACTAATTAATAAATGGAAAAATGATGTATATTTACCAACCATATGATGATGTATTTAACTAAAAAAAGAGGTTGGATGACAAATTTATGTGCTTATAGTAAATGAAAAAAATTATATAAATTCTGATTTCTTTTTCAAAAGGAAAAAAAAAAATAAGTTCTAAAATTAATACATAGGCTTAAATATGATGTCTACCCCTTAATTTTTTAAGTACTTCAATATAAGTTTTAGTACTTTTGACTTTAGTGTCTAATCATTTAATCACTTTCTGTGTCCATCCTCAGACTTTATACGTTTAATTTTCAATGGCAATTTCATTATATCGAACCTTTAGTCGTTATCAACTATGATATATAGATAATAGAGAATGTTACATCGTAATTTAATGACTTATATGTGTGTGTGAATTAAATTAATATTAAGAGATCTTCAAAAAAAAAAAAAAAATTAATATAATTAAGGGTTTACATGGATCGAGTTGGCTATCCAAATAGGCTAACCAAATAAAATTTGGGTTGGGTTGAGTAGTTGAGTAGTTGAATTATTTATTTATTTATTTTCTTTTCTTTAATATTTTATTTTATTTTTATTAATTTAAAATACTTAAAAATATATATAACACAAACTAATAACTAAAATTTCATAAAATTTAAATATTAAATATCAAAATCCAAGATATCTATTACAAACTTAATACAAAGATCATAGAAATATATATGAGCTATAGTATTTGTGAATTATATATATATTAATAATATTAAAAACTCAGGTTGGATTGGGTCAACCTAAATTTTTAAAAATGTAACCCAGGTCTAATCCAACCAAAAAAATAATAAAAAATTCAACCCAACCCAACCTTTATAAATTAAGGTGGGTGGTCTGGGTTGTTCAGATTTCAAGTCATTTGAACACTCTTATATATAATTTAAACAAATTAATAAGTTTTTAAACAATAAATATCCAAAATAGAAATCAAACGCTCGCTAATTAGTACTACATCTTTAGAATTGTAAATTTCCCATGACGTATAAGCTACTAACATGTATTTTTCTCAAAGCAAATTTGCCACCCATCGTTGAATCATCATCCGCTAAAATTTATCCTTTTTTTAGTGCATTCACTTTGGCAAACTTGTTATTTTTGCTGCATAAAAATATTTTTGTAAGAACGAGATATGAAAATAAATAAATAATAGAAGTAATTAAATAATAATCTTTTAAGATCAACTTACAAATTTGTGGAAATTTTGATATTTTTATAATTTCACAAACACAAATGTGGAAATTTTGGTATTTTATTAAATACAAATTCTAAATTTATACCTACGAGATCAATTAACTTTTAATTTTAAAATTTAGCCATAGACGCAAAATAAAAAATTTATAAATTCATAAAATATTTTAAAAGTTTAAAAATCAAGTAGCCAAAAAATTCAAAATTTACTGACCGAACTTTATTTTATTTGCAAAAGTATTGAATTAAAACATGGAGTGAGGGAATTGAATCTTTTCCCTTAAGGTTGATAGTAAATGAGCTATATTCATTTCTATTGCAATTAATGTTAAAAAAACAAATGGCCCTTACAAATCAAATTTTAAATTTAAAGTAGTAAGAACTATAGACCAAACCCGAAAACATCCTAAATTGTAAATCATTCATCCATCCATCCATCAATATGAATAAAAATTACAAAATGCAACCTACCATCAAACTGAAATTTTAATTCTGAAAAATTAAAATTGGGACCAAGAACCACCGCTCTAATACCGAATGAATCGTGAGGTCCATTACGAAAACACGGATTGTATTCCCAATTTTACATAATACAAGATTACAGAGAAATAATTATGCATTACACAGATAATTTATAACATGCTTATAGATAGATAGGAGGAAGAAGGATTAGGAATTACATACTCTTGAAGAACCGATTCTTCGCGAAACTCCTCCTAGAACCGGTCATGAACCTTCCTTAAAATTCAAACTAGAACCAATACACCACCATAAGCGAGACCTATGTATTATCTATAGGGGAAGAGAATCCTCACAAGTGTGTGGGCTTTGATTTTTTCTTTTGGGAAGAGGAAGAAAGTTTTGAGGAATTTTTCTTCTGTGTGTTATCTTCTTAGAAAAAAATCACAGAGACATACCAACCTTTTTGGAAACAGGGGAAGAACATGAAATGATTCGTCAAAACCATCTCCCATTCTCCACACATTTTAAAAGAATTAAGAAGAGAGAAGTTATTTCCCTCCCTTTAATTTTAAAACTTAAAATTAAATTAAAATGTGTGTATATATATATATAACACATAATCTAAGTTTTTATATTGTATCAAATACGATATAACCTATAGTTTTTAATTCTCTCATTAATGCATGGTATTTAATATAAATCACATTTATACTAAACATAATTATATGAATTTCATCCATATAATTAGTATTTCAATCATATTGAAATATTTAATTTCTCTCTTAACAAACTTTGTTTTATAATGTATTAAATACATTATATTAACTATATCATATATAATTAATTTAAATTAATTAGATCATATATAATTAATTTCCTCCATTAATTTGAACAATTCAAATTAATCAAACTTTAATTCTCAATAATCTCAGTTGAGTTACAAAGGGGATCTTATGAAACTGTAGATTGAAACTTTAATGATACTTGAATAATTAATTAAACTCCTTTAAGCAAATTACTCAACATCCATCAACTGTCGGTCACTCTACTAAAAACCGACAGCTACACTTTTCGCACTATAAATATATTTTTGTGTCCATTGAATATAATCAGTCAACAATGCGATTACCCTTCACAAATTGCTCGTAAGTACAACTTAACCAAAATTACTCATTTTACCATCGTAATTACATTTAATTCCTTAAGTACCACTGATTCTTCTAATGAACAATAAGTCATAGTCAAACTATGACCAAACCCCTCTCAAGTCAAGAGAGGATGTGGAGCCACATTGTTCAAGTCCTGAAATCAGCCTTTAAGGGAACAATTTATCTACTTACCCCAATATTAGGGAAGGAGAAAATTTTTGTATTGTGTAGTTGTGTCCCCAGCTCCCCAGTTAGATGAATCTCCAAAATGATAGGCTCATTGAGTCGGTAATTTGACGTCTCTCACCTATACAAATAAAAGGCGCCTTCATAGGCAAGAATTCACAACTCATTTAGGATCTAGGTCATGTCATCCATGGTCATCATGGTGAAATGTAAGTTTATACTATTAACGACATTATATAATGAGACTATTCGTTTCGTGGTTCGGTCTTATACAAACCTTTTTGTATAGAACACCCCTGCTCACATGTCTCTATATGAATTATCAGGATCAGTTCATTTGTAGCACTTTACAACAATTGTAACATCTACAAAGCGGGTCATATTCGTAGTGTTACCAGAATAAGGTATCCAACCTTATTCATCTACTACAGACCATTTAGGTTATCACTTAAACATGCTCCACCTGTATGTCTCTACATACATGTTTAAGCTACAGAAGATAACCTTGAATGTTAGTTTATTGGTTTCGTGGGTTAATGCTACTAAACGTCGAATAAAATATTGCATATTTTATTAAATAAATAAATTATTTGTACATTACAATTACAAACTACATGACCCACGAGATTTAGGGTATCAACCACAACACAACCAACTATTAAGGTAAACACTTTCAGCATGAGTATAACTCTAATGACATAGACTTGTATTATCAACTTTGAAGTTTGAAATATAAGGTTCGATCTTTCCAATATCCATATTGTCCAAAAAAAAAAAAAAAAAAGATATTCAAGATAAACACAATTCAAAAGAGAGGAAAAAAACATGAAGTTTGACCATTTTAAAAAATAGATACTAAATAAATAGTAAACACAATGCTCAAATTATATGAGCACAAACAATTTAACCATTAATTTATATATAAAAAAAAGGACGAACAAACAAACTTAGTTTAATAAGAGCTAGCTCAACTGACATATATATGTACTAGGATCAAAATGTTCATGGTTCAAATCCGTCACCCAATCCATACTAAAAAAAACTTAAAAGCATTTTCTTTTCCAAGAAACATTTTCAATTAATAATACAAATATGAGGTCAAACTTTATAACAACCCATTTTCCTATAGACTTATATACTTCCTTAACTACCTTGGATGATGCTCTTATAACGTATGTTTAGTTTTAATTTAGTTCTATCATTTAAAAAAAATTCAATTTAGTTCTTATAAATTGATTTCAGTACCAATAAATTTCAATTTAATTTTCACATTTTTATCAAACTTCATAAATGATCCATAAACCATGTTTAACCTATAAAAAATCTCACATATGGTACTTTTTGTTCTTACTTAGCCATAAGCCTCAAGACAATAAACTAACAGTTACATTGAACTAACAATTAGTTTGAAAGAGAAAAAAAAAACATAGCTTGTCAAATAAAAAACATGATAATATTTTTTTTTTTGGTCAAAGACAACCTAGTTTAGTGGTAATTAGCATATAGTCATTTATTAAAGTCGAAAGTTCAAATTCTCATACCTCTACGTGTAAAACAAAAAAAAACGACAATAATTAAAAGTATTTGATTAAATCAAAATAAAAATTTTAAGTTAATTTGATAGAAAATTTTTGGAATTTAGACTATCATTCCATTGATCCAACACACAAGGAAAGACTACAAGTCAATCGCATTAGGTCAGCAACTTAGTTAACAGCCCTAAATTACCACATGAAGGTTGAATTATAATTTGATTCTTAATTTAACTAAGTTAAAAGCCCCTAAATTACCACCCTACTTCCCCTAAATTACCACCCTCCTAAGCCCTAACTTAATTATGTGATTGGTTTAGACTTTGATTCTTAATTTAACCAAATTTATAAGGTTGGATTGTGGGGTCTCTAAACTTTAATAAATAACAATTTAATTATTGTTCTTTAAAATTTAAAACGATTTAGTTTCTATTGTAAAATATATTACACAGGGACATTAGTAAACTAACCATGAATTTAATTTATTTATAAATCTTAAAAATTACCCTACCCATTTGATTTTTTGTTGTTGTCTTTAAAAATTAGGGATTTCTACATAAAAAGCCTAAAGAATAGGCATATATTAAGTTAATATCTTGAACATTTCATTTTTACGTAAAAAAAAAAAAAAAAAAACCTAAATTTCCATATTTTCACTAATAACAGTGGCTATTTACAATTTAGCCTTCACTTACGTTATATTTATTTATTTATTTATTTGTTTGTTTATTTATTTCTCTATCCTTCACTCATACCCCCTCCTCCATGCATATTATCTCCCCATGCATATAGTCTCTCTCCCTAATAATATATTTCCTATATTTCCCCCCCATAATTTACACCTATTTATTCCTCCTCCCTCTCTTTTCTCCTTCTTCCTCCCTCTCTCTTATTCTTTCAACGGTGTGAGCTGCAAGCGGTAGACGCCAGCGTGGGGGAGAGAATCTTCGACACGGGCACGAGCAGTTCTAGCGTGGGCTTGAGCAGAGGACAACGTGGTTGTAGATGGATGACGTGAGACAACGTGGTGCGAGGCGAAGCTTCCAGCACCGGGTGCGAGCAAATCTGACATGGACTTGGGTAGATCTAGTTGACGGCGGTGCAGGCTCGAGCAAACGAACAACGTGACGAAGCTTCCGAAGAACTACGCACGGACTTGGGCAGATCTAGTCGATGGAGCTAAGCAAGAAGATCCGGTCGATGGTGGGGGTTTAATATAAACGATGATGATATATATATTGTGATATATATAATTGTTTACTTTATATAAACGATGATGATTTTTGTATTTAGATTTCTTGTTTTGTGATACATGCGCTCATAATATATGTTTTATGTTAAACATCAAGTCCATATGTGATTTCTATACTATGGTTGATATTTTTTTGTTGTTGATTTTTTACTACTTTGAATTTACGATATATGATATATATATAATAAATTATATTTTAACAAAATGATTAGAATTTCCAAATTTCAATAAACCATTGCGACAGCGAGGCCCCTGGGCTTGCTTTGCTTCGCTTCATTCAAGTTTCGTACGTCGAGACTTTGAAGAAAGAGAAAGAGGAAGACGAAGAGCTTTCCTGCTTCACGGTGGTGACCGCCATAGAAGAACCGTCCTTAATTCATGGTTTTGCAATATTCAAATCAATAGCCAAAGAAGAGAACCAGAAGCAATTTCCTTGAAGATTATGGAACACACACGCAAAAAAACCGTAGATTTCATCTTCATATATTAATATATATATTTATATATTTAATAACGAGTATCATCACATTGCTGGCTGCAAGGTTTCGTAGAAGCTTTGTCTTATGCTAAGAATCAAGTTTCTCGCTCATCATTCTCCTCACGTTATCGCTTCTAATCATCTTCATCTTCTTCTGTTGTTGTTGGTCGTTTCCTTCAACCCTACAGTTTAGGCTCTTTTGGTTTTGATCCGCTGGTTCGTTCCTTTTTTTTCGTGTTCATCTGAGGAAGTCTGGGAATCAGGACGGAAATTAAGTTATATTCGGCTAAAATCCTGGTTTTCGCGTCGGATTTTGTGGGGGGTGGGTCGGCGATTAGTAGGGTTTTTCCGGACTGGGAGAGAGACGTTGGAATCAAGTTGATTTTGTTAATTCTTCGTGGTTACTTGCTGGGGATTGGGATTATTGGTTGAAGGTTGTGGGGGTTGGTTTAGAATTGAGTAGTTTTGAAGGTTGATAAACTTTGTAGATGGTATTAACTTTTTTAGGGATTTTAGATCGGGCTACTTTAGCAGTGAAGTAGTGATTTGAGATTTTAGTTGAGGGTTGAGGCTTTAATGCCTAAAGTCTAGCCGAAAGGGAGGAATGTAATCTGGAAGAACGGTTGATTTGACTTACCTTTGCCGTGCCTCCGCCGTAGACGACGGAGATAGTATCATCACTTTTGGGATTGACGCCCCCCCCCCCCCCCCCCCCCTTTTTGTTTTTGTGAAAAAGAAGGGTTTAATTTGGCCTCCTAATCTCGTCGACCTGCAACCTGTGGTTGAGATTCTTCGTTGTGGATAAGATGAGCTCCAGCGTGACAGATGCTGGTGGAAACAGCGGCAAGTTGCTGGTTCATGTTTCTGAAAATGGACATTCATTTCAGCTTGATTGTCACGAGGGTATGCTGGTTGAGGATGTGATGCGCTTGATTGAATCGGTCACTGGGATTAACTGCAATGATCAGGTTATTCTCTCTTTGGATGTTAGACTTGAATCACAGCGACATCTTTCAGTTTACAAGCTTCCAGCAGATGATCGGGAAGTTTTTCTCTTTGATCGGTCCAGGCTACAAAGCAATTCGCCGCCACCTCCACCGGAGCAGATTGATATCCTTGATATTGTTGAACCACCATCACCTTCCTCTTCTCAAGATTCCCATCCTTTAGATGATGCATCAGACCCTGCTTTGAAGGCTTTGCCTTCTTATGAGCGTGAGTTTCGTTACCACTATCACAAGGCTCATACGATATATAGTAGTACAGTGATGAAATATGAATACTGTGAGAAGCTTTTGAGAGAGCAGAAGATTCAAGAAAGAGCTTTAGAAGTTGCACGGGGTAATTTGGATCAATACTATAAAATGATTACTCAGAACTACACTGACTTCATGAAGCGTTATTCACAGCAGTATCGGGTTCATTCTGATCTGTTGATGAGTTTGGGTAGAGACATTGAGAAATTGAGGGCTGTTAAGCTTCATCCTGCCTTACAAACAGCCAATCGCAAGTGCTTACTGGATTTTGTAAAGGAAGATAGTTTGCGGAAATCAGCAGAAAATTGCAGCAGTTCTCACAGCCAGTTCGAGAACAAAGTTTTTCAATTTAAGGAGATATTTAACGAGGTTAAGCGGAAAGTTGAGGATTTATTTTCCAGCCGGGCTTCTATTTCTATAAAAAATTTGGAACTGAATATTAAGGAGCATCAGCGGTATATCAACGATCAAAAGAGTATAATGCAGTCCTTGAGGTTAGCTTCTATTTACTTCTGCCATAGCTCAAACATCTGATCGTCCATACTACTGCCATCTGATTTTGTCTTTGGCGTGTGAATTCCCCCTCCCAATTAAAAATTTTACCTTTTTCTCTTTCCTTCAGTCCTCTCTTCGTATATTCACTACTTTATCATTTATGTTTGTCACTTCTTTCTTAGATTGGTGATGTTAGTTACTTTAATCTCATGATTCATGCATCTGGTACAATTTGAAAATTGTTGCATGTTTTCATGTCTATTACAATGTTATTAACTGTTCAAGTGCGTTTGGGAGGTTGCTAGGTCTAATACTTCCTCGTGGACGTCGGTCACTAGGTCCCCCCTCCCCCCTCAATCCTTTCATCGTGGATTCAATACTTATCGCTTATGTTTGTCACTTCTTTCTTAGATTGGTGATATTCATTACTTTAATCTAATTATTCATGCATTTGGTACAATCTGAATATTGTTCATGATTACATATCTAATACGCTTGTTATTAACTGTTGAAGTGTGTTTGGGAGGTAGCTAGGTCTAACACTTCCTTGTGGACGTTGGTCATTATGCCTTTTTGTAGTTATGAGCACGATCTTGTTCTTTTGAATTGGAGTCATTTTCTGTGGTTAGGCTTGGGCTCCCCTGTAGGTTCTTCCATTTCTCTCTCTTAACAAGCATGGTTTTTAACAACCCCCCCACCAAAAAAAAAAAAAACTTGTTTAAGTGTGTTTACAAGGACTCTAAAGTTTGTTTGTGCATAATAATGCAGCAAAGATGTTGATACTGTAAAGAAACTGGTGGATGATTGCTTATCTTGTCAGTTATCTTCCTCGCTTCGCCCTCATGATGCGGTTTCGGCCTTAGGTCCTATGTATGATGTCCATGACAAAAATCATCTGCCAAGAATGCAAGCTTGTGATCGTGCAATTTCCAGACTACTTGATGTTTGTAAGGATAAAAAGATTCAAATGAACAACTTCTTGCACTATTACATGCAAAAGATCGCTTATAACTCTTACATCATCAAGGATATCAAGTTACAGTTTCCTGTTTTTAAAGAGGCAATGGGGCGTCAGGATGACCTATTTATGGACCTAAAGTTAGTGCGAGGGATCGGTCCAGCCTATAGAGCTTGTCTTTCTGAAGTTGTGAGAAGGAAAGCTTGCATGAAGCTTTACATGGGTATGGCTGGTCAAATGGCTGAAAGGCTTGCAAGAAAGAGGGAGGATGAGGTTAGAAGACGTGAGATGTTTCTGATGGAACATGGTGGATACTTTCCAAGAGATGTAATAGAATCCATGGGATTAAATGATATTCCTAACCCGTGTGATGTCCATATATCTCCTTATGATGAACGTTTAATTGATGTTGATATTTCAGACCTTGACCGTTACGCTCCCGAGTACTTATTAGGATTCCCTTGGAAGAATGAGAAGCAAGGAGTCTCTAAGGATTCCTCTATAAAGTCAGTTGGAGCTTTGAGTTCTGTTGAGGCTGAAGAAATTTCGAAGGATACCTTTGAGAGTTATGGGTCTGGGGAGCTTGTTGAAGGTTCTGAGTTAATGGAGATTGCTGGAACCAGCAAGATGGAAGTTGAAAATGCAAAATTGAAAGCTGAACTTGCTTCTGCTGTAGCGACGATCTGTTCGTTCTCTTCTGAATATGATTTAATCGATGACAGCAAACTTGACAGTGTATTAAAGAATGCTGCTGAGAAAACAGCTGAAGCCTTGCGTCTTAAAGATGAATATGGAAAACAACTTCAATTAATGCTTAAAACTAAGCAAATGCAGTGTGAATCATATGAAAGACGCATTAAAGAATTAGAACAAAGACTGTCAGATCAGTATTTGCGGGGTCAAAATCTCTCAAATAATGCTGCGTCTGATTTTTCAGTTTCAGCTGTAAAGAGTGATGATTGCAAGCCACAAATCCTAGGTGGTCCAGAAGCCCCTGCACCTTGTATATCTACTACAGAGCCAATGGATGAGGTTTCTTGCATCTCTAATTCGCTGGATATTAAGCTGGGGCTCTTTGCTGAACAGCCTGGTAGAGTGCGAGAAGCAGTTGATGAAAATATGTTGGATTCCCGTGGTGACCAGAATCCTCAGTTGGATTCCTCAATGATGGAACCAAATCGTGAAGAATTTCAAGACAACGATAAATATGTGAGAGATAAAGTAGTAGGACAGATGGGAATATCTCTGACGAACAGTTCCACAGCTGAGAGCATGCCTCGATCTCTGAATGTCTTAACTTGTGAAGCAGTAGAAAATCCCAATTTGGAATCTAATCTTCAGAATGACCTTCTGCTGGAGTTGCAAAATGCGCTTGCAGACAAGACCAATCTGTTGAGTGAAACTGAAACCAAACTTAAAGGTGCTTTGGAGGAGGTTGCCGTACTGAAGAGAGAGTTGGAAGCTAGTAGGAAGCTTCTTGACGAATCTCAGGTACTAATTTATTTATTATTTTTTTCCACAAATTATGACCTAGGCTCTGCTATAGGCCATGGGTCTTTTGATCGCCTATTAAAGATTTATAGCTTCCTCTCATACGTTTCTCACTTTTATCCATCCAACCATTTCCTTTCTTTTTTGATACGCACGGATCCTCTAGCCTTTCTATATTGGTATGATTCAGTCTTGATTTACGTAAACAGTGTACAAATGAACGTGGATGGAGTTTAGGTAAATATTGATTCTGAACCCAATTCGTTAGATGACCTTACCTTACTAATTTTATATTAGGGTTTCGACCTTACTAATTTTATAATAGGGATTCTTTAAAGCATATTAAATTGATAGTATTACAATGGTTGTAATTGTGATCAAAATTTAGCTTTCTTGGGGAATTTGTTAAAAGAAGAGGCTTGTTTCCATTTAAAAAAAAAAGCAATCTTTTGAATCTGGATATAACTTTCGATGATAATGGATTTTTTTGTTTACTCCACTCTTGTTCCTGGGGTGTGGATAGATGCTGGTGATTTGTCTGTTCAATCACCATTTCTAGCTGAGAGAAGGTGTCAGAATATTCAATATTTGTTGTCAAGGTGAGATAATTCCAGTTAAGCGGTTACCATTTAGGTTCCTGAATCATCTCCACTCTTACCTGGGCTGGCATTTGAGGAAGGAGTCTTGCTATCTTGAGATCTGCAAAATGATTAGATGAGCTCAATCTGCGGTTGGAGAGTTTGAGAGAGGTCATTCGATCGCGATACTCGTTGCAAGACAAGCTGAAGATTTTGGTTGGTTTATAAGGATAACTAGTGACGGTTCTTGATGAAATATCTACAAAATGGAAGTATGGTTCGATCTCAATTCTTCTTTTATACTAGGAAACTTTATATACTTACTTTTTTGGGTGGATCATTTAGGGGGCGTTTGGTCCCCCAAGTTGGGTTGGGTGGGTTAAAAAACCAACCCACCTTTTGGTTCACTAATAATTAAAGAGGTTTATTACCTCGTTATTCGGCTAACTCACATTTCTCACCTCGTTATTTGCGTCAATTCT
Source organism: Benincasa hispida (assembly GCF_027475165.1). Classification (NCBI taxonomy): domain Eukaryota; kingdom Viridiplantae; phylum Streptophyta; class Magnoliopsida; order Cucurbitales; family Cucurbitaceae; genus Benincasa; species Benincasa hispida. The sequence continues at coordinate 41,737,796 of NC_143483.1, read as the reverse complement.
CCCAATTATTCCCCTCCTATAACAATTACCAACTTAACTCTGCCCGTCAAACGCCCTCTTATATACTAATTTTTTGGGGTGGATCATTGGTGTGGGAAGGTGGTTCTGAGCAAAGATATCCTTGCCATTCCTTGCTGGGTATTTCTTAGGAGTGGTCTATTGCTAATTGTCTGGAAGAAGACCTAGGAAACTGCAACTTAAACTTTAGATGACTTGTTGGGCTTCTCTGGTTGTTCAATTTATTAATTTTTAAATAATTTTTGAACTTTTATTATTATTATTATTATTTTTGAGAGTCCAATTCAAGATAAGACTTCGAAGATTGAATTGCTCTCTATCAGACATTCTTGTTTGGGATGTTAAGATACCATGGCAGGGGTTTGCTTGGTCACTGAAGTCCTGGAGGGTTTCTCCACTGTCTAGGATGAATTTTTGGCAATTGTGAGGTAGGGCTTCCTAGTAATGAAGTCGTTTTTGTGGGGTCTTCAGTTCCTAAGATCTTAATAGAACAGTTAAATTGCGGAAGAATAGTTGGTGAAGTCTTTTCACTCCTTTGGATTGGTGGGGTTGTTACCTCCCTTTTTAACCTCTTTTGTAGTTTCATTCGTCAATGAACTTCTTTATTATATGTTCCTTATAAAAAAGGACAGAAATTACGGAAGAGAAATTTTCACTTGTTAGTTGATTCTGCCTCCTTTAGTTTGCTTAAATTTTAAAATGGGAGGAGAGCTATCTCTTCCATCATCGCAAATTTTAAAGTAGTTGCTGGAATCAGTTAATGGAAACGTTTGATATTTCATGGGTTTTTCCCAAACCGGATTGGGGAAGGGAAGGAATGTGCCAGTTGCTTGTGGTGGCTTACCAATGGGAATTAACCCAATAGCTTTTGGTTCAACGCTTGCAAAACTTGTCAATGTAGCTTATTTGAAATGGAACAACTGCTTTTAGGACAAAATTAGGGATTTGGTTGTTTCATTTCAGATTTAGTCCAGGTGATGGAGGCTTACATAATATGAATTGGGTGATTTCTTAGCGTCCTCGATTATTGGGTGGTCTTAGCATTGTTTTTTTTTTTTTAAACGGAAACGAAACTTTCCATTGATATAATGAAAAGAGCAATAGCTCTAATGAGACAAAATACAAAGAGATAAAATATCAAACCAAAGCAAACAAGAACTGAAAATTGAAAACTGAGGATCAGTAGGTGCACCCGGACATCTCAACTATGTTGATACCCCCATAGTACCCTTATCATTTCCAATATGAGATACAATAATTCAAAGATTACGAACAAACTAAACACTTGTCTTGATTACATAGAGAATAAAAACGCATTCTAATTAAGACAAATATCTTGGATAGAATAATCTTCAAAATGCTTGGGTGGTCTTGGCATTGGTAACTTTAAATGTTGAAACTCTGCTCTTCGTGCAAAGTGGACTTGGCGTTTCCTATCTGAGCATGATGCTTTATGGAGGAAGCTCATTGTTGCTAAATATTATTCCATTGATTGTGTTTGGCCCTTGCCTATTTCTGGTGGTTCTTCCATAGCTCCTTGAAGATATATTTGTACTTTTGCTGATATGATTGCCAATTGGATTCAGCGTCGTATTGGTAGTGAATCTTCTACATCTTTCTGGCATGACTCTGTTAGGAACCCTCCTAACAAGAATAGTACTAGAAAATATAGAAAAAAACTAAAGGACAATTCAATTATAGAAATATAGGAAAATGTATTGAAATATGCTATAAACTCACAAACTAACAAGATAAACCCTAGCCTTTCGAGAGGGCTAGTCTCTCCTAAATTCCCCAATGGAAATTTCCACCAAATTTTCCTACCTCCTCTCAACCCACTCCCTCTATTTATAACCAAAAGCCCTAACCAACTCCTTATCTAATTACTAATTTACCCCTTCTAATACTTATCCTAATATTTACTAGTAATCCTACTAGTCCCAAAATAAGGGGTCTTACATTACTCCGCCCCCTTCGAAGACATCTTGTCCTCAAGGTGTGCTTACAAAACACAAAACAAAAATTAAAATTTAAGATCAGATTTTTTTTTCATGCCCCTGTCTCCATATACAATTTTCTTCCAGTCTCAAAAACAAAATGGGCTTCCATTGATTCCCTTGACTTCAATCCATAAAACAGCCCAAGAACACAAAATTTCCCACAATCAATTTTTTTAGACATGTGAACGAGCCCACCTTCACGCCATCTGTTTTTGTGTTTAAAATTGAAGTTTCCCCTCACTTCAGTTTTGAAAAGCCATGGGGCTTTAACTAATGCACTTGGATTTGGCCCAATAAGCAGCCAAGGACCCCATAAACTTGCATAATCTTCTTTCTTCTCACAAAGTACGTGGCCCCAATTAACAAGTTGCAAACCTCTGGGCAAATTTCCAAGCCATTTGTATTGGTCTTTAAATTTGAAGTTCTCATCTCATGGGCTAGGCCCATGATCCACATGTTGGTCCAGCCCCATTTGGGCCCATACCTCATCCTCCTTAAAGATAGCAACTAGCTTCAAGTGAATCCAACCCAAAATAATGCTGCCAATCTTTCTGTTCTCTGGTCTCGAATTGTTTAGTTGATGTATTGGGCCTTTTTGTTGCATTTGAAGCCCATATTGGATGACAGAACAGGCCATATCCCTAACTCCTTTCCTTAACTCTTTTTCTTTTTCTTTTTTACACGTGTTTAACCTTTCTAACCTTCTATTGTTCTTCATATACGAGAATAGATGGGCCTGTTTACTCAGCCCAAAAAGGCTCTTAAATTCAATGTGGCCTCCTTTTTCAACCGTTGGTCCCACCCTCCAAATGACGTGGGTAAAATTCTTCTTCCATCTCACCCCCTTTTTCCTTTTCTCGAACCTTATTCTCTGCCCATGGTCTTCCCTCTCCCTCTGCAAATCCCGACCCATCTTTCGTGAAGACTTCCCACCTTACTTGCTTCTTCGCTGCCACCCGCATTCCGACGATCGCCATTCGTGCACTTGCTCCTTGACCTTTGTTGCACAACATCTGCTCTTCCCGAGAATAGTCTCTCCGTTTACACGTCTTCTTCTCCCACCACCGCCGCTTGTCCTCTTTGGCCATATACATTATTTCCGTCCTCCTCACCTTCCCGTTTTCTTCTCCTGGCATGATCAGAAATGATTTCGTCGCCTGACTTTTTGCCATTTCAACCCATCCTCCGCCCGCGTATTCTCCGTCCTTTGCTTGCCATTTCGTTTATTAGAGTAAGTCCAATCAGTTAAGTTTGTACCTTGTCGTTTCTCTGTCTGTACGCCACCACGTCGGGAAGTTCTTCTTCGAGACTTTTTCTTTCGCCACACCCATTCTTGCCGTTGGTAGTGATCTCCTTCGTTGGTTCCTTCATGGTTATACCTTCCCGATCTCTTCTCTCGCTTTTCTTGGAACTTATATCGGTGCTTTTTAAGAAACTTCATCTCTGACCCTGCTGATTTGTGACGCTTCTTCCACTTGCCTTTTTGTCTTTTGGCCGGTATGTTTCTCCTTTCTCTATTCATCTTTGCCTTTCGATTCATTCTCTACCTGAATGTGCTATCGAATTTGTTCTCTCGGACTCCCTGATCCTTACCTCCTTTTTTATTGTTTTGAAATTGTTCCCTTTCAACAAGTTTGATCTTAGGTCTCTGTTCTGATTTTGTCTTTCCCGGTGATACCTCTTTCTTTCCTTCCTTCTTGGTTTGTCGATTGACTCTTCCTTACTTTTTCGAAGGTGTTTTCAGGTACGATTGTCGCCTTCCAGCCACTCTTCGAACTCGTCTTAATAGTTTCTAAACAAGGTTTTCCTTCTCTATTTGGGTGTCTGCCAGCCTTCTCTATTCTCTTTCTCTATCTCTTTGCAGAGACTCCTTGATCCTTTGTTGTATTGCCTTTATTTCTTCTTGTATCTCCCACAGCCTTGAATCTAGCCTTTGACCACGATCCATAGCAAAAACAATTCTCCAAGAAAGAATGGCTCTGATATCAATTTATTAGGAACCCTCCCAACAAGAATAGTACTAGAAAATATAGAAAAAACTAAAGGACAATTCAATTATAGAAATATAGGAAAATGTATTGAAATATGCTATAAACTCACAAACTAACAAGATAAACCCCAGCCTTTCGAGAGGGCCAGTCTCTCCCAAATTCCCCAATGGAAATTTCCACCAAATTCTTCCTATCTCCTTTCAATCTACTCTCTCTATTTATAACCAAAAGCCCTAACCAACTCCTTATCTAATTACTAATTTACCCCTTCTAATACTTATCCTAATATTTACTAGTAATCCTACTATTCCCAAAATAAGGGGTCTGACTCTTGGTTAAGTTGTGGTGTCCTTGCCAATGATTATCCCAGGCTCTTTCGTCTTGTTCAACAACCTGAGGTTGCTCTTGCCAACGCTTGGATTTCTTTTACCTCTGCTTGGATTTTGAATTTCCGTCATAATCTTACCCAGTTGGAGATTGTTGAATGGACTTCATTATCTCTTCATCTGGTATCTGTTCACTTACGTTCCACACCTGGTGCTTGGTTGTGGCCTATTGATCCTTCTATGGGCTTTACTATTAAATCTCTTACGATTGATTTGATGAGTGATATGGATTCGATTTTGATTGACCTCTATTTAGTGATTTGGAAGGATAAATATCCCAAGAGGATTAAAATCTTTCTTTGGGAACTCATTTGGGGTGCCATCAATACTTCTGATTGTTTGCAGTGCCTTATGCTTTTATGTCTCTCTCCCTTTTGGTGTTATATGTGTCATAAACATGCTGAATCGCCGGTTCATTTCTTTTTCCATTGTTCTTTTACTACTAGCTTTTCGGATCTTCTCTTGCTTGCTTTTGGTCGGTCCTTCACTTGTCCTAATAATATTCCCGATGTTTTGGCTTCCGTTTTTGTGGGTCATCCCTTTGGTGGTATTAAGCAGGTGCTTTGGTTGGCTTTCGTTCGTGTGTTCCTTTGGTGCTTATGGGGTGAAAGGAATGGAAGACCTTTTAATGATACCTGCTCTTCTACTGCTCGGTTTTTAGATCTTGTTATGTTTACTGCTTTATCTTGGTGTAAATTAAAGTATCCTTTTACTCACTTTAGTTTATCGTTTTTAGTTAGTAATTGGAGATCTTTATTGTAATATCTTTTCTTGGGGTTATCCCATATTTATCAATGAAATTTTTTACCCAAAAAAGAAAAAACTATTCTACTTTTCAAAAACACTATTATAGTCCTTAATACTTTTCAGCTGTGAAGCTCTTCAGCGGCAGCGTGGTTGTGTTTCGAGGATACCTTATCTGAGTTATCTCTCTCACCTTTTCTTGCTTGTAGCAAAAACGTCCATCTGATCAGTTTTATCCTCCTATTGGAAAATGAGGAATTAAGTACTTCGTGATTACCTTTTGTCCCTGTGCTTTATCTTTCTGGAACTGTGCCTGTGGCTTCTAATCCTTAGCTAGGAGTTGGATATGGATACGTTTGAACACACCATAAGATGTATTTGAATTAAACTTTAGGTTACTTTAGTCCCTAGAATTTGAAGTTTGTATCTATTTGGTCCTTAAAACTTTCAAATATGTCCATAAACTTTCAATTTTATGTTAATACATTCCTGAAAATTTTGAAAATTTAAAAATTAATTGATTTAATAGATATAAAATCAAATTTTATGTTTCATGGAACCATGAATTTTCAATTGTCTATTAAATTTGTAAAATTTTAAAAAATTCTAAAGTTTTGTATTTTAAAAAGTTCAAGGACCAAATAGACACAAACCTCAAAGTTCAAGGAACCAAAAATAAATTTAGTCAAAGTAGTCTGGACAAGGCTGATCAGTTCTATTTTTATTTTTTATTTTAAAGTTTGTCTTGTCAAGCTTTCTCATGATTTTTCACTACCCTCATAGGTGAATTTTTGTTATATGTAACGTTTTTGTTACTAAAAAGTAGACTTTTGCTCAAGAAAATTATTTTTGCTGTACTGATTTAAAAAGCACTGCTAGCGCCGAGAAGCTCCCTAGGGTGCCCTCACTGTATTGCGTGCCTCATGCCCCAGTGGCACACGAGATTTTCTTACTTCTCCCCATGTGAAGAAATTATGAAATAAAAAAAAATCCTCTTTTCTTCGAACATTCTCTTAGAAAACTTCTAATTTCTTAACTTAAAAAGTTATTATTTTATATATAATCAATCCACATTTTCATTTTTCTATTGTGAATTTAATAAAAAGGCCTTAGTCTTTTTCCCTTGCACTAAGTTTCGGAGAACTTCCTTGAGCCTCATTTTTTTTATAATAGAAACACCTTTTTTTTTTTTAAAAAAAAAGAAACCGCTTGTTTCGATTTTCTTATGTGCTGTGCGCTGTCTGCGAAGTGAATGAATTATGTGATATTCAATAATTAAAAACTTCAATGCATCTAGAATCTTAGTTTATCATTCAATATAGGCTTCCTGGTATATACCGATGAGGCAATAATGATATCTCCTTTTAACTACCACGATTTTCTGTTTTTCTTAGAGGAGAAACAGATTTCATTGATGTATGAAATGAAAGGAGCATAAAGAGCTCCCCGTCCTACCATAGTTTTCTGTCGACTGTTAGTCTTCAGTTTCTGAGTTGTGAGCTGGATTGCTTGCCGTGAAAGCACAAGATTACTTCTACCATACGTGTGATTTGTGAAACAGTGGTTTTCTATATTTTATATTTTCGTCTTCATTGTGATGATCAATAATTCTTATGCCGTCAATGCAGATCTTCTTGTGAGGTTTTTGTTAGTCATTGTAAATTTTTCTTTATCCATCCTTGCAGATGAATTGTGCCGACTTGGAGAATTGTCTGCATGAAGCAAGAGAGGAAGCTCAAACTCATCTTTGCGCAGCTGCTCGTAGGGCTTCAGAGTATACTGCACTTCGTACATCAGCTGTGAAAATGCGGGGCCATGTTGAAAGACTAAAATCCTATGTTTTTGCTCCGAATGGAGTGGCTGCTTTTGCAAATTCGTTGCGCATTTTAGCTCAATCTTTAGCCAAGTAAGCTACTTTTGATTTTTGCTCAGTTGCTGCTTTCCAAACCATTCCCCTCTCCCACATTAAAAGGAGAGGATCAAATGCACCTCGTTCTTGTATTCTGTTGTTCTTTTCTCTGCAAATGAACGGATTTCTGCTCTTTCAAAATTTTCTTAAAAACATTTCATGTATTTTTAAATGCACTAGCACTATAGTGGATTCTTGGACGACAAATCTGATCCAACATATTTGGTTTCTCAATCCATTATGGAGCAATATTAATTTTACTTTTACTATTAAATGGGCAAACTATCATACGGAATTTTGAAGTTTGAAGGCAATTTCCTGATATTTGAACAAGTATGACTTTTGTAGACATATTGTCGGTTATATATATAAGATTCCTCAAGAATCCTCCTAGTTATGAGATTTATTTTCTTCTATGACTAAGGAAAAGAATCAATGCTATTCTTTCTATTTTCCATCAACTTTTAATTCTGGGTTCTAGAAATTTTCTTGTGCAAGTATCCATTTTATGAAATGTTTTGTCAGTTGATTTGATTAATGAAACTAATCTAGAATTCTATTAGTTCTGGCAGTGACAATGATAATGATGGTACAAATGAATTCCGCCAATGTATCTGGGCTATAGCTGAAAGAGTTGGAATTTTGGTCAAACAACACGAGAAATACACAAAGCTTGAAGCTACTAACGTACAGCTCGTCAAAGAACTTGAAGAAAAGAAAGAGCTTGTTAAAACTTTGTACGCAAAGCTTCAACTCGAGAAGCAGGTAAACTTCCTTTATGAGCTCCCTAGTTACTACCTAAAGAATTTAGAAGGGGTTTTAAGAATTGTTTATGCGAACCACTGTTTGTATATGTTGTTCGTTTAAGTTCGGGTTCAGATTCTACGTAATCTGGAGCGATTTACTGAATTGAATTGCGCCATCATACAGGCGAACAAGGAAAAGATTTCTTTTGGTCGGATGGAAGTCCACGAGATTGCTGCATTCGTTCGGAATGCAGCTGGGCATTACGAGGCAATCAATCGTAATTGTGCCAACTACTACCTGTCTGCTGAATCTGTGGCTTTATTTGCAGACAATCTCCTAACTCGTTCTAACTACATTGTTGGGCAGATTGTCCACATTGAACACCAAACCGTGAAGCCATCACCACCTTCTCCTTGGCGTGATCACGGTAGGGTGGATCAAACTGATTGTTTGATCTCCGACATGGGGACTGACAGGTTGACCTTGAATTCAGGTTTATCTTTGAACCCATACGGTCTCCCGGTCGGGTGTGAATATTTTATAGTGACCGTAGCGATGTTACCGGATACTGCTATTCATTCAACAGCTTCCTGATCCCTGCAAACAGATTGACATGATGGAAGATCCCAAGTGTACATATCAATAACATTGAAGAACAATTGTTGGGAGGTGAACTTTTTATTTTTCCTTTTGTACAAATGATGGTGGAATGAGTTTTTAACCCCCTCACTTTATACCCATCTCTTTGTAAATATTTTAAAACACTTCAGTGTGGAAAACTGTGAATATTATTGCCACCTACTCTACTCTTTAGTTTGACTCGATGACTTCATATATATATATATAAGAACTTATCAAGTTTATTAGTTCAAAATGCCAATGTTGAGCCAGTTTCCAATACCATTCCTTGATAAAAATCTTAATGCTCTCTTGGATTTTACAGGTTTTTTGGGACTCCTTTGACTTTTTCGATTCTTCCTCTTTTGAGAAGTTGAAAGCTTCTTAAGTATAGGGATGTTTAGTTAGAGAGTTGTTTTAAAATACATATAGCTAAATTTTTCTTTTATTTCAAAAATTTAGATTTAGTTAGTATTTTTTGGTGTTTGGTTTTAATTTAGTGAATATGGTCTGTCTTTATATTTTTGTTAAATCTTTTAACATGTTTTGGATGGTACCAAATAGTAGAAAATTTTGATTGTGTTAGTTCACTTTGGTTTGCATTTGAGATTTTGATTATGTGATCAAAGTGATCTAGTGTTTGGTAACGTTATAAATTAATTTAAAAGAAAGATTTTTTTTTTAAAAAAAAAAAAATTGCACTGGTTTGTAAAATATGCAGCTTTTACAATTTTTGAGATCGTCTTTTCAAAAAATTTGATATCTATTCTATCAAAGTCATAAGCATTTATTTTATCTTGCATTTTCTAGCTTAATTTTGAAATTAACCACAACACTTAGGTGCCATTTGATATCATTTCATTTTATTTTTGGTTTGTGAAAATTTTTCCTATCTATTTTCTACGATGATTTGCATTTTTCTTGAACACTAACAGTTAGACTTCTAAATTTTAAAAATAAAAACAAAATTTTAAGAGTTATTTTTTCTTTTTAGTTTCAGATTTTGGCTGTTTTTTTAAATTATTGGTTAAAAAAAATTGAAAATGAAAATAGTATTTATAAACTTAATTTTTTTAAAAAATAAAAAATAAAAAAAGACAAATGGTTATCAAATGGATCTTGTATATTTTTTTCCTTTCAAACCTGACCATTACTTCATATATTGCAACCACTTCAAACTGCTCAAAAACTTGGATCAAAGTATCATAAATCTAAGTTGATCTGTAATTTATAAAGCAAAAGGAACAATGGAAAGGCAGGGTGGCACATTATGAGGCACATTATGAGTTAATCAAAGTTTCCCCTCAACTAATTTTTGATCGTTCAATTTCATGGATATATCAATAAAATATCGATATCAACAAATATTTTTTTAATAAAAAAATTTATCAAAATTATTTGAATTATTCTTGTTTCCAAACCAAGTGATAGATCTCACTATAAATATTGATATTCATATTGAGATTAATGGATGATAATTTATAATATAATACTATAGGGATAGATTATTCTTAGTAAACACTCCGATAATCTTAGTAAACACTCCGATTTACGGATATATTGATTGGTATCTCAATTTGATAGCCATATGATGTTTTCTCTTCTATTTATCAGCTATAAGAAGTTGAAAAAGAACATTTTGGACGTGCAAAGGAGGCAAAATTTGTAGCTAATTTTGTTTCAAGTTGTATAAACCCTAAAATAGATTGATTCACCAAAGGATATTCCATTTACAACTTATGTAAGGGTGGGCTCGTCTCATAACATTACTTGGAAAAGAATTAAAACAGCTGTAGACATACATAAATTGCCTAAATACATGAATTACACATACAGGATTCTTCATCAATATATATTTCAGAATCCCATCAAGACTTTCTCATCTGCTTTTAGACCATCTCGACGCCTGTTTCTGAAGCAATTTAGAGGAGGAACATTTCCGTCAGCCTTTAACTCTCACCATCTTCTTCTGAGATGTTGAACAAAAACTTCGGGATAGAAGTGATTCGAGGAAGATGCAACAGCAGTTCACCAAATGAATCCTTCCTAGACATACCGCCTGCCTGCTTAGTACCTGAGTTATCTTTTACGTCCTCTGCAAAAGCTTTGACATCGCCCCTCAATGTATTACCGACTTTATCATTCTTCCTACCATCGGGTCCTTCGCCACGACTTCCATCGTTGAACAGGGAATTCTGAGTTGTGGTGGTATTGGTTGGATCTTTCTGCAAGAGACAACAGAGAGAATTGACTCTTTTCATAAGAGATTTCTCATCAGAAGTTGTAGATTGGTTGTCATTCAGCAGATATTGCGCAATATCCTCTAGTATGTCTTGGTATTCTGGTCCTTGATTGGCAAATGATGGATTTGCCGCCGTCATCTGCTCGGAAATGCAGTGTCCAATGTGATTCACGAGATCGCTCATTGACATAGATGGGTGGAGCCCAGGCACTTTGATTTGTTCCCAATTCCTTGGGCTTCTAGAGCTACCAACTTCAAAATTTGCACTTGCTTCGGCTGCACAAGATTCCATTTTTTTTATTAATAACAAAGGAAGGGCACAGATATTTTGGATACAAACAAAAGTTTGACTAATACTTCACAAAATCCTTGGAAAGGGTACAACTCTAAGATTCCAGTAACAAATTACCAAGATATACCGATGGAAAAGGAATATTGACCATTCAACTCATGATGTTGATACCATGTGAATTTTTTTGGACTCACAGGACATTTCGCATATGGCTCGATTTTGCACCAAGAATTCATGAACTAAAAAATAAAAGACATATTTTCCTTTTGTCCTTGAAATTAAATAGAATGAACACATCATTCAACCATGCCAATACATATAATCGTAAACAGAAATATGACGTGGAAAAAGCATGCTAAATTCTCCACACATATTTCCAGAATGTATTCCTTTTAATAGCAAAATCCATTTAAACTCACAAGCTATATAAGATATTTGTTGTCAAGTATGGATGACAAGGTGAAAGGTGGGTAGATTGCTGGGCTACCCTTCATTCATCCTCGCTCTTTTTTCCATTTATAAAAAAATTAGAATTATTAGTTAAAATACCTTGAATGTTGGCTTAGTTAAAATATCTTCAATGGGGAAGAGATTCTCTCTGTAGGGCCCCCGTTCTATATTACTTTTTAACTCATTCAATTCAATAATTTTTAATAACATAATCAAATAATAATAAAGAGTATGTAAAACATATCCACTAAAACGCATATAAAAAAAAGCAGACCTATAAATTGTCACCTGAACAAGGTGATGGCGCTTCTTGAGAATGATGTTCTACTGTCGTACAAGTAGAGTCTTGTTGTTCTATCTTCAAGGATGATTGCTGAGGAGATGGCGAGGCACCGTCTGTCAGAACAGATACAATTGATCCTTTACTATTTTCTGCTTGGTGTTCTGGATCCTCAAAAACAGAAACCCTCCGTTCAAAATAAGGTGAATCCAAAACTATCTCTGGTTGTCGGCTCAAGAAGTTAAGACGCATATCACACTGGATTAGCTTTTCAAAGTGTTTGTTCAACAATCCTTGAGGACATTGCAGAAAATGTTGCCTAACAATCACAAAATTAGATTTCCATTATGATCTTAATTCCTAGGAGATGGAAAGTAGCCAGCAAAAAGAAAATTACACAGTCAAAGATAGAGTTCATACACCCAAGATATGAAAATCCAGTCAGCACTCAAAGAAATTCAGATGAAAGGATAAAGAAACGATAATCTAATCTAATTCTCTCGTTCAGGCATCTCAGAAATGAAAATATCAAAACAGAGCTTCCTCTACTAAAAAAATTAAGAACAAAAGACATGAAGAACATCCATAGTTGTAAATATGGAGAACTTTCTTCCACTGATTGAGAAGTAAATTTATATGTACATCACAAAAAGGAAAGTGATTAAGCATGAAATTTTATAGTCTTCAAAGATGGTAAGCAAAGCATTACCTGTGTATGGTAGCCTGGCCATCAGTAAAGTCAGCAGTTGCCTGCCATAACGTGTGTTTTCTTGGTTGAGGATTTGTTTCCCGGAAGAAAAGGGGCTGCCTAGCCAACTATAGAAAAAACAAATGAAAATAGGCTGCCATTTAATAAATACAAGAAGTCCTCCATATAACTCTCATGCTTTTCGAAAAGAGAAGGTGAGCAAGTAAGGCATTAGGCAAAAATAAGAAGCGCTTACCACCACATTCAGAGTACCAGGTCCATTATCAGGGCAGTGGGCCTTTAAGGCCATAATATCAGACCACTGAATTTCTATTTTACTCTTCAACCCACCTTCAAGAATCTCCCATACGAGCTTATGCTTAGCAAAATAACATTTTGCCACCAAATCACCTTCATATCTTGATTTATACTGTCAAAAAACAAGAGCTTAATAACTTAATATCCACAACATTAAAAAAAACTATCAGAAGAACAGAAGAGATCAATCGATTTTACCTCCCAACCACCAATTCTTAGAAGCGATGCAGGAAAGTTTGAAGCTTTCAATTTGTCAGTAGAGGCCGGAATGGCAGTGCCTTTATTTTCCTTCCTCAATGGAGAGTTGAAGCTTTCACATTCAGCCACATCGCTTGAAGTAGCAGTCGACTGAGAAAGCTTCATCTGAATTAGATCTAACAATGAAGGACTCTTCCTCAACCGCAAACCAAGAGGACTAGGCTCATCAAGCGGATTGTATTGTGAAGGCGGTACAGGAAAATCATCGATACCATCACTTTGTTGCTTCAAGTTCGGCAAGATCATGCAAAAACAGCAAACAAAAAAAGGCCAAAATCATTTCAACTGATGAGAAAATCACAATTTAAAACAAAGAAATCAACCGTAACTCTTCAACAATCAAAAGCACATCATCTCGCCCCTCAAAAATAAATGGAAGACCAAAAACAATACAGAAGATCAATCTCCATATATATTGAAAAAAAAAAAGTTATCAAATATTCAACATCGAAGTTGAAATGCATAATATTCAACTTCCCAAAATAGTTCCAAGAATAAAAAAAATTCCCCTCCCCCAATATTTCTTCGTAACCAACCAGAAGAAAAACCAAGTCCACGTACCGGAGAAACCGTCGTCGCCGTTTTCGATCGCTTGGTGAACGGACCATGTTCCTCTTCAAGAGAGTCCTCGATCTCCAGTTTCACCGGTACCTTGTCGCGAAATGACGCCATATCCGGCTCCAGAGAACGATTCCCGGATTTCATCAACTGCACCATCAAATCCTTCCTCTTGTTCTCCCCTTTTTCAGATTGAGAAAATTGAAATCAATGGCGAAAAAAAAATCCAAATCAGAGCTTCAAAATGAATAGAACGAAACCCTAGAATGACGATCTGTGACCGAAATGGATAGAAATGCGAAAGACGACGGAGATTCTGAAAACTCCACAAATTTTTTTTTTATTTATTTTATATGTTTATTTTATTTTAAATAAATTAAAAAAGGAAAAAAAAAGGAGAGAGAGATAAATATAGAGAGAGAGATTTTGGGAAAAATCATAACGCCGTTCGGGTCGGGTTGCAGAGTCTAATTTGACGGCGATATTCACGTGCGATGGCACGTGCGGTTGGATTATAAATAGATAATTTGTCTTTGTCATATATATATATATTGATTTTTTGTGTTGAGATCACCTAGTCCCAACATTTAGAGGTGTTCTCTATTGTTAGTATAGATAATAGTTATTAATTTACGTCTTTAACTGTACTT